>NC_140991.1:143101025-143445302 GCF_052327205.1 Somniosus microcephalus
CCCCCCCCCGTCGCGCTCTCTCTTCCCCCCCCGTCGCGCTCTCTCTTCCCCCCCCGTCGCGCTCTCTCTTCCCCCCCCCGTCGCGCTCTCTCTTCCCCCCCCCGTCGCGCTCTCTCTTCCCCCCCCCCCGTCGCGCGCTCTCTTCCCCCCCTGTCGCGCGCTCTCTTCCCCCCCGTCGCGCGCTCTCTTCCCCCCCGTCGCGCGCTCTCTTCCCCCCCGTCGCGCGCTCTCTTCCCCCCCGTCGCGCGCTCTCTTCCCCCCCGTCGCGCGCTCTCTTCCCCCCCGTCGCGCGCTCTCTTCCCCCCCGTCGCGCGCTCTCTTCCCCCCCGTCGCGCGCTCTCTTCCCCCCCGTCGCGCGCTCTCTTCCCCCCCGTCGCGCGCTCTCTTCCCCCCGTCGCGCGCTCTCTTCCCCCCCGTCGCGCGCTCTCTTCCCCCCCGTCGCGCGCTCTCTTCCCCCCCGTCGCGCGCTCTCTTCCCCCCCGTCGCGCGCTCTCTTCCCCCCCGTCGCGCGCTCTCTTCCCCCCCGTCGCGCGCTCTCTTCCCCCCCGTCGCGCGCTCTCTTCCCCCCCGTCGCGCGCTCTCTTCCCCCCCGTCGCGCGCTCTCTTCCCCCCCGTCGCGCGCTCTCTTCCCCCCCGTCGCGCGCTCTCTTCCCCCCCGTCGCGCGCTCTCTTCCCCCCCGTCGCGCGCTCTCTTCCCCCCCGTCGCGCGCTCTCTTCCCCCCCGTCGCGCGCTCTCTTCCCCCCCGTCGCGCGCTCTCTTCCCCCCGTCGCGCGCTCTCTTCCCCCCCGTCGCGCGCTCTCTTCCCCCCCGTCGCGCGCTCTCTTCCCCCCCGTCGCGCGCTCTCTTCCCCCCCGTCGCGCGCTCTCTTCCCCCCCGTCGCGCGCTCTCTTCCCCCCCGTCGCGCGCTCTCTTCCCCCCCGTCGCGCGCTCTCTTCCCCCCCGTCGCGCGCTCTCTTCCCCCCCGTCGCGCGCTCTCTTCCCCCCCGTCGCGCGCTCTCTTCCCCCCCGTCGCGCTCTCTCCCGTCGCTCTCTTCCCCCCCGTCGCGCGCTCTCTTCCCCCCCGTCGCGCGCTCTCTTCCCCCCCGTCGCGCGCTCTCTTCCCCCCCGTCGCGCGCTCTCTTCCCCCCCGTCGCGCGCTCTCTTCCCCCCCGTCGCGCGCTCTCTTCCCCCCCGTCGCGCGCTCTCTTCCCCCCCGTCGCGCGCTCTCTTCCCCCCCGTCGCGCGCTCTCTTCCCCCCCGTCGCGCGCTCTCTTCCCCCCCGTCGCGCGCTCTCTTCCCCCCGTCGCGCGCTCTCTTCCCCCCGTCGCGCGCTCTCTTCCCCCCCGTCGCGCGCTCTCTTCCCCCCCGTCGCGCGCTCTCTTCCCCCCCGTCGCGCGCTCTCTTCCCCCCCGTCGCGCGCTCTCTTCCCCCCCGTCGCGCGCTCTCTTCCCCCCCGTCGCGCGCTCTCTTCCCCCCGTCGCGCGCTCTCTTCCCCCCGTCGCGCGCCTCTCGGCTCTTCCCCCCGTCGCGCGCTCTCTTCCCCCCCGTCGCGCTCGCTCTCTTCCCCCCCGTCGCGCTCGCTCTTCCCCCCCGTCGCGCTCTCTCTTCCCCCCCGTCGCGCTCGCTCTTCCCCCCGTCGCGCTCGCTCTTCCCCCCCGTCGCGCTCTCTCTTCCCCCCCGTCGCGCTCTCTCTTCCCCCCCGTCGCGCTCTCTCTTCCCCCCCGTCGCGCTCTCTCTTCCCCCCCGTCGCGCTCTCTCTTCCCCCCCGTCGCGCTCTCTCTTCCCCCCGTCGCGCTCTCTCTTCCCCCCGTCGCGCTCTCTCTTCCCCCCCGTCGCGCTCTCTCTTCCCCCCCGTCGCGCTCTCTCTTCCCCCCGTCGCGCTCTCTCTTCCCCCCCGTCGCGCTCTCTCTTCCCCCCGTCGCGCTCTCTCTTCCCCCCCGTCGCGCTCTCTCTTCCCCCCGTCGCGCTCTCTCTTCCCCCCCGTCGCGCTCTCTCTTCCCCCCCGTCGCGCTCTCTCTTCCCCCCGTCGCGCTCTCTCTTCCCCCCCGTCGCGCTCTCTCTTCCCCCCCGTCGCGCTCTCTCTTCCCCCCCGTCGCGCTCTCTCTTCCCCCCCGTCGCGCTCTCTCTTCCCCCCCGTCGCGCTCTCTCTTCCCCCCCGTCGCGCTCTCTCTTCCCCCCCGTCGCGCTCTCTCTTCCCCCCGTCGCGCTCTCTCTTCCCCCCCGTCGCGCTCTCTCTTCCCCCCCGTCGCGCTCTCTCTTCCCCCCCGTCGCGCTCTCTCTTCCCCCCGTCGCGCTCTCTCTTCCCCCCCGTCGCGCTCTCTCTTCCCCCCCGTCGCGCTCTCTCTTCCCCCCCGTCGCGCTCTCTCTTCCCCCCCGTCGCGCTCTCTCTTCCCCCCCCCGTCGCGCTCTCTCTTCCCCCCCGTCGCGCTCTCTCTTCCCCCCCGTCGCGCTCTCTCTTCCCCCCCGTCGCGCTCTCTCTTCCCCCCGTCGCGCTCTCTCTTCCCCCCCGTCGCGCTCTCTCTTCCCCCCCGTCGCGCTCTCTCTTCCCCCCCGTCGCGCTCTCTCTTCCCCCCCGTCGCGCTCTCTCTTCCCCCCCGTCGCGCTCTCTCTTCCCCCCCGTCGCGCTCTCTCTTCCCCCCCGTCGCGCTCTCTCTTCCCCCCCGTCGCGCTCTCTCTTCCCCCCCGTCGCGCTCTCTCTTCCCCCCCGTCGCGCTCTCTCTTCCCCCCCGTCGCGCTCTCTCTTCCCCCCCGTCGCGCTCTCTCTTCCCCCCCGTCGCGCTCTCTCTTCCCCCCCGTCGCGCTCTCTCTTCCCCCCCGTCGCGCTCTCTCTTCCCCCCCGTCGCGCTCTCTCTTCCCCCCCGTCGCGCTCTCTCTTCCCCCCCGTCGCGCTCTCTCTTCCCCCCCGTCGCGCTCTCTCTTCCCCCCCGTCGCGCTCTCTCTTCCCCCCCGTCGCGCTCTCTCTTCCCCCCCGTCGCGCTCTCTCTTCCCCCCCGTCGCGCTCTCTCTTCCCCCCCGTCGCGCTCTCTCTTCCCCCCCGTCGCGCTCTCTCTTCCCCCCCGTCGCGCTCTCTCTTCCCCCCCGTCGCGCTCTCTCTTCCCCCCCGTCGCGCTCTCTCTTCCCCCCGTCGCGCTCTCTCTTCCCCCCCGTCGCGCTCTCTCTTCCCCCCCGTCGCGCTCTCTCTTCCCCCCCGTCGCGCTCTCTCTTCCCCCCGTCGCGCTCTCTCTTCCCCCCCGTCGCGCTCTCTCTTCCCCCCCGTCGCGCTCTCTCTTCCCCCCCGTCGCGCTCTCTCTTCCCCCCCGTCGCGCTCTCTCTTCCCCCCGTCGCGCTCTCTCTTCCCCCCCGTCGCGCTCTCTCTTCCCCCCCGTCGCGCTCTCTCTTCCCCCCCGTCGCGCTCTCTCTTCCCCCCCGTCGCGCTCTCTCTTCCCCGTCGCCTCTTCCCCCCGTCGCGCTCTCTCTTCCCCCCCGTCGCGCTCTCTCTTCCCCCCCGTCGCGCTCTCTCTTCCCCCCCGTCGCGCTCTCTCTTCCCCCCGTCGCGCTCTCTCTTCCCCCCCGTCGCGCTCTCTCTTCCCCCCGTCGCGCTCTCTCTTCCCCCCCGTCGCGCTCTCTCTTCCCCCCCGTCGCGCTCTCTCTTCCCCCCCGTCGCGCTCTCTCTTCCCCCCCGTCGCGCTCTCTCTTCCCCCCCGTCGCGCTCTCTCTTCCCCCCGTCGCGCTCTCTCTTCCCCCCCGTCGCGCTCTCTCTTCCCCCCCGTCGCGCTCTCTCTTCCCCCCCGTCGCGCTCTCTCTTCCCCCCCGTCGCGCTCTCTCTTCCCCGGCTCTCCCCCCGTCGCGCTCTCTTCGTCGCTCTCTCCCCCCGTCGCGCTCTCTCTTCCCCCCCGTCGCGCTCTCTCTTCCCCCCCGTCGCGCTCTCTCTTCCCCCCCGTCGCGCTCTCTCTTCCCCCCCGTCGCGCTCTCTCTTCCCCCCCGTCGCGCTCTCTCTTCCCCCCCGTCGCGCTCTCTCTTCCCCCCCGTCGCGCTCTCTCTTCCCCCCCGTCGCGCTCTCTCTTCCCCCCCGTCGCGCTCTCTCTTCCCCCCCGTCGCGCTCTCTCTTCCCCCCCGTCGCGCTCTCTCTTCCCCCCCGTCGCGCTCTCTCTTCCCCCCCGTCGCGCTCTCTCTTCCCCCCCGTCGCGCTCTCTCTTCCCCCCGTCGCGCTCTCTCTTCCCCCCGTCGCGCTCTCTCTTCCCCCCCGTCGCGCTCTCTCTTCCCCCCCGTCGCGCTCTCTCTTCGCTCTCTCCCCCCGTCGCGCTCTCTCTTCCCCCCCGTCGCGCTCTCTCTTCCCCCCCGTCGCGCTCTCTCTTCCCCCCCGTCGCGCTCTCTCTTCCCCCCCGTCGCGCTCTCTCTTCCCCCCCGTCGCGCTCTCTCTTCCCCCCCGTCGCGCTCTCTCTTCCCCCCCGTCGCGCTCTCTCTTCCCCCCGTCGCGCTCTCTCTTCCCCCCCGTCGCGCTCTCTCTTCCCCCCCGTCGCGCTCTCTCTTCCCCCCCGTCGCGCTCTCTCTTCCCCCCCGTCGCGCTCTCTCTTCCCCCCCGTCGCGCTCTCTCTTCCCCCCCGTCGCGCTCTCTCTTCCCCCCCGTCGCGCTCTCTCTTCCCCCCCGTCGCGCTCTCTCTTCCCCCCCGTCGCGCTCTCTCTTCCCCCCGTCGCGCTCTCTCTTCCCCCCCGTCGCGCTCTCTCTTCCCCCCCGTCGCGCTCTCTTCCCCCCCGTCGCGCTCTCTCTTCCCCCCCGTCGCGCTCTCTCTTCCCCCCCGTCGCGCTCTCTCTTCCCCCCCGTCGCGCTCTCTCTTCCCCCCCGTCGCGCTCTCTCTTCCCCCCCGTCGCGCTCTCTCTTCCCCCCCGTCGCGCTCTCTCTTCCCCCCCGTCGCGCTCTCTCTTCCCCCCCGTCGCGCTCTCTCTTCCCCCCCGTCGCGCTCTCTCTTCCCCCCCGTCGCGCTCTCTCTTCCCCCCCGTCGCGCTCTCTCTTCCCCCCCGTCGCGCTCTCTCTTCCCCCCCGTCGCGCTCTCTCTTCCCCCCCGTCGCGCTCTCTCTTCCCCCCCGTCGCGCTCTCTCTTCCCCCCCGTCGCGCTCTCTCTTCCCCCCCGTCGCGCTCTCTCTTCCCCCCCGTCGCGCTCTCTCTTCCCCCCCGTCGCGCTCTCTCTTCCCCCCCGTCGCGCTCTCTCTTCCCCCCGTCGCGCTCTCTCTTCCCCCCCGTCGCGCTCTCTCTTCCCCCCCGTCGCGCTCTCTCTTCCCCCCCGTCGCGCTCTCTCTTCCCCCCGTCGCGCTCTCTCTTCCCCCCCGTCGCGCTCTCTCTTCCCCCCGTCGCGCTCTCTCTTCCCCCCCGTCGCGCTCTCTCTTCCCCCCCGTCGCGCTCTCTCTTCCCCCCCGTCGCGCTCTCTCTTCCCCCCCGTCGCGCTCTCTCTTCCCCCCCGTCGCGCTCTCTCTTCCCCCCCGTCGCGCTCTCTCTTCCCCCCCGTCGCGCTCTCTCTTCCCCCCCGTCGCGCTCTCTCTTCCCCCCCGTCGCGCTCTCTCTTCCCCCCCGTCGCGCTCTCTCTTCCCCCCCGTCGCGCTCTCTCTTCCCCCCCGTCGCGCTCTCTCTTCCCCCCCGTCGCGCTCTCTCTTCCCCCCCGTCGCGCTCTCTCTTCCCCCCCGTCGCGCTCTCTCTTCCCCCCCGTCGCGCTCTCTCTTCCCCCCCGTCGCGCTCTCTCTTCCCCCCCGTCGCGCTCTCTCTTCCCCCCCGTCGCGCTCTCTCTTCCCCCCCGTCGCGCTCTCTCTTCCCCCCCGTCGCGCTCTCTCTTCCCCCCGTCGCGCTCTCTCTTCCCCCCCGTCGCGCTCTCTCTTCCCCCCCGTCGCGCTCTCTCTTCCCCCCCGTCGCGCTCTCTCTTCCCCCCCGTCGCGCTCTCTCTTCCCCCCCGTCGCGCTCTCTCTTCCCCCCGTCGCGCTCTCTCTTCCCCCCGTCGCGCTCTCTCTTCCCCCCGTCGCGCTCTCTCTTCCCCCCCGTCGCGCTCTCTCTTCCCCCCCGTCGCGCTCTCTCTTCCCCCCCGTCGCGCTCTCTCTTCCCCCCGTCGCGCTCTCTCTTCCCCCCCGTCGCGCTCTCTCTTCCCCCCGTCGCGCTCTCTCTTCCCCCCCGTCGCGCTCTCTCTTCCCCCCGTCGCGCTCTCTCTTCCCCCCCGTCGCGCTCTCTCTTCCCCCCCGTCGCGCTCTCTCTTCTCCCCCCCGTCGCGCTCTCTCTTCCCCCCGTCGCGCTCTCTCTTCCCCCCCGTCGCGCTCTCTCTTCCCCCCCGTCGCGCTCTCTCTTCCCCCCCGTCGCGCTCTCTCTTCCCCCGGCTCTCTCCCCCGTCGCGCTCTCTCTTCCCCCCCGTCGCGCTCTCTCTTCCCCCCCGTCGCGCTCTCTCTTCCCCCCCGTCGCGCTCTCTCTTCCCCCCGTCGCGCTCTCTCTTCCCCCCCGTCGCGCTCTCTCTTCCCCCCCGTCGCGCTCTCTCTTCCCCCCGTCGCGCTCTCTCTTCCCCCCCGTCGCGCTCTCTCTTCCCCCCCGTCGCGCTCTCTCTTCCCCCCCGTCGCGCTCTCTCTTCCCCCCCGTCGCGCTCTCTCTTCCCCCCCGTCGCGCTCTCTCTTCCCCCCCGTCGCGCTCTCTCTTCCCCCCCGTCGCGCTCTCTCTTCCCCCCCGTCGCGCTCTCTCTTCCCCCCCGTCGCGCTCTCTCTTCCCCCCCGTCGCGCTCTCTCTTCCCCCCCGTCGCGCTCTCTCTTCCCCCCCGTCGCGCTCTCTCTTCCCCCCCGTCGCGCTCTCTCTTCCCCCCCGTCGCGCTCTCTCTTCCCCCCGTCGCGCTCTCTCTTCCCCCCCGTCGCGCTCTCTCTTCCCCCCCGTCGCGCTCTCTCTTCCCCCCCGTCGCGCTCTCTCTTCCCCCCCGTCGCGCTCTCTCTTCCCCCCCGTCGCGCTCTCTCTTCCCCCCCGTCGCGCTCTCTCTTCCCCCCCGTCGCGCTCTCTCTTCCCCCCGTCGCGCTCTCTCTTCCCCCCCGTCGCGCTCTCTTCCCCCGTCGCTCTCTCCCCCCGTCGCGCTCTCTCTTCCCCCCCGTCGCGCTCTCTCTTCCCCCCCGTCGCGCTCTCTCTTCCCCCCCGTCGCGCTCTCTCTTCCCCCCCGTCGCGCTCTCTCTTCCCCCCCGTCGCGCTCTCTCTTCCCCCCCGTCGCGCTCTCTCTTCCCCCCGTCGCGCTCTCTCTTCCCCCCCGTCGCGCTCTCTCTTCCCCCCCGTCGCGCTCTCTCTTCCCCCCCGTCGCGCTCTCTCTTCCCCCCCGTCGCGCTCTCTCTTCCCCCCGTCGCGCTCTCTCTTCCCCCCGTCGCGCTCTCTCTTCCCCCCGTCGCGCTCTCTCTTCCCCCCGTCGCGCTCTCTCTTCCCCCCCGTCGCGCTCTCTCTTCCCCCCCCGTCGCGCTCTCTCTTCCCCCCCCGTCGCGCTCTCTCTTCCCCCCCCGTCGCGCTCTCTCTTCCCCCCCCGTCGCGCTCTCTCTTCCCCCCCCGTCGCGCTCTCTCTTCCCCCCCGTCGCGCTCTCTCTTCCCCCCCGTCGCGCTCTCTCTTCCCCCCCGTCGCGCTCTCTCTTCCCCCCCGTCGCGCTCTCTCTTCCCCCCCGTCGCGCTCTCTCTTCCCCCCCGTCGCGCTCTCTCTTCCCCCCCCGTCGCGCTCTCTCTTCCCCCCCGTCGCGCTCTCTCTTCCCCCCCCCCGTCGCGCTCTCTCTTCCCCCCCCCCGTCGCGCTCTCTCTTCCCCCCCCCCCCGTCGCGCTCTCTCTTCCCCCCCCCCCCCCCGTCGCGCTCTCTCTTCCCCCCCCGTCGCGCGCTCTCTCTCTCTCTTCCAACAACAACATGCCCTCGAAAAAGCCTCGGCGCCGCCGGGCACTCCAGCTAGTATAAAAATAATTCAGAGCCGGCGCAGACACAGTGGCTGAATGGCCTTCTTCTGTGCTGTGATATGGCTTTAAAATAGCAACTGAATTATATCTGCATCTCTTGATCCAATTAGTCCCTGCCTTTTATAGCATTCTTGTGGGCCAGGAGGAGCAGAAGTGCTCCCCCCCACCTCCCGGCCCCTCAAGGAAGGCTTTGGCCTCTCTTCTGCCAATCGCCACCTCCCTCAAGACCCTGCCACGATTGCCGAACTCCCCACCCCAACCCCTGATTGCCTTTTCCACACCAGCCCCCCCCCCCCCCCCACGATCACAGCCGACCCTCACCAGCCCCGATCTGCAGCCCAATTGCCGGTTACCGTCCCCAAGGGTTTACACTAGAGAGGGTACAGAGGAGATTTACGAGGATGTTGCAAGGACTGGAGAATTTTCGCTGTGAGGAAAGACTGGATAGGCTGAGTTTGTTTTCTTTGGAACAGAGGAGGCTGAGGGGAGACTTAATTGAGGTGTATAAAATTATATGGGGCCTAGATAGATTGGATAGGAAGGACCTATTTCCCTTAGCAGTGAGGTCAATAACCTGAAGGACGTAGCTGCCAGTCTGGGCCTGCGACAGGTGGTGAGATAACCAACACGAGGGCAAAACCTACTTGACCTCGTCCTCACCAATCTACCTGTCGCAGATGCATCTGTCCATGACAGTATTGGTAGCAGTAACCACCGCACAGTCATTGTGGAGACGAAGTCCCATCTTCACACTGAGGAACACCCTCCATCGTGTTGTGTGGCACTACCACTGTGCTAAATGGGATAGATTCAGAACCGATCTAGCAGCTCAAAACTGAGCATCCATGAGGTGCTGTGGGCCAGCAGCAGCAGAATTGTATTCCACCATAATCTGTAACCTCATGGCCCGGCATATCCCTCACTCTACCATTACCATCAAGCCAGGGGACCAACAATAAGGAGTATAGAAGAGCATGCCAGGAGCAGCACCAGGCATAGCTAAAAATGAGGTGCCAACCTGGGGAAGCTGCAACACAGGACTACATGTATGCTAAAAAGTGGAAGCAGCATGCTATAGACAGGGCCAAGCGACCCCACAATCAACGGATCAGATCAAAGCTCTGCAGTCCTGCCACATCCAGTCGTGAATGGTGGTGGACCATTAAACAACTAACAGGAGGAGGAGGCTCCATGAATATCCCCATCCTCAATGATAGTGGTGCCTAGCACTTGAGTGCAAAAGACAAGGCTGGAGCGTTTGCAACCATCTTCAGCCAGAAGTGCCAAGTGGATGATCCATATCTGCCTCCTCCTGAGGTCCCCACCATCACAGAAGCCAGTCTTCAGCCAATTCGATTTACTCCACGTAATATCAAGAAACGGCTCAGCACACTGAATACAGCAAAGGCTATGGGCCCTGACAACATCCCGGCTATCGTGCTGAAGACTTGTGCTCCAGAATTAGCCGCGCCTCTAGCCAAGCTGTTCCAGTACAGCTACAACACTGGCATCTATCCGACAATGTGGAAAATTGCCCAGGTCCACAAAAAGCAGGACAAATCCAATCCGGCCAATTACCGCCCCATCAGTCTACTCTCAATCATCAGCAAAGTGATGGAAGGTGTCACCGACAGTGCTATCAAGCAGCATTTACTCACCAATAACGTGCTCACTGAGGCCCAGTTTGGGTTCCGCCAAGACCACTCTGCTCCAGACCTCATTACAGCCTTGGTCCAAACATGGACAAAGAAGCTGAATTCCAGAGGTGAGGCGAGAGTGACTGCCCTTGACATCAAGGCAGCATTTGACCGAGTGAGGCATCAAGGAGCGTTAGTAAAACTGAAGTCAATGGGAATCGGTGGGAAAACTATCCACTGCCTGGAGTAATACCGAGCGCAAAGGAAGATGGTTGTGGTGATTGAAGGTCAATCATCACAGCCCCAGGACATCGCTGCAGGAGTTCCTCAGGGCAGTGTCCTAGGCCCAACCATCTTCAGCTGCTTCATCAATGACCTTCCCTCCAACATAAGGTCAGAAATGGGGATGTTCGCTGATGACTGCAATGTTCAGTGCCATTCACAACTCCTCAGATAATGAAGCAGTCTATGCCCGCATGCAACAAGACCTGGACGTCGTTCAGGCTTGGGCTGAAATGGCAGGTAACATTCGTGCCACAGAAGTGCCAGGCAATGACTATCTCCAACAAGCGAGAGTCTGACCACCGCCCCTTGACATTCAATAGCTTTACCATTGCCGAATCCCCCACCATCAACATCCTGGGGGTCACCATTGACCAGAAACTTAACTGGACCAGCCACATAAATACAGTGGTAACAAGAGCAGGTCAGAGGTTAGGTATTCTGCGGCAACTGTCTCACCTCCTGACTCCCCAAAGCCTTTCTACCATCTACAAGGCACAAGTAAGGAGTGTGATGGAATACTCTCCATTTGCCTGGATGAGTGCAGCTCCAACAACATGCAAAAAGCTTGACACCATCCAGGACAAAGCAGCCCGCTTGATTGGCACCCCATCTACCACCTTAAACATTCACTCCCTCCACCACCGGCGTACTGTGGCTGCAGTGTGTACCATCTACAAGATGCACTGCAGCAACTCGCCCAAGGCTTCTTCGGCAGCACCTCCCAAACAAGCGACCTCTTCCACCTAGAAGGACAAGGGCAGCAGACGCATGGGAACAACACCAAGTCACACACCATCCTGACTTGGAAGTATATCACCGATCCTTCATTGTCACTGGGTGAAAATCCTGGAACTCCATACCGAATGGCACTGTGCGAGTACCTTCACCACACGGACTACAGCGGTTCAAGAAGGCGGCTCACCACTACCTTCTCAAGGGTAATTAGAGATGGGCAATAAATGCTGGCCTTGCCAGCGACGCCCACATCCCATAAATGATTTTTTTTGTAAATGTAGTAATGCCATAATTGCCACCCCTCTGTCTCAAATCGTGAGACAATCAGACAAGATTCTATACAAGTTTAACATAACTTCTCTGCTTTTGAATTCCATTCCTCTAGAAATTAAGAACAGTGTGTTATTTGCACTTTTATGGCTTTTTTAACCCACATTGGCCCGTAATTTCTGATGGGAGGCTTCCTGCGTGTGGATGCCTCCTATCAGGAAAAAATCTACACCCTTACCTGAGGGCTTCCGAGGTGTGGCCATTTCCGATCCTGGGCCTGTCCACAGTCGAAATGCACAGGGCCCACGTATCCTAGGGGCGCATGTGGTTCGCAAGTGTCCCTGGGATCACATGGGCCAGGCGAGCCAATAGGAGGAGGGAATCTCCCTTCATACTTTTGACAGATAGATCTGTCAAAAGTATGAATGGAGATCACCCCAAAAACGCATCAAAACATTAAATATTTTTTTTAAACCATCACGTTTTTAAAATGAGTTAAAATTACATTAAATTAAATATTTTAAACAATCATTTTATTTTTTGAAAAAAATAAGTTTTTTACAGGCAAAAATTTTTTAGCACCTTTTTTAAAATTATAAATGAGTGAAAAACATTTTTTTTACTTTTTTGAACTCTTATGCTTTTACCAGGCATAAGATTTTTTAAGGGTTTTCAGCAGGCGGAGGTTCTGCAGAAAGCGAACTCTCCACCCACAGAGGCCCTACTCCAGGGCAGGCGTCTGATCTGTCAAGAGGATTCTTGACAGATCGGAAATGGCGGTTTTCAGCGCATGCGCTTCGCATGCCTGAAACCGGCATTTCCGGTGTCTCTACGGGTTTGTACATAGCGCGTACACACCCATTGTCATCGGAAAATACGGGCCATTGTTACTTTTAATGATTTGTGAATCTATGCCCCTAGATCCCTTTGCACCTGTACTCCATTTAGACTCTTATTTTCCAGGGAGTAGGTAACTTCCTTATTCCTCCTACCAAAATGCACCACCTCACTCTTAACTATATTGAAATTCATTTGTCATTTACATGCACATTCTGCAAGTTTGTTTATGGTAGAATTAATTAAAAGCTTTTACAAACATGTACAAACTTTTTTTTTAAATTACATGGCAAAAATGACTGGGATATAAAAGAACTGCATAATAATGCATTAACACTTCAGAAACGTCACTCAGTTACACGGTTATGCATCGACAAACAATCCAAAAGCCCAAGATGCGCTGAAAGAGGCATATCTTATTCATGCAATTTGTATTAATTTTATATATTTTCAATGTTTTAGCCCATCCCTCATGTCACAATAGCAATGGCTGCACAAGCAGCAGGAGCAGCGGCTTTCCTATGGCGCTGACATGCTGGATGTCCACATAGGTAATTAGAATATTATTCACAATGCAACCAGACAGGCAACAAATATAAAGTGCTGTAGTTCTTTAGTTCACTGTATTAAAAAGAATTGAACAAAAACAGGTATTTTCAACTTCAATCACTTCCATTAATAAACGTCGTCTTCTTGAACCAGCACAACCCCCCATGTAACATATCAGAAATGCAGCACTTATTCACAAGTGCAGAAAAACACACACAATTTGTGTTACCAAATTAAAAACAAAAAGCAGGTAAAGCTATGATTTAACAGAAATAAACATTCACCTATCTTCCTGGACAGAAGAACCAATCAGACTGACTTGGAAATGTTTACTAGTATGGTGATGTAAATATGTTAATTTATGAATTTCATTTCTAATGTTTTGCTCTCAAAACATTCTCCACACTATTAATCCCTGCTCTTAAGAGTAAGGAAGTCTTACTACGATTGTGCAGGGCTTTGGTGAGACCACATCTGGAGTTCTGTGCACAGTTTTGGTCTCCTTATCTGAGAAGAGAGATTGGGTCGATTAGGCTTATATTCGCTCGAGTTTAGAAGAATGAGAGGGGATCTCATTGAAACTTATAAAATTCTAACAGGACTAGACAGACTAGATGCAGGAAGGATGTTCTCGATGGCGGGGGAGTCCAGAACCAGGGGTCACAGTCTAAGGATAAGGGGTAAGCCATTTAGGACAGAGATGAGGAGGAATTTCTTCACCCAGAGAGTGGTGAACCTGTGGAATTCTCTACCACAGAAGGCAGTTGAGGCCAACTTATTAAATATATTCAAGAAGGAGTTAGATATATTTCTTAAGGCTGAAGGGATCAAGGGATATGGGGAGAAAGCAGGGACAAGGTACTGAATTTGGATGATCTGCCATGATCTCATTAAATGGCGGAGCAGGCTCGAGGGGCCGAATGGCCTACTCCTATCTTCTAAAGGATATACTTGCCTCAGAGGCGGTGCAACAAAGGTTCACTAGATTGATCCCTGGCGTGAGAGGGTTGTCCTATAAGGAGAGATTGAGTAGATTGGGCCTAAAATCTCCAGAGTTTAGAGGAATGAGAGGTGATCTCATTGAAACATTCAAGATTCTGAAGGGGATTGACAGGGTAGTTGCTGAGAGATTGTTTCCCCTGGCTGGAGAGTCTAGAACTAGGGGGCATAGACTCAGGATAAGGGGTCAGCCATTTAGAACTGAGATGAAGAGAAATTTCTTCATTAAGGGTTGTGAATCTTTGGAATTCTCTACCCAGAGGGCTGTGGATGCTCAGTCGTTGAGTATATTCAAGGCTGAGATTGATAGATTTTTGGACTCTAGGAAATCGAGGGATATGGAGAAAGTGGCAGGAAAGTGGAGTTGAGGTCGAAGATCAGCCATGATATTGAATGGTGGAGCAGGCTCAAAGGGCCGTATGGCCTACTCCTTGTGATGAAATATATTCCATTCATCACTGCCTGTTTTCTGTGTCTTGTAACTGCCTGCTTTCTGTGTCTTTTCCCTTCCCCCAGTCCTCATGTATTATGTATTGGAATGTGCTGGAACTGGTTGTGTGCAGGGCTCCGCCCATACCTGGCTCCTTTGTAATCTAAGTTCAGTCGGGCATCAGCCTCCTGAAGGAAGACATCTCTCTATCTTACGTGTTATGTTCTGAGTTAATAAAAGCCTTACTTTTGTTCTGCTAACTTCGAGTCTCGGAATAATTGAGGCACATCAATTTTATTAACTCAATTTTCAACACTATGGATCAACTCCTGAAACCCGAACGTTTGGATTTGGATCAACATGCTCCGGACGCATCAGCACGCTTCGGACACTGGTTTGACTGTATGGAATTCTTCCTGGACAATTCCGCAGCCGTCAAAGACGCTACGGACACTGCGAAGATGAGACTCGGAATGCTACGGAATTGGGTAAGCCACCGGGTTTACCCCCTCATCCAAGACGCCGATACGTACCTGGCCGCCTGCAACACCTTAAAGGCGCATTACCAGCAGCCTACGAATGAGGTGTATGCTAGGCATCTACTCGCTACTCGCGCACAGCGACCTGGGGAATCAGTGGAGGAGTTCCTAAGCATCCTGAAAAAGCTTGGCAAGGACTGTAAGTGCCGAGATGTAAAAGCCGCAGTGTACACCGATGAGCTTGTTCGCGATGCCTTTATCACAGGCCTCGGCTCCACTCACATCCGGCAAAGACTGCTGGAAAAAACGGAGTTGGACCTGAAACAGGCTGCGGACACCGCGCGGTCCCTGGAGATGGCCCAGAGAAACTCGGACGCCTACTCTTCAGCCCGCGCCGCCCACGCCGCCACGTGTGCGCCGAGGGCGCCGCCATCTTGGAAGGCATCTTCCCCGCCCGGCAGCCCGACACCGGCGGGGCCCAGCTCTCCCCCCAGAAGCCCTACGACAGCCGCGACGCGTCAAAGACCCAACTGCTACTTCTGCGGGCAGCCAAAGCACACCAGAAACCTGTGCCCGGCGAAAGGCACCACCTGCTTTAAGTGCGGTAAGAAGGGGCACTTCGGGAAGGTGTGCAGAGGGAACCCCGCCAGAAAACCAACCGCCGGAAAACCCGCCACCGCCGCGTGTGCGCCGTGGGAGCGGCCATCTTGGACGCCATCTTGCCCGACCTCGTGGGGTCCGCCATCTTATGAGCAGACAGCGTGGACGCCATCTTGTCTCGATCAGGGCCCTACAGTGGCATCGGTCACAGTGGACCAGACCAGGCCGCATCCGCTATCCAAATCAATGGTGGACATCGAGGTAAACGGGTGCCGGGTTAAATGCTTAATTGACAGTGGAAGCACGGAGAGTTTTATCCACCCTGAACTGGCACAACAACTCTCCCTAAAGGTGGTCCCTGCTCAGGGTACCATCTCTATGGCCGATAAAACCCAGACATCGACCATTCTGGGTTACTGCACGGTACAATTGTGCGTTAACGGAACTGTGTATGATAATTTTAAAGTATTAATCATGAAGAATCTATGTGCGAGCGTGATCTTGGGTTTGGATTTCCAGTGCAACCACCAAAGCATCACGCTCAAGTACGGTGGGTCCCAGCCGCCCCTCACAGTGTGCGGTCTGGCTACCCTGAAGGTAAAGCCGCCTTCGCTATTCGCGAACCTTACCCCTAACTGCCGGCCAATAGCGACCAAAAGCAGGAGGTACAGCTGGGAGGACAGGCGGTTTATCGCGACCGAGGTAGACAGGCTCCTGAAAGAGCGCATTATTGAACACAGCAACAGCCCGTGGCGCGCCCAAGTGGTAGTGGTAAGGGGTAGCGAGAAGAAACGGATGGTGATCGACTATAGTCAAACGATCAACAGGTACACCCTACTAGACGCCTACCCGCTACCCCGCATATCAGAAATGGTGAACCAAATCGCCCAATACCGGGTGTTCTCCACCATCGACCTCAAGTCAGCGTACCACCAGCTCCCTATCAGACCAGTGGACCGCCCGTACACCGCCTTCGAGGCGAACGGACGCCTCTACCAATTCCTCAGAGTCCCCTTTGGGGTGACGAACGGGGTCTCGGTCTTTCAGAGGGAGATGGATCGCATGGTCGATGACCACCACTTGCAGGCAACCTTCCCCTACCTCGACAACGTCACCATCTGCGGTCACAACCAGCAGGATCACGACTCGAACCTCGAGAGGTTCCTGAAAACCGCACAAAAACTCAACCTCACCTATAACGAGGACAAGTGCGTTTTCAACACCACGCGCCTCTGCATACTGGGCAGCGTGGTGGAGAATGGGGAAATCGGACCAGACCCCGACCGATTGCGCCCCCTACGGGAGCTGCCCCTGCCCAACACTCCCAAAGCCCTGAAAAGGTGCCTGGGGTTATTTTCTTACTATTCCCAATGGGTCCCCAACTACTCCGACAAAGCCCGCCCCCTCTTGAAAGCATCCTCTTTTCCGCTCTCTGCTGAGGCCCACGCCGCCTTCAAAAGCATTAAGCAGGATATTGAGCGGGCCACGCTACAGGCAGTGGACGAGAACACTCCATTTCAAGTGGAAAGTGATGCGTCCGACTTCGCCTTGGCGGCCACCCTCAACCAGGCGGGGCGGCCCGTAGCTTTCTTCTCGAGGACCCTCCAAGGCCCCGAGATCAGACACTCCTCCGTGGAAAAGGAGGCCCAAGCCATCGTGGAGGCAGTGCGCCACTGGCGCCACTACCTAGCCGGCAAACGCTTCACCCTACTTACCAACCAGCGGTCGGTAGCGTTTATGTTCAACAATAAACAGAGGGGGAAGATTAAAAATGATAAGATTCTTAGGTGGCGGATCGAGCTCTCCACTTTCGAGTACGACATCATTTACCGGCCAGGGGCCCTTAACGAATCCCCTGACGCCCTCTCACGAGGGATGTGTGCCAGCGCCACCGAGGATCGGCTACAGACCCTCCACAACGACCTCTGCCACCCAGGGGTCACGCGGCTGTTCCACTTCATAAAGTCCCGTAACTTACCCTACTCGATTGAGGAAGTTCGGTCTCTGACCAGGAACTGCCGCACTTGCGCTGAGTGCAAGCCTTGGTTCTACCGCCCAGATAGAGCCCACTTAATCAAAGCTACACGGCCCTTCGAGCGGCTCAGCTTAGATTTCAAGGGCCCCCTCCCGTCCGTCGACCGCAATGTTTACTTCCTGAACATTGTGGACGAATACTCCCGTTTCCCATTCGCCTTCTCCTGCCCAGACATGACCAGCGCCACGGTCATTAAATGCCTCAACAGCCTGTTCTGCCTGTTCGGTATGCCGAGCTATATCCACACGGATAGGGGGGCGTCCTTCATGAGTGAAGAGCTACGCCAGTACATGCTGTCCAAGGGGATCGCCACGAGCCGTACCACCAGCTCCAACCCCCGGGGTAACGGCCAGGTGGAGCGAGAGAACGGGACAGTGTGGAAAGCAGTCACTCTAGCTCTAAGGACCAAGGGCCTCCCTATCTCCCGCTGGCAGGAAGTCCTCTCGGATGTGCTCCATTCGATACGGTCGCTATTGTGTACGGCCACTAATGCCACGCCTCATGAACGAATGTTTGTCTTTCCTCGGAAATCCACCTCCGGCGTATCCATGCCGTCATGGCTCTCCACCCCAGGTCCGGTACTCGTGCGAAGGCATGTGAGGGGCCACAAGACGGACCCTCTCGTGGAGCCAGTACACCTACTCCACGCCAACCCCCAATACGCATATGTCCGGCACGCCGACGGAAGGGAGGACACCGTGTCCATAAAAGACGTCGCCCCAGCCGGCATCGACAACAACCACGGCAATAGCAGCGACGACGATCACAGCAACCCTTACCCACCCACTATTCTTTCATCACCCCCGGAAGAACATCGACCAACGGCACCCCCACCAACTACCCTTTCAACAACCCCGGCGGCACCCCCGGCAGAGACCCAGGAGGCTACCGGGGACACCCAGCCGACACCCGCGGCACCACAACAGCCACGTCGGTCGCAGAGGACTATCAAACCCCCGAACAGACTAAATCTATAGAAGGGGTGAATGTGATGAAATATATTCCATTCATCACTGCCTGTTTTCTGTGTCTTGTAACTGCCTGCTTTCTGTGTCTTTTCCCTTCCCCCAGTCCTCATGTATTATGTATTGGAATGTGCTGGAACTGGTTGTGTGCAGGGCTCCGCCCATACCTGGCTCCTTTGTAATCTAAGTTCAGTCGGGCATCAGCCTCCTGAAGGAAGACATCTCTCTATCTTACGTGTTATGTTCTGAGTTAATAAAAGCCTTACTTTTGTTCTGCTAACTTCGAGTCTCGGAATAATTGAGGCACATCACTCCTGCTCCTAATTCTTATGTTCTTAAGCCAAGTGTTTCAGCCTTTGCATGTTAAAATTGGGGACCAAAGTGAATGGCTCAAAAACTGGTGTCAAATTAAACAGTTGATCCAAAAGCATTTGAGCCATAAACAAAGAGTAGCAGGTATATTTGGGGTAAGTACTGCAGAATCATTGACATCACTGGCACAACAGGTTTTTTTTTTTTTTTAAAGGCCAATTGGGTCCCTTGTAAGGGGGACTGATTTTCTGGTAGTGCTTGCATTTTTGGCTAACACCCATGCCCGGACCCGCTGGCAAATGGCTTGTTTGGTTGGTTAATGCAGGCATACTGGCTGCTTTGCATAAGCCAGGCTGAGAATGAGGAAATTCCTGACATTAGGGGCCATTTTTGAGGCAAATGAAAGTTCTGTCTCAAACAAGTCCCCACAGAAAATGCTAACAAACGCTGAGAGCTGTTGGACCCACGTCCTGATACAATTCCTGGCCTCTCCAAAGGACTTCCAGCGACTTACCAGTGTGGCCAATAGCCCTGTAGATTAGTAAAATAATGTTTCTTTAACTTAACACTACGTTTGTTACTGGCCAGGATTGCGTGCTGACAAGCAGTCGGTTTGCTGAGCCTACTTACTGGCTTGCCTTTCTTTGAATGTCTAATAACCCCCTTGGGGATCACTCGCACTCCCGTGGCACACTGAAGCTTCACTACGGCAACGCTGACTGGAGGTGGCAGCTGCGCGGTAACCGCACCTCACTGGCAGCCATCTCATTGGCATGCCAGTGTGATTGGCAGGCCAGTCCAGCCACTGATGTGCGTTGGGAGTGTCCCACCTTCTCTTTGCACTGATTGGCTGGGGAACCCTGGTTGGAGAAAGCCTGCACACGCTGGACAGGCCTGCCAGTCACACGGCTGCCATTGAGATGCGGTTACCACGCAGCTGCCAGCCTCGAGCCAGCGTCCCCGGCATGAAGCTTCAGTGTGCCATGGGAGCACGAGTGCGTGGCCCGTTTATTTAACTGCACGGCCCAATCAAGAGTGGTGCGCAGCCGCGCACGCGTGCAGCTTAGGGGGAACAGTGCTCGCCGGGTCCTTCGGCCACTTTCAGCCTGCCCCGTTCCCTCCCCGTAAATATCTGAGTCCATGCCTCTATTTATAAAGCCAAGGAATCCGTATGCTTTTTTTTTTAAACGGCTTTATTGACTTGTCCTGCCACCTTTAAAGATTTGCATATGTAAACCCCCAGGTGTCTCTGTTCCTGCACCCCCTTTAAAATTGTACCATTTAGTTTATATTGCCTCTTCTCATTTTTACTTCCAAATGCATCACTTCACACTTCTCTGCATTAAATTTCATCTGCCATGTGTCTGCCCCTAAAAAGCATGTTTATTGGCTATTAAGCATATTAGCAATTTACCTATAGCAACTTGTCATTCCCCACCTTGAAGGGGGAGTCAGCCTCACATCTGGAACACAGCATTAGACTTCAATGTCTAGTACATTAAGCTGGCTTATCACAAGCTGTTCTGCATAGCTCCTTTCACAAAGCTAAAGGCAGATATCCTTCATGTAGCTAATGATGAAATTCTGAGGCTCAGAAGAACAGCTACTTGAAGACATTACCTAGAGGTCAGGCATATGAACATAGGCTCATATATCCAGGATTCGATGCCTATCTTAATTGGGTTGCAGAGAGACAAAGAGTTACTGCTGAAACACTGTAGCCGTGAAATTTCCGGTATTAGCGGCAGCTGTTCAGGCCGGTTTGATGAAAAGAATGGCAATCGCCACATTTCCCCCGACTTTAAGCATGGGCGCCATATTGGGAAGGGCGATAGTGTGGCTGTTGCCTGCGTGCGGCGGAAGAATTCAAATGCGGCAGATCGTGACGTCAGTCAGCATGTAACACTGATTTGATGCATGACCTGCCATTTTGGACGCCGCTGCTCCACTGTATGCCCTCTACTAAGCATGCACAGCTGAACGTGCGTTCAGCTGAACGACGGACCCCCCACCAGCGTTGCTTAAAGGGACACAATACAACTTTGAGGTAAGTTGCTTTTTTGGTTTGTACTGGTTCCTGTACAGTTTAGTTGAGTAGTGGCTTGGTGTAAGACATTTAAAAAGTTGGGTTAGTGTGCAGGGAGTGCTGCTGGATGTTGGGACAGCGTTGGCTCTTAAAGGAAGGCCTCTGACTACACCACTTGCTCCCAGTCATGGTGGCTCGAATTGTAGTCCCCCTCGCACTGCAGCATGGCAGGGAGATGGAGCAGAGGCAGCAAAGACGAGCTGCTTGCAGAGGGAGGAGCAGGAGGGGGAGGCGGGCCCTCAGCAGGAGGACTTACCTAGAATCTTCAGGGAGCACTTCTCCTATCTGCACCTAAGCCAGGAGCAGTGTATTCGGAGGCTCCGCTTCAACAAAGAGGTGGTCACAGAGCTCTCCCATCTCTTGGAACCAGACCTACAGCCTCAGAGCAAGGTGCCGATGGCTCTGTCAGTGACCCTCAAGGTGACCGTGCCCCTGAACTTTTTCAACAGCGGATCCTTCCAGGCTGGAGCAGGCACACAGCTAACATATTGGAGTTCACAGTGCATCACTGCATCCAGAAGGTCACAGAGGCTCTGTACTCCAGGAGAAGGGACTTAATTTTCTTCTTTCTGAATAGAGAGAAGCAGGAAGAGCGCGCACATGGCTTTGTCAGGATATCTGGCTTCCACATAGTGCAGGGCTCCATTAACTGCACACCCGTGGCTTTGTGGGCGCTGCACATCAATCCTGAGATGGTCCGTAACCACAAAGGCTACCACTCACTTAATGTGCAGATGGTGTGTGACCACATCCAGCACATTATGATGATGAATGCTCTGTATCCTGTCAGCAGTCATGATGCCTTCATCCTGCGCCATCCACTGTGCCAGCAATCTTCCAGCCACAATGTCAAACCCAAGGGTGGCTGCTCGACAAAAAGGGATATCCGCTCTACACGTGGCTGATGACTCCCCTCCGCAACCCCACCATGTGTTGCCAGCAATCATATAACGACAGCCATGCTCCCACGAGGAACGTCATCGATCAGACCATCGGGGTGCCCAAGCATCAGTTCCGCTGCCTTGACCACTCGGGAGGAGCTCTCCAGTACTCGCCGGAGCGGGTGTCCCAGTTCGTGGTGGTCTGCTGCATCCTCCACAACTTGGCCATCAAGAGGATGCAGTCCTTGCCACCACGGGTTCCGCAACCACCTCAGGAGGAGGAAAAGAGGAGACAGCCTGCAAATCTCTATTCCGGACAGGCTGCCCCGAAGCGCATCACCAGACCCCAGTTCGCCTGACTGAAACGCCAGATCCCGTTGATCAACACTCCTCCATCTTGCCATCCCTCTGTCACAGCACATCACAGTGTCCTCTTGGGCACAATGCTGAAATGAAACCACCACAAAACATTCCAAAAATAATTTATAAATGAATAATTCCAATTTAACATTACAAAGCCAACTAATCACCCTTGTTCATTCCCTTAGTGTCTGCCTTTCATGTTCCTTTGCTTATTCTAGTGCTTCTATGCAGTACTACCCCAGTAGCTGCAGCATGGCTGGTGGAAGGCTGCTGAATTTCAGTACGGGACACTGCAGATGGCCTTGAAGGATGACCTCGAGCAGCTCTGGGCCTAGAAGGCTCGGCTGCAGACTGCACGACCTCAGTATGGGTGGCAACAGTCTGGGCTGGCTGGCTGACAGGCAACTGCAATGGCACTGGCGAAATGGGAGGTGTGGGAGTATGAATACTGCCATCCTGAGAGAGGACAGCAGGTTCTTGCTCTACGAAGCCACTGCCATTCCCCTGGGGTGTCGCCTCAGCATTCCTAGCCATCTGTTGGAGCACAGCTTGCTGGACTGCAAGCCCCTTTCCAAACTTGTAAGCCCAGCCTCGATGGCAGCAGTCTGAGACTGCATGAGAGCAGTCAGAGCTTGTGTGGCAGCAAGCTGAGCCAGCATGGGAGGAGTCTGAGCTTCCACTGCAGCACTCGGACATTGGGTCGCTTCTGCTTGTGCTGCAATAGAAGCTACGACATCGCCCATCACACCCAGCATCATGGTTGGGTCCACAAGTTCTCCAGTGGAGTCGCCCATCACTTCCATCCTGGAACTCATGGGCTCCAAGCTCCGCACAAAGCCCCGTGCAATGTTGGAGCCGGACTCCTCCGTGCTCCTTGACACTGACAAGAGGCTCTCTGGCAGGTCTGCCATTGCACCAAACATTTCTGTGTGCGTTCTGAAGGCTGCCGTATTGAAGTCCTCTTCTGAGTCCTGTGCAGAAGAACTTGTGTGCGACCTTGACCTCCGGGGAACTGGCACCTGCGCTATCCTTTCCCCTGGCCTGACTGCAGCCCACTCGTGCCCGGTGACTCACCGCGTGCAGATGCTGCCCCTAAAGTACCCTCTAAAGTATGCACAGTGCCATTTTCTGAGCTGCTGCCTCTTCTTCTCCATCATTCTCCTCTACTTCTTGCTGAAAAAGTTGGACTGCTGACAGTTCTTGGGTATCTGAAAGGAGAAAGGCACAAGGGTCGGGTTTTGCTGAGGTGAGGGGGGAAAGCAAGATGCCCATGCATACGCCATCAGGAGGATTGGGTATGAGCATACCGTCATCAGCAATGGTTTCAGCCTCATCCTGCGTCATGAGCTCGGTGACAGCCCCTCCAATTATTTCCAGCACAGTCACCTCCATGGGGGTTGGGTTGTGCAGCCATGTTTTCCCCCACCTGTTTGTTCCTGCTCTCTCCGATTGTGAGCAACCTTGGCCTGCAAGAGAAGGAGAAATGTGTCAGTGAGTGTGGTGCAATGTGTTTGGGTGATGTGCCTGTCATGGTTGAATAGCTGGCATTGTGTGCAAGGTGTGAGATGTGGAATCTGGATGTGAGGCTTGCAGCAGTGGTGAGGGTGAGGTGAAGCTTTGATTGTGAGGTATGTATCGTGATTGCTAGAGATTGTTGGTAGGTGAGTGATGGGGTGTGGTGCATTGAGCAGTATGTGAGGCTTGTGGTGCAGTTGGTGGGATATGGTATTTGAAGATGCATTCACTCACCTTGACCACTCGAGTGAAGTAATTAAAATTCTTCCAGCACTGGATCCAAGTCCTGGCAGCAACACTGGTGGCACTGGCGTCTTCTAATATTTCCTCCCACTGCCATCTTACTGTGTGCCTGGAAAGCCTCCTGCCCCCTTGCGGGTACAGGATCTGCCTGCTCTTGAACACCCCCTGCACTGAGGCCTCCTGTGCCGCATCGGAGAACTGAGGTGCACGCTCTCTCCCCTGTTGAGATATATTATATTGCTCTAGCTCCACCAACAATGAGGTCCTTCTGAATCAGAGCACCTCCCCTTTAAGTGCAGAGCAGCCTGTGATGCTGCAGGCAACCTTTAAATGGAGAACAGACTGCACAGAATATTGGTCCCCTTGTTGAACGCTGAACCAATCCAGCAGCACACTTAGCGCTGAGCTCAGCGCTCCAATCATGGTAATGAGAATTTTGCGTGCTGCCTGCACTACTTTTAACGGGTGCGAGAAGATTGCACATCATGATCCTGGCGCCTGTTTTCCGGCCTAATTGAATTTTACCCCCTCCGCCTTCAATTGATGGAACCATTGTTTGATGGGGTATTGGATGTGTCCATCCTGTGATCAGGAGGATGCTGGCATTGTGCTCGCACATTTTATGCTAAGTTGTGCTGTTCACCGTACCATCATGTATAGTTTCTGGTACCTGTTTTCTGCCGAGTGAAGACTCAAACCCACACTTCTTATTTACCTAATGATCAACTTGTAACTAACCTCTTTGGGGAAGAGTGGAGGTAAGTGGAACAAAAACAGAAAATGCTAGATACATTCAGCAGGTTAGGCAGCATCTGTCGAGGCAGCACAAGTTAGTTGACGTTTTGGGTGCTGAACCTTCCTCATAATTCAGATGAATAGCATTTAAAAAGGAACAGAACAAGAAAAAGATGGAATAAAAACGCACACAATGACCCACACACAGGAATAGAACAGTAGAATGACCTGTAAACACAATGCATCGACCAACTTGTATTCTCTCGACAGATGCTGTCTGATCCACTGAGTGTCTCCAACATTTTCTGTTGCTTTTTCAGATTTCCAGCATCTGCAGTACTTTGCTTTTGGTTTGGGGAGGTAACTGAGGTCTCTATAGGATCCAAGGTGAAATGCCTGACAATGGAACTGAGTTGACCCTCCAAGGCAGCCTCGGTAGTCTGATAACTGAATCAGGCCGATTCACTGTGTACCGGGGCACTGTTGATCAGGCAGCCTGAATCACTGATGGAACCTTGAGAAGTATACCTATCACTGGAGACTGGGATTCTTCAAACCCTGCTCCAGATAACACTGCAAGTCAATGTCCTAATATGTAGGGTGGTCCTAACTGGGCAAGCAGTAAAAGCTGACCTGTGCTCTTATTGGTAAGCTGCTTGGTTTTACCTGGTTAAAATTCAGCAGTATTCTTCGGCACCCTTGGGGTTTCTTAGCATTGACTCTTGCTAACCTGCACCTTAGTTTTGTGACCATAGGTAAGTGGGTATTGTACCTCGAGAAGCTGAGTATTCACACCATGTCAGGCAAAGGAAGATTTAACTTACATGATTTCTCAGTAATTTTATTTGGTGATTTGTTGAACTTTGTCACTCATTTGGCAGACTTGGGGAAAACAAATAAGCTACTTGCTTTGTATGAGTGTTTAGAATATTTGACCTGTAATCTTTACCAGTTGTTCCCAGACTCCCTCTTAGTTTTGTTAAGTCCTATAAAGTCTTACTTTCCTTTTTCAGTTCTGACAAGGGGTTTCTATCTAAAATATCAACCTGTCTTTTCTCTTTACAGATGCTGGCAGACTCACTGTGTACTTGCAGCAGTTTTTTGTTGTAGTAATGTTTTTGCACCCAGATGCTAGGGTGCAAACGATTGCTTATTTTATTTTAACTGCAGTTCTAAATGTTTCTTCACTGTAGGCATTAGGTATTACTGTTTCTCACGATCGGGCAGTCATCAAAAAGAAGCTAAAGGAACTGAAGTCATCAGTTGAAAAAGCACGTAAAGCGCAACAGAAGTTAGAGAAACAAAGGGAAAAACGGAGAAAAAAGGAACAGGAACAGCTTCTGAAAAAGAATAAGAAAACAAGCAAGTCATCATTTCTAGCAGCAGAGCCTGACACTGAGTAAGGCTGGTAGAAGTTCTGGGTTATTAAGAAAGACTGAAAGTGTTTTAATATTAACCCAGACTGCAGTATCCTGTGCAGCAGAGCTGTGAAAATGTACAGATTTTGAGAAGAATGCACTTCAGATCTCAAATTTTCAAACACCTCAGAATTAGTGATGTTTTGGTAGCCATCGTAAAAGGACCTAAAATCGTGGCATTTTTGTACTACTGTTAGTTTACCATTACACGCACTGGCACCTATGGAAGACTTTTATATTACTTTTGTGATTTCCCTTGCATTAGCACTAAACTGAATGAAGCCTAATTGAGGGATCTGCAGATGTATGACTGTCAAAACAACTTGTCTGACAAGTTATCAGCTAAAAAGCAGAGGAGATTGAAAGGTCCATACAAAGTACAGTCTAGTTAGGAAGTGTTAGAATTGGAAGTTAAGGCCATACAAATGTAATATCTATTTTCATGCAGTCTTTAAAAAATGGGATGTGGATAAACGTTGTCCCTTTTTAAGTATTTGTACAAGAATATTTCTCCAGTTTAAATGAAAATAATTTTATTGTTGGTATTTAGCTGCCAATTTTTTAAGTTTAAAAAAGAGAAGGAACTTGGTCCTTTCATGAATTGCTGCCTTTTCCCAGAACCTTCATATCTTTGAGAACTAAGAGTTTACAGTTTCACCTAGTCTCTGCGTTACATAAAGTTATTGTATGTACAAATCATTTTCTCATCAAAATGTTTTATCTCCTGTAAATCAAAGGTATGAACTGTAAAGGAGAGGGCCTAGAATAAGCAATTTCTGAGACCTGCATATTGCACTGAAATTCACTGGACTTAAACTCCTGAGCAGAAGCAATACCCAAGTAATATTTCTTGCAGTACCACTGTGTGATGGAAGATACAGCTGTGGGTAAGGGTGAATACACATTTTAGTCTACCAATAAGAAAGCTTTCATAAAGATATAAAGATAATTTTCACAAGTGGTAGAATATTATTACACACTCCATTGTTCTGTATTGTATTTATTACACACGTTTCATGGAAGTTAGCTGAGAGTTTCAATACTCTCTTTAAAGTCACATGTAGGTAACGCTCAGCGTTTCAGCTGCCATATTGAAGATTTTCCAAAGCGGGGATTAGATTTAAAACAGATTAGATATGTTGGGCCAAAATATAACTTAATTTATAATTTGTTATGCAACTAAAGTTTAAACTGGCTGAGTGACAAACTATAAAAATATTTTATGTGGGATTTTATATTGCTGAGGATCTAAGGGCTTGGTAGTTTGATCTGGGAAATGGGGAGGGAAAAGGGTGGTTAATCAAACAGGGCCATGTGTTTAAAAAAATAAAATCTGTTGTTCAGTGGTTACAGAATTTCTACAGAGTGTCACTTTTTTATTCCACATATAAGTGGTATAAATTTAGTTATGTGCCAATTCAGCAAAATCAGTAGGAAGATAACTCATTAGAACTTTTGGGTCTGAATATAAATTAAGGAAGGTGCAAGTATGTTTGTTGTTGTCTATATTGATTTTTTTTAATGGTAAATATGTATTTGTGTCTCGAATGATTTGAAACCTATCCCATTTGACGGTGTCCAATCATCTCTCAGCTTATCCTGTATTTAGTTCAATTAGATGTAAAATATCTGACTCCTCATTTGGATATTACTGAATCAATGCCCCAACATCTTAAGATATAAAGGAAAGTATGTTTCATAACATCGGTATTTTATATGCGAACAATATTTCTTTTAGTATGTCCACATATTATATCTCATAGTTTGGGGGTTAGCCAGATAGCTTTGTTGAGATAATCTTATGAGAAACATTACTACTTTGGAGAGAAATGTAAAAAATGCCCTTGTGCTTAATAATTGTAGCTTAGAACATGAGCTATGTATCTAAAAATGTAATTTGTATGGCCCTTTGTATGTTTTTTGAATTAAACCCATTCCCTCTATTTCTGGGTTATGTGAATAGATTTGTACCCATGTATTGTACAATGTAAGCCGAAACAATGAGCATCATTAATGAATAACTGCAATGAACGGCTGAAAACGTATCAGTTTCCTGTCTTCGCCATCACTGTATAGTCCCTGTATTTTGCTTATAGCTGCTTCAGTCATCAATTAGAGCCAGTAGTTCACATTTTATTTAAAGCAATTAAAGACTGCACAGCACCAAAAAGTTGAACATATTTTCATATGAAATTTTGATAATGAAATATACTCCTCAACATGTGGCATTATGCACTTTCACCATAACTGTTTTAAGTTCCATTTTACTGCTTTTGAAGGTATTTTTGTAGCTGAAAATTCTTGGTTCTAATGCACTCGTGCATTAAAATTAAGCAGCAGACAAGTATGGGCATTTAATTAAACTAATTTAGTGGATTGGTTGTAGGCCATTTCTCCTGTTACCAAAAAGGTTCACTATGATTCTTTTTGTAGATGAGTTTCTGCAGTTCAGTTTTTCAGATACGCGCCACTGATGGGTGTTAATGTTTTTGATTCAAAGTGTACCAGACTGATTCATCTGTTAATCCAGAGGTTCTTCAATAAAGCTTGATTATTATCAAAGAGGATACGTTCTAAACATAAATCTGTACTAGTTACGATAGGGGTAACAGCTCTACAGTGCAATGCAGCTAATCTAAATCGGTTGGGACCATACTCAATTTGAGCTACTGATTTGTTCAGACAAGTGCTGTGATGTACTTCACTTGTATCTTCTGGCCACTCTGCTGCATTTGGTTTGCCCTGCTATATTTCTCTTCCCCATTTGGTACAATATTTCTTCCTGTTGCTTATTGTTAAGATGTCACCTATCTTTCTCAGTTACCCTTTCTTAGCTTCCTTGCAGTATCCAGCAGGACAGGTAATATCTCTCTTCCAAGCTATTGATAAATATTAAAGCTTGTGAAGAAAAGGAAAAGTAATGTCAGGAGTAACAACTCACATAATGCTCTACAATGAATTGTGCATATGCCTTTCAACTATTTGGGCCAAAGGGAAGCACTACTGATCTGAGCAGACCAGTAGTGTTCAGAATAGCATTGTTCTGCTTTATTAATTTGCCTTTCCTAGTTGCAGAAATGATGAAACTCTTCCTTTCACATTTCCATTTGTTGTAATGTGCTATTTGTCATGTTTCATTTAAGTTTTTCCATGTACGTGACTGTACCAAATCCTGAATTTAATTACTTGTTATGTTAGACAATTTGTCTGGTATGTCTTTAAACTAACAAAGTGCTGTATAGCTTCCTCCATTGTATGAAAGTCCTGCTGGATAAATATTCCAGATTTACCACTAATGGGAAAACTGCAGATGGGGAGGTATGCTGCAGTGCTGTAATTAACTGAATTAGCCAGTCTGGTATAATTTGTTTTTTTGGGACATTTTTTGATTGTAGAGAACTATTGTCCTGTTAAATGCTATAAAGCTGTGGGAAAAGAAACTGAAAATAAACTTTATATCCAATTAATTTTAAAATAAATACCCAAAACAGTGAAATAAATCTAGCAAGCATATTATGAGGTGGAGATAATGATCCATAATAGGAAGGTATGATGCATCGTCTGCACAGAATGAGGGATTTTTTGGTATTTAACATAAACTGTATTAAAGGATGTTGTATTGGTGTTTTTGCCTTTTTCTGAATTGTGTAACAATTCATTTTGAAGTAATACAGTTACATGTAGCTCAAGAATGACTGGGCAGCTAACAAAGAAATGCACTGAGGATGTTGAAATTGTTTTAAATTGCTCGGGTGTACCTTCTATTTGTATTACATAAGCACCACAAGATGGAGGAAGTTACTTACTTTGAGTAAAATGTGTACAAATAGCATGGCTTGGTGTCTGATTTGAACACCTATTAACAATGTTCCTCTGACTGCATGATAATGAAAACCTTAGTGCCATGCCTGAACCTAGTCCTCTGTGCTTAGTGATGTACTGTATTCCTACGTTGTGTTTACAAAATTACATTCCTTAATGTTTTATTTCAATGCTCATGACTGATGGGAGCTTTATAATGGCTAGTTTGTCCTTTTTTTCCTTGATTTAAAATGCCTGTGATGAACTAATGTTTGTTAATGTAAATAAGCAACTTGCCACTTGCCAATGAGTAGCATTGTTGTCGGACAACAAATGCATTAAAAGTAACAAGAATTGAAAAGTCTTTTAACTGTGTTTCTTTCACATTTTATGTTTCACTATCCCTTGAAAGATGTTTCCACCTAATAGTTTATTCATAGTATTCTCACTGAGCATCCACCTCTGCTCTAGGATAATGCTGAAATATCTATGGCCGGGATTTTGCAGTCAGCGGAGAAGAGACGGCGTTCGCTACTGACCTCAAAGAAAGCTGCCCACAAAGATATAGCGGGCTCTGCGGTATTGATTTCCTCTATTACATAGTCAATTTCATTCTGGCACCATCTATCGTGGATCTGTGGCGTCCAGTGAAGTCAGCAAGCAGGCTGAGCAGCCAATCAGATTGAAGAATTCTCACAGAAAGCAAACCAGGAAGTAAAAAGCACTGATTATCATTACTTTTTAATAATTTTACAGTGAACGACATAAAGAGTGGGACGGCCACATGGGATTAAGGTAGAAGCTGAAATATTATAAACTTGAAAAAAAAATTAAAATAATTATTATTTTGAAAATCATGGGAATTTTTATCATGGAATGGAGGAAATGAGATTCCAGAATTATTACGGTAGTTTTTCAAGGCCAGAGAGGTTGTTCAACAGTAACTGACTTAGTACGCTGTTAAAAACTCAGTTACACCTCATTCAACAAGGCTTAACTTTTTTAGTGGTTTTTACAGCAAAATAGTGCGTAAAAAGTTGAAGTTCACATCAAATCACTGATTCCGTGCTGATTGTATCTGCAAAGACTGCAACAGCACCCCTTGTCCCTCTGTGGAGGAGCAGGGTATCACTGGCATCAACTTCCAGATTTCCATGTTTAACTGCGCAGGTGCGGATGCCAGAAGTTGCTGTCACTTTCACAGTGTAATGACAGCAAACGCTAACAGATTCACCATCATTACAACTGCAAATTCCGGGCCATAATCTTTCATAATGCATAACTTAATGAGCTAAAAAAGCATTGCACTGGTCTATAACTAGCCCATGATCTTGCTGTTCAGTATTAATTAATATTAATGTCAAAACACCAGGATCCACCAACCAAAGCACGTCATGAAGTTAAGATTTAAAGCAACATAAAGTTTTCAACGCGATCACAGATTTTCAGAAAGTGATAAATTATTTTAACAGCCATTTAAAACACTCTTGAATTAAAACACAATGTGATCTGTGCCAAGGTAACAGGATACCATCACTAAACTGGAACCTGAGCTTCAGTGGGGATTAACGTGGATCTGTCCGCGCACAATAAGTGATATGTATGTTTCAAAGACCAAAAAAAAATTGGTCTTTACTTGAAGAATCAATCTATATCTTGCAGCTTTCTGTAATTTCTAAATTGTATACCAATGAAAACTACTCAGGTCTTTAAACATCTCATCGGGGTGGTGATTTAAAACGTTTTCAGTTCTACTTAAAGGCAAGTCATGAGCGCAAGGTTTTACAAGATGCCCGGAGTGATGCATTTATGGCCTCTGTAGGTTCGGTGTGGTCGGGGGTGGGTCCCGACCTCGCTGCTGGCTCCAGCCCGCTCTGTGAGATGATTTTACGTTGATTGGGCTTCTTAAGCCTGTCCAGTGCATTTCCCAGCCAATTGAAGGAAGTGGGTCTGATGATGTCACTCGCTGACACGTCGTCAGCCAGTTTCCCTAAAGGACCGTGTGCAAATTTACTTTGACAGTTGTGCTGTCAGTGTTCTACAACATTGAGGTGCTACAAACACTGACGAGCATTGCATAAAGGTGCACGGCTGCACCCAGGCTCTCCCATTACTCCCTCCATATGCTTATGGAGGGAGTCACAGCACGCAGGGAGGTTCTCTTCCCTTCCCATGGGCGGAAGAGACCTCCCCAGGAGACCAACGCGGCCTGGTTGCACATTGCACAGGAGGACACGAGCAGGGATGTCTTCAGGAGGATCAGGCTGCAGTGGCGCAAACCTTTCAATGATCTCAGTAGATCACGAAATGTTACTGCAAAGCCACTCTCGACCTCATCCTGCTGTGCCACTCATCACATCCCCATCACTCTGCCTTCCCTTCCCTACACCTGCACATCCTTACATCAACTTACCTTGCACCTCCACCCATCCCTCTCTATCTACATTATCACTTCCCCATCTCACTAGCCACCCCTCACACTCACCCCCATCCTTGTCCAATCATACCAACTAACAACACACTAGGGTAGGCACTTGGGTATTTTATGCAATGTTCATGTGAGGTTTCTGTTAATGTGCTGTCAAACATTGAAATCTTTATTTTCAACACTTTGCGTTCTTGGACAGATTTGTGTGCACATTTGGAAGTGGCTTAGTGAGTTGCAGTGAGTGGTGAGACATAACGGTACCCCCACAATGGTCATGAGTGTGAAAGGAATGGCTTGGTCATTGTAGGGATGCTTTATGGTGTTGGTGTGTGGCGGTACCAACCTGGCGCATCATGTGGCAACCAGGGTGTACAACGTCAAGTGAAGTAAATCTGGCTATGGTGAGGCCATCCCTGGCCTCCCAGGCAGCAATGTGGTTGGGTGCTGATGTCCTGTGCAACATCAGTTGATTGCGGAGAAGGTTGGTGGTGTTGGAGCTGATCATGGTGGGATTCCGAGGACCAAGATGAGATAGTTTCAAAGGCACCGATGTTGATGTAATAGATGGCAGGTGAAGTTGAGATGACAGAAGCGATCTGTCAGTGGTAAGAGTGGTTGTTCCAATGAGGTGACACTGAATACAGAGTTTACTCCAAACACTTGCAACATGCATAAAGCTCAATCTGTCTTCCAAATGCAGTAAGCAACAGATTCTGAGCTTGGAAAGTGAACAGCTGTGAGATGGGAGCGTTTATAGCACATTTACAGCTGTCAAGTAAAGTGATCATTTCATAGTAACACAACTCCCGACCTCCTTACCTGACATGATCCCCGAGCAACGGGGATATTGTGGGTGACCTCGTAAAATTTAAAGGTGAGCTCAAAATACTAGTTGCTCTTAACAATGTCATAAGGAACTAAATTGCCTCCCCCGCCGCCGTGTGTCGGGTCTGTTCAGCGTTGACAGACCCGACATCTGGGAAAGTCTTGTGGCGGCGGGTTGACAGCGGGTTCCCGACCCGCTGTCAAAAAAAAATTCACACCGACCCGCCACCAAACACGCCTGCTGACCCCGCCCCCCCCCCCCAAAAAAAAATTATCTTAAACAGAAAGTGAACTAAAAGGTGAGAGGCAACCATTCTGCACGCTCAGCATTATTGTAAACATCTTACCCACTTCCTCTTATATTTTTAAAAAACCTCAGTATCAATTGTATGAAGTGCAAGGTGGAGGTAATGAATTGCCTAAGCACCTCATACACCTGGCTTCACATCAGACTCGACTTCTATTCCTCCCTGGGAAGTATCTGGCACCGCCTGGCTGTCAGGCACTTGGAAATCCTGACTCCCAAGTTATACTATCATTTTGTGTTAACATGCATAAGAAGCCACTTCACATTGGCTGCGGCCTAGGTTTATAAAATCAAGGAGATCCATCTGACTGATTAATTTTTAAACCTCTTTCACTCCAGATTGCAATTCTGTTCCACCTGATGTAAAGCTCGAGTGGTGTGGGGCAACCTCCCTCTCACTTGTGCTTAGAAGCTAGACTAGGACCTCACAGCTAAGTTATATTGGGACTTTAGTATCAGTGCAGTATTATAACTACATCAATGCAAAAGTGGCAGTATATCTGCAGCCTGAGTAAGCATCAGATTCTTGTGTGTCTGAAAGAAAGTTGAGGTTTGCTGTCATCTGAAGATGCAGAGCGATCAGCAGCAGAGCCTGCTATTCCTAAATCACTACTAGTACAAAGGATTTATTTTAAACAGTTCCAGAAATGTGGGGGGTAATTTTAACCACCCCGCCCCATTTCCCCCCTCCACCCTCGGCATGACTGGTGGCAGATGGGGGTTAAATTTGAAAAAAATGGGACACCCGACCTAAACTCGCCACAAATGCATGTACTTCCATTTTAACGCCAGCGGTCAGCCAAGTAACCCGGTCTGCAGAGGCGGATCGGTAATCATAATATTTAAATGAGGCAGCGTGCCTCAGATCTTGTCATCAATTTAAATTTAACGCTGGCGGGCTGGATTTCCCAGGGCTTAGGAAGCCCGGCAGCTAAAGGAAGGCGGAAGCTGCCAGCTGCAGCAGGTAAGTGCTTTTCCAGCACTGCTTCTGGGCCAAGAGGAGCAGGAGTGCTTCATCCCCACCCCCGCAATAATATTTTCTATTTCCCCCATATGCAAGTAAAGACTGCCAAACATGAGTCAGTGCACATATTGCTGACCTTCTGACCATTGCCTACTCCAGAATATGGTCGACCTCCTGTTAAGAAAACTTAGGTTTCTTAGCACAAGGCAGTATTTTCTGATCTCTTCCGGCAGTATTAGCATAAAGTGAAATACAGGGTCACAAGCTTCATTTCCAGCTTGATGAGTACTACAGTGTGCACTCAGTAAAATTAAATTTTCTAGTTTATAAAGAAAGTAACAATCATACACTTTCAGCATTAATGCTATAACTTGGTTTAAAATAAAGACACCTGACCTCTTTCATCAGAAGGCAAAGTAATTGAAAAGAAACAGTTCATTTTTGAAATAATATGCTAATTAAGCCTCTGGAGTATATTACCAAAACTGCTGTATCTGCTGCTTTCTGGCTTTAATTTATATGTCTCAACATTCATTTCCATCTCGTCATTCTACCTGCATCTCTTATTCCTAACTTTTTCTGTTTCTTTTCCCTTCGAAATTCCCTTTTACACTTCATACACTAACTTCCAATCGGAGTACATGTGCCCATGTTCTTTCTGTCGCACCTGCTGCTTGCCTCTTTTAAGTTATTTGACTTCCACCTTCTGTGGTTAAAAGTATCTACCCTACCCTTCATATCTCTATTGCTGTCCTAAGCTCAATACATTCCTGGACTTTTTTAAAAAATTCACAAGCAAAATCAAATCTATTTCCTCAGATGCAAATACCATTCTTGGCAACTTCTATATTCACCATCAGCAATAGTTATATTTGTCCCCTTCTACTGATCAGGATTGGCAATAATCCAGAGTCCTTTGCTATCTTGAATTGACCTTGAACAAATTGTCTAGACATTAATGTCTGTGTAAACTGATGCAAAATATATGAAACTAAATTATTGCTGTTTCTCTGCTCCTAGGAAATGAATGTGAACTGTGACCGAGAATTCAGGTTGATTCTGCTGAAAAAGACTTGACAAATGTTTCTTCCAGATGGTTACCTGAAGCAATTGTCTTAGATTATTTATATCTGAAGAATTTGCAACATTTCTTAAACAAAGTGATATGAAGCTGAATGATGTTTTCAGGTGTTAAACTAATACTTACAGAAGTATAATCTGTTGGAGAACTTTTGGTCAAAATATTAGCTATATGACATTTTTTGTTCAATTATTAAACACTCCGCATTATACTACATGACATTGTTTGTGGAATCATTCCAAAATGTCAGAATCAGATACTGTTCAGCTCGTAGAACTTTGGCAAAGTCTAATTATAGCAAGTCATAACTTAGATGTACAAATCCCCTGCCTAGAACAGACAGATTTAATTAAAATACACTTACTGAGGATGGAGAGAAAGTAATAAATGATTGTTTAGAAAAGCAAAACTCAAATATTAGCCACAATATTCAACAATAATTTCACAGCTTGCCAATGAGCTGTATTTATTTTTAAGAATAACGTTTGTCAAAAAAGGTACTTTTAAACCAAAATTAGTGATTGTCACTCCCTATGAGTTGTATTTATCGAAAATTTAATAAACTGTAAGCAAATAAGAAAGCCTGGAAAGAGAAAAAAATGCTCAACCCAACAACCTTTCTTTTTCCATGGACTATGTGTAATCTATTCCACTCATCTATTCAATCCTCTGAGGTAAAGATCATCATAAATACTCTGATCTTCAAACCTAATCTAGTGAAATTGCACTACATCAACCGCTACATCTTAACTATTCAATCGTAGATGACTATTCTCCACAGACAAGACCCTCTGCCAGCTCCATAGGAACCACTGGCCCAGATTTTGTCAGTGACAAAGAGGCCTCAAGAAAGCTGCCCACATGGTGGCCCTCAATGTTTTCGCCATCGGATCCTTCCAGTCTGGAGCAGGAGACATAGCTAACATCTCCCAATTCGCCGTCCATCGCTGCATCCGGGAGGTCACCGAGGCTCTGTACTCCAGGAGAAGGGACTTCATTGTCTTCTCTTTAAACAGAGAGAAGCAGAAGGAGTGCACATGTGGCTTTGCCAGGATATCGGGCTCCCCATAGTGCAGGGTACCATCGAGTGTACATACATGGCTTTGCAGGTGCCACATACCAATCCTGAGATGTTCCATATTGACATTCAATGGCATCACCATCGCCGAATCCCCACCATCAACATCCTGGGGTCACCATTGACCAGAAACTTAACTGGACCAGCCACATAAATACTGTGACAACAAGAACAGGTCAGAGGCTATGTATTCTGCAGCAAGTGTCTCGCCTCCTGACTCCCCAAAGCCTTTCCACCATCGACAAGGCACAAGTAAGGAGTGTGATGGAATACTCTCCACTTGCCTGGATGAGTGCAGCTCCAACAACACTCAAGAAGCTCAACACCATACAGGACAAAGCAGCCCACTTGATTGGCACCCCATCCACCACCTTAAACATTCACTCCCTCCACCACCGGCGTACTGTGGCTGCAATGTGTACCATCTACAAGATGCACTGCAGCAACTCGCCAAGGCTTCTTCGGCAGCACCTCCCAAACCCGCAACCTCTACCACCTAGAAGGACAAGGGCAGCAGGCGCATGGGAACACCACCACCTCCAAGTTCCCCTCCAAGTCACACACCATATGATTTAGAAGTATATCGCCTATCTTTCATCGTTGCTGGGTCAAAATCCTGGAACTCCCTACCTAACAGCACTGTGGGAGTACCTTCATCAGATGGACTGCAGCAGTTCAAGAAGGTGGCTCACCACCACCTTCTCGAGGGTAACTATGGATGGGCAATAAATGCTGGCGTTGCCAGCAACGCCCACATCCCACAAACAAATTTAAAAAAAACAAAGGCTACCATTCACTTAATCTGCAGTTGGTGTGCGACCATGCCCAGCGCAACATGATGGTGAATGCTCGTTATCCTGGCAGCAGCCTTCAACTTGCACCAGTCCGGTGTGCCAGCAATCTTCCAGCCACTACGTCAAACCCGAGGGTGGCTGCTCGGAGACGAGGGCTATCTGCTCTACACCTGGCTGATGACACTCCTCCGCAACCCCGCCACTCATGGCCAGCAATTGTATAATGAGAGCCATGCTGCCACGAGGAACATCATTGAGCAGACCATCGGGGTGCTAAAGCAACAGTTCCACTGCCTTGACCGCTTGGGAGGAGCCCTTCAGTACTCACCGGAGCAGGTGTTCCATTTCATGCTGGTCTGCTGCAGACTCCACAACTTGGCTATCATGAGGGCGCAGCCCTTTCCACCACGGGTTCCACGACCATCTTAGGAGGAGGAGGAAGGGAGGCGGCAGGAAGCAGACCCCCATTCCGGATGGGCTGTCCGTGAGCGCCTCACCAAACTCTGGCTCCCCTGAATGAAACCCCAGATCCCCGTTGCTCACCACTTCCCTACTTTACCATCTCTCTGTCACAGAACATCGCAGCGTCCTCCTGGGCACAAAGCTGAAATGAGAGCCACCACAAAATAAACATTCCAAACATAATTTATAAATTTAACAAATCCAAATCAAAACAGCAACGTCAACTAATCACCCTTGTGAATTCCCTTAGTGTCTGTCTTTCGTATTCCTTTTCCTACTCTAGTGCTCCTACAAAGTGCTCCCCCAGCGGCTGCAGCATGGCTGGTGGGGGAGACTGCAGATGGCCTTGCAGGACGCCCTCTAGCAACTCTGTGCCTAGAAGGCCCGGCTGTAGACTGCACCACCTTGGCATGGGCGGCAGCAGTCTGGGTTGGCTGGATAACAGACAGCAGGAAGGGCACTGGTGGAATGTCAGTGGTGGGAGTACGAATGCTGTCATCCTGAGAGGACAGCAGGTTCTTGCTCCATGGAGCTACTGCCACTCCCCCGGGGCGGCACCTCAGCAATCCTAGCCATCTGTTGGGGGACAGATTGCTGGAGTTCTGAGAGACCCTGCAAGCCCCTTTCCACACTCGTAAACCCAGCCACGATGGCAGCAGTCTGAGCTTCCACTGCAGCACTGAGATGTTGGGTCGCTTCTGCCTATGCTGCAATCGAAGCTGCGACATCGCCCATCACACCCAGCATCATGATTGGGTCCACAAGGTCTCTTATGGAGTCACCCATCACGGGCTCCAAGCTCCATGCAGAACCCCGTGCAATGTTGGAGCCGGGCTCTTCCATGCTCCTTGACACTGACAAGAGGCTCTCTACAGGCTTGCCATTGCACCAAGCATTTCTGTGTGCATGCCCATCACCCTTCTTCTGAAGGACACCCCATCCAGGTCATCATCTGAGTCCTGTGCAGCAGAACTCACCCTCCAGGAAGCTGGCACTTGAACTACCCTATTCCCCTGGCCTGGCTGCAGCCCACTCGTGTCCGGTGACTCACCACGTGTATATCCCGCCTCTATACTGCCCTCTAAAGTCTGCGCAGTACTATTTTCTGAGCTGGTGCCTGCGAGTGCCAGATGCAGTGATGGTGTCTCACCTTCATCACTCTCCTCTTCCATCACAGCTGTGCTGGTGGGACATCTTGGGTATCTGAAAGGAGAAAAGGCACAAAATTTGGGTTGTGATGAGGGTAGGGGGGAAAAGCAAGATATCCATGCATACACCATCAGCAGCTTGTAAGTGTGAAGAGATTGTTGGATGAGGGTGAAGTGGAATGTGAGATGAAGGATTAGGTTTGAGCATACCGTAATCCTCAGCAAGGCTTTCAACTTCGCCACCCACCACGGACTCTGTGCCAGCCCCTCCAGTGATCTCCAGCACTGTTTCCTCCAGCTCTGACAGGGTGTGCAGATGAGCTTTCCCTCCACCCGTCTGCTGCTACTCCCGGCAGTTATGAGCAACTTTTGCCTGCAAGAGAAAGGGAATTGTGTCAGTGAGTGTGGTGCAATGTGTTTGGGTGATGTGTCTGCCATGGTTGAATAGCTGGCAGTGTGTGCAAGTTGTGAGATGTGGGTCTGAGTCTTGCAGCAGGGGTAAGTGTGTGAGGGTGAAGTGAAGGTATGATTGTGAGGTATGAGTGATGATTGCTGGAGATTGTTGGTAGGCGAATAATGGGTGTGGTGCATTGAGCAGTTTGTGAGGCTAGTGGTGCAGATGGTGGGATATGGCATTTGATAATGCATTCACTGACCTTGACCACTCGTGTGAGGTCATTAAACTTTTTGCGGTACTGTATCCAGGTCCTGGGGATAACATTCATCATACTGACGGCTTCAGCGATCTCCTCCCACAGCCTTCTGCTGTTCTGCCTTGAAGGCCTCCTGCTTCCACCCCCCACGTGGGTAGAGGACTTGACAGCTTCTTTGGACCCCCAGGACCAAGGCCACCAGTGCTGCATCAGAAAATCTCCTTGCCTTCTCTCTTGGCTATTGGGCTGTGGCTCTCTCCACAATGACAATGAAGTGCTTCTGCAACAAAGCACCTTCCCTTTAGGTAGTGCAGAGAGCCTAGGCCAAATGTCATTGGCCAGTAGACGGCACCCGATATTGGCCACCCTGTTCAGTGCTAAGCCAACCAGCAGCGCATTTAGCGCTGATATCAGCATTGCAATTGATGCCTGTGTCCATTTTCAGCCCTCATCCAATTTCTAGGCTAGAGTCTATTTGGTTAGAATTAAAGAACAATAGAGGAGCCATTACACTACTGGGTGTATACTATAGGCCAGCAAATAATGGGAAGGAGATAGCGGGGCAAATTTGCAGGAAAATTACAGAAAGATGCAAGAAATACAGAGTAGTGATAATGGGGGACTTCAGTTATCCTAATATAGACTGGGATAGTTATAGTGTAAAGGACAAAGAGTGGCAAGAATTCTTGAAATGTGTACAAGAGAGCTTTCTTAATCATTGTGTTTCCAGTGCAATGAGGAAGGAAACAGCGCTGAATCTAACTCTGGGGCAGGAAGTGGGGCAGGTGGAGCATGTTTCAGTTGAGGAGAATTTGGGGAACAGTGATCATAATATCACCAAGCTTAAAATAGATATGGAAAATTACAAGGAACAATCAAGTATAAAAATACTTAACTGGAGGAGGGCTAATTTCAGTGAGTTAAAAAGGTCTCTGGCCAAGGTGGATTGAAATCAAAAATCAGTAGGCAAAACAGCAATTGAACAATGGGAGGCTTCCAAAGAGGAGGTAGAACAGGTACAGAGGAGACATATTTCCATGAGGAGGAAAGGAAGTGCAATCAAAGTTAGAGCTCCCTGGATGACTAAAGATATAGGCCGAAATTTTCTTTACCTTCAAGGGCCAGGTGCGGGCGGTGGCCATGTCGGGTTCCAACCCTGTTACTGGCTCCATCCCGCTGTTGAAAATGAATATACCTTAATGGGGCCTATTAAGCCTGCCCAGCGTGTTACCTGGCCCAATGAGATGGAACGGGTTTGGTGACATCATTCATGACACGTTTTCAGCTGGGATCTTTAAAGGGACCATGGCCACGTAACATTTGAAGTTTAATCTAACAAAGTGCTGTCAGTGCACTACAGCATTGGAGTGCTGCAAACACTGACGATGACTGCACAGAGACAGAGGGCTGCACCCAGGTTCTCCCATGACTCCCTCCTTATGCTTATGGAAGGAGTCAGAGCACGCAGGGAGGTCCTCTTCCCTTTTGATGGGTGGAAGAGACCTCCGCAGCCTGGTTGCAGAAGAGGTTAACAGCAGGGATGTGGTCAGGAGGACCTGGGTGCAGTGCCACAAACATTTCAATTGTCTCATTAGATCAGGAAGCATTAGTACAAAGCCACACTCAACTGCATCCTGCTGTGCTTCTCATCACATCCCCATCACTCTGCCTTCCATACCCTACTCCTGCACATCTTTACACCAATATACTTTGCACTTCGATCATTCCTCTCTATCTACTTTATCACATCCCCATCTCACTAGCCACCACTCACACTCACCCTCATCCTAATGCAATCATACCAACTAACAACACACAAGGGTAGCCACTTGGGTGTTTTATCCAATGTTTATGTAAAGTTTCTGTTAATGAGTTGTCAAACATAAAAATCTTTATTTTCAACACTTTACGGTCTTGGACAGATTTGTGTGCACCTTTGGAAGTGTCTTAGTGAATTACATTGAATGGTGAGACATAACGGTACCCTCCTCCTCCCGCAATGATGATGAGTGTGAAAGGAATGGCTTGGTCATTGTGGGGATGATTTATGGTGGTGGGGTGGTGTCAACCTAGTGCATCATGTGGCAGCCATATATGGGTGTACAGCATAAAGTTAACTAATTCTGGCCATGATGAGGCCATCCCTGGCCTCCCGGGCAGCAATGTGCTCGGGTGCTGATGCCTTCTGTCCTGTGTAGCATCAGGTGATTGTGGAGAAGGTTGGTGTTGTTGGTACAGCTGGTGTGCTTGGTGCTGCTGGTATTGGAGCTCATCGTGGTCGATTCTGAGGCCCAAGGTGAGGCAGTATAAAAGGCACCCATGTTGATGGAATAGATGGCAGGTGAAGTACAGATGAAAGAAGCAATCTGTCAATGGTGAGAGTGTTCTTTCAATGAAGTGACACTGGATGGAGACTTTGCTGGAAATACTTGGGGGAGAAATTCAGTTGGTTAGCGCCTCATATTAACAGCTGGACGTGGTGCTAATGAAATTGTGCCGGGGCGAGGTGAATCCAGCGCCACACGCCAAATCCATTTATCCCTTAGCGCCACCACTAACAGTTAGCGCCTGGGGCTTTAGCGCCAGGCAGATGGTGACAGTCAGTGAGTGTGTAACAGAGTGCCCGACCTGTCAAATGATTAACGCCCCCTGCCTTAGGGCCTCGCCCCAACAATGACAGGAAGAGGAGGCATGAAGCAGGCGGACGGCGGCTCCAGGTGTGCTATTTAAAGGGATCAGTCACAGCTGTCAGGTTAGTGCTGTTTCACTGCTTCCTTGTCAGTTTGCAATTGTGCAAGAGTTTAATTCAGTCATTTAAGGGTTCTTTAGTATCAGGAGTGTTGTGGCTACTAAAAATTTGTTACATTTATTCTGACAAAATTTCAAAGTGTTACACATCATTACATTAATGGGGGCTGTACTGGCAGTTAACCTTACCCTCTAGGATCATCTACGGAGGGAGCGGAGGCAGCGAAAAATATTGCAAGATGTGGCCAGAGGGACGAGAAGGGCTCTCAACAGGAGGCCTTACCCTCCGAGAGTATTCCGAGAGCACTTCTATCTCCAATTAAGCAAGGAGCAGTGCATTAGAAGGCTCCGCTTCACCAAGGATGTGGTCACCAAACTCTGCCACCTCCTGCAACCAGACCTTGAGCCTCAGATCAGGTGAACCACGGCTCTCTCGGTGGCAGTCAAGATCACCGTCGCCCTCAATTTCTTCGCCAGTGGTTCCTTCCAGTCTGCAACAGGAGATACAGTAAACATCTCGCAGTTCGCCATCCATTGCTGCATCCGGGAGGTCACAGAGGCTCTCTCCAGTAGGAGAAGGGATTACATTTCCTTCTCCATCACCAGAGAGAAGCAGGACGAATGTGCATGTGGCTTTGCCAGGATAGCAGGCTTCCCCATGGTGCAGGGCACCATTGACTGTACCCACGTGGCTTTGTGGGCACCGCATAACAATCCTAAGGTCTTCTGTAACTACAAAGGCTACCACTCACTTAATGTGCAATTGGTGTGCGACCACAGACAGCGAATCCTCAATGTGAATGTCCACTATCCTGGCAGCAGTCATGATGCCTTCATCTTGTGCCAGACCGGTGTGCCAGCACTCTTCCTGCTGCCACATCAAGCTCGCGGCTAGCTGGTTGGAAACGAGGGCTATCCACTCTCCACCTGGCTCATGACTCCCCTTCGCAACCCTAGCACACCTGCTCAGCACTCATATAATGAGAGCCATGTTGCCACCAGGAACATCATTGAGCAGATCATTGGGGTGCTCAAGCAACGGTTCCGCTTTGGAGGAGCAATCCGGTACTCACCGGAGCGGGTGTCCCATTTTGTGGTGGTCTGCTGCATACTCCACAACTTTGCCATCATGAGGGCTCAGCCCTTGCCACCAGGGATTGCGGGACCACATCAGGAGGAGGATGAGGTCGAGGAAAAAGAGGAAGGCGAGGAGAAGAAGGAGGAGGAGAAACAGGAGCGAGGGAGGAGGCAGCCACTCAATTGGCCTTCAGGAAGGGCGGTCCGTGACCGCCTCATCAGACTGTAGTTCCAATAAATTAAACCCCAGATCCCCAATGCTCACCACCTCCCCATCACTCCATCCTTGTCGCAGGCCATATCACAGCGCAAAGCTGAAATGAGAGACACCACAAAATCATCCAAAGCCAATTAATAAATTTATCAATAATCAGTGAACACATACTTACAACAACAATATTTACTATTCATCCTTGTGCAATCTCTTCATGCCCCACGTTACTGTGCCTTTGCCTACTCTAGTGCTCCTATGAAGTGTTGGCCCAGTGGCTGCAACATGACGGGTGGAAGCTGCTGAGTGTCCATGCAGGAGACTTCAGATGACCTTGCAGGACACCCATGACCAGCTCTGGGCCTGGAAGGCCTGGTTGTAGACTGCACCACCTCAGCATGGGTGGCAGCAGTCTGGGTTGGCTGGATGACAGGCAGCGACAAGGGCAATGGCGGAGTGGCAGCGGTGGGATCAGGAATGCTGTCCTGAGAAAGAACAGTAGCTTCCTGCTCCACTGACCCACTGACACTCCCCCGGGGCAGCACCACAGCATCACTGCCAATCTGCTAGAGCACAGAATGCTGGCCTGCTGCAACACCGTGAAAGCCCCGTTGGACGGTGGTCGACCCAGCCATGATGGCAGCAGTCAGAGCTTGTGTGGCATCAAGCTGAGACTGCATGAGCACCATCTGAGAATCAATGGCATCAAGCATAGACTGCATTACAGCACTAAGACGTTGCGTGGCTTCCGCCTGTGCTGCAGTGGAAGCTGCGACATCGCCCATCACACGCGACATGAGGTCTGGGTCGCCGCGGTCACTCTGGGAGTCCACCATCCTTTGCAGACTGCGAAGGATGGGCTCCAAGGTGTGCGCAGAGCTCTGTGCAATGTTGGAGGCGGACTCCTCTATGCTCCTTACCATTGCCGAGAGGCTCTCGGGCACCCTTGCCATTGTACCTATCATCTCTGTGTGCATGCCCATTATCCTTCTTCTAAAGGCCTCCCCATTGAGGTCCTCATCTGAGTCCTGTGCAGCAGAACTCGCACACGAACTCACCCGGGGAGCTAGCTCCCGAGCTACCCTTTCCCCCTGGTCTTGCTGCAGCCCACTCATCCCTGGTGCATCACCCTGTGCAGATCCCGCTACTATACTAGCCCCTAAAGAACACGTAGTGCCAGTATCTGAGCTGGTGCCTGCGGGTGAGACATGCAGTGACGCGGTGTGTTCTTCGTCATCCTCTTCTTCCACCTCGCTCTCTATGGTATCCTCGGGGATAGGCTGCTCAGCTGCTTGCTCATTATCGGAAAACATAAAGACACAAGAGTCGGGTTAAGGTGAGTGGAGAGGGGCAAGAAGGGAGAAAGGCATGCATACAGCATGATTAGCTGGAAATTGGAAAAGGCTTGTGGGATGTGAGAAAAAGGAGTAGGGATGAACATACTATTGTTGTCCCCAAGGGAGTCAACGTCGCTGGTGGCCACGGCGCCCACCACCTGCCGCCCAATAATTTGCAGCATTCTTTCCTCCATCTCAGAAAGTGGTGAGTGTCAGGTTGTCCCCCGCCTGTGTGCTCCTGTTCCCTCCTGTTGTGAGCAACCTTGGCCTGCAAGAGAGAGGAAAGTGTGTGAGTGAGTGTGGAGCAATGTGTTTGAGAGATGTGCCTGCCATAGTTGAATAGCTGTTATTGTGTGCAAGGCGTGAGATGTGGGTGTGAGAGTGTTGGTAGGTAGAAGTTGTTGTTGGGTGAGGGCTGGGGGTGTGGTGCTTTGGGCAGTGTGTGCAGACTGATGTTCAGATGGTGGTATGTAGCATTTGTTGAAGCATTGATTCACCCTGACCACCCGAGTGAGGTCGTTAAATTTCTTCCTGCACTGTGTGTGGGTCCTGGGGACTACAGTGCTGCCAGAGACCTGCTGGGCTACCTCCCTCCACATGGCGCAGAAGACTTGCAGCGAGGGCCTCCGCCCTCCGTCTCTCCACAGTGAAGAACAATGCCTCCAATGCTTGTTTGCAGAATCTGCGAGCTCTCTCCCTGGACCGTTGATTTGCCATAATGAGACCTCCTTCAGTGGTCCGATTCCTTCTCCTTGGCCTTCTGCTACTTGCTGAAACAGCTCCAGAACCAGCAATGCTAAGAATGAGGTTCTGCAGCATGATTGAACCTCCCCTTTAACAACTGGAAAGAGCCTGTGGCAATGATGACTTGCGATTAGAATGCACCTGAAATTGCTTAGCGCTTTGAGTCTAATGCCACTGAGTTAGATCATTAGCGCTTGATTTAGCGCTCCCATCCTTTCTTTGAGCGGTGACACAGAATTTTGCATGCAGAGAGATTCATTAGCACCTGGTGCTAAATCTCAAACTTTTCTGAAGTTAGCGCCCATTCCTGGGCAATAATGAATTTCGCCCCCCTGCAGCCTGCAGAAGCTGTGCTGGAAATGGACTGAGCAACAGCTTCTGCCTGAGGAAAATGATCATCTGTCAGGTGGGAGTTTTTGCTGTACATTTCATGCTGTCAAGTAATCAGCTGGAGCAATGGCCACTGAATTCCTGCCTCAGGTTGACAGACGTGGTTCCCAAGCTGTATGAATCCCATAGCCATGCAGAGAAATTTAAAAGTAAATGAAAAATGGCCCTTAAGTGCCTGTACAATACCTGATAATCATCTCAATTGGGTCCCGCGCCGCTGCTGGTTGGGTCGGCTCCGCAATGATATGTGCCTGCTGTCAAAAATAACAACTTTCCCACCCGACCCGCCACCAATTGCGCCTGCTACCACCCTGGAAAATTCCGGCTACAGAGATTAAAATGAAAGAGAAAAAAGAAGGCTTATGACAAATGTACAGTTGATAATACAGTAGAGGACCAAAATGAACACACAAAGTACAGAGATCTAAAAAAGGGAATATGAGAGGCAAAGAGAGTGTATGAGAATTGATTAGCAGCTAAAATAAAAGGGATCCCAAAAGTCTTTTATAAATAGTAAAGGGGGAGTCAAAAGAAGGGTGGGGCCAATTCGAGACCAAAAAGGAGATCTTCTTTTGGAGGCAGAGGGCATAACTGAGGTACTAAATGAGTACTTTGCATCTGTCTTCACTAGAGAAGAGGATGTTGCCAATGTAACAGTAAAGGAGGAGGCAGTAGTGATATTGGATAGGATAAAAATAGATAAAGAGGAGGTACTTATAAGGTTGCCAGTACTCAAAGTAGAAAAGTCACCTGGTCCAGATTGGATGCATCCTAGGTTACTAAGGGAAGTAAGGGTGGACATTGCAGAGACTCTGGCCACAATCTTCCAACCCTCCTTAGCTATGGGGGTGGTGCCAGATAACTGGAGAATTGCAAATGTTACACCCCAGTTTAAAAAAGAGAGCGATAAACCCGGAAACTACAGAACAATCAGCCTAACGTCTGGAAACATTTGGAGACAATAATCCGAGACAAAATGAATTGGCACTTGGAAAAGTATGGGCTAATTAATGAAAGTCAGCATGGATTTGTTAAAGGGAAATCCTGCTTGACTAACTTGATTGAGTTTTTGATGGAGTAATGGAGAGGGTTTGACAAAATGCCACATAATAAACTTGTAAGCAAAATTGAAGCCCATGGGACTAAAGGGACAGTGGCAGCATGAATACAAAATTGGCTTAAGAGATAGAAAGCAGAGAGTAGTGGTGAACGGTTGTTTATCAGACTGGAGGGAAGTATACAGTGGTTTTCCCCAGAGATCGGTACTAGGACCACTGTTCATTTTGCTATATATTAATGACCTTGGCTTGGGTATATAGGGCATAATTTCAAAGTTGGCAGATGAGACGAAGCTCGGAAATGTAGTAAACAATGAGGAGGATAGTAAACGACTTCATAAGGACTGATGAAATGGGCAGACATATGGCAGATGAAATTTAACGCAGAGAAGTGTAAAGGGCTACATTTTGGTAGGAAGAATATGGAGAGGCAATATGAACTAAATGGTACAGTTTTAAAGTGGGTGCAGGAACAGAGACCTGGAGGTATTGTATGTAAACAAATCCTTGAAGGTGGTTGACAAGTGAAGAAGGTCATTGAAAAAGCTTTAGCTTTATTAATAGAGGCATAGGGCTGCATTTTCATTGAGGAGGCGGGACTACAACTTTCAGGGTTGTAGTCCCGCCTCCATTGAGTTGTAGCCAACCCATGCGACTTTGACTTGATTGACCTTGTTGAGCCCGCCCAGCAGGCCAATTAAGGGCCAACGGCAACAGGTGATGTCACAAATTGATATTTCATCTGTCAAGACCTTTTGACAGATGAAATATCAGCGTTTGACAGCTGTTTGAAGCTGTCAAACACTGACAATCTGTACTCTAAGTTAATTCCTTCCTCTCAGGATGATTTAGAGATCTCTCCGGAACAGAAAGATGAATGCTGCAATTTGACAGATCGCGACCATTCTGCTTTCTGTGCCGGTGAGATGAGGGACTCCCGAGACCTGAAGGAAGGAAGGCTATAAAGGTAAGTAAAATTTCTTTAAACACACCAAACACACTTACCTCTGCACTCATGCACCCATCACTCACCTGAACACCGGACATCTCGACCCCTCCAAGCCCTTCATCCCGACGGTCCGCCTCCTCTAACTTGGCGTGGTTTGGAGCCGTCGGGAATCCCACACTTCAAGAATGAAAATAGGGATTAGGCTAAAAACTGCCTGTTAACTACCTGTTAACAGGCAGTTAATTGGCACTAATCCCCTTCCCGCCTCGGGGAGACGGGTCCCAGTGCGGGTCGGGTACCCGCCTCCTTTGAAACTGGCATGGAGGTGGGTTGAGGCGGGATGGGTTCATGGCCCCCGATTTCGGGATTTTAACCCCCCACATGCCTCCAAACCCGCCTCCACGGCCCAATGAAAATCCTGCCATAGAGTACAAAAGCAAGGAAGTTATGCTAAACCTTTATAAAATACTGGTTAGACATCAGTTGAAGTATTGTGTTCAATTCTGGGCAACGCACTTTAGGAAGGATGTCAAGGCCCTGGAGAGGGTGCAGAAGAGATTTACTAGAATGGTACCAGGGATGAGGGACTTCAGTTATGTGGAGGGACAGGAGAAGCTGGGGTTGTTCTCCTCAGAGCAGAGAAGGTTAAGGATAGATTTGACAGAGGTGTTCAAAATCATGAATGGTTTTCATAAAGTAAATAAGGAGAAACTGTTTCCAGTGGCTGAAGGATCAGTAACCAGATGACACAGATTTAAGGTGATAGGCAAAAGAACTGGAGATGACATGAGGATTTTCTTTTTTTACTCAGTGAGCTGTTGTGATCTTGAATGCAGTGCCTGAATGGGTGTGGAAGCAAATTCAATAGTAACTTTCAAAAGGGAATTGAATAAATACTTGAGGGAAATTAGTTACAGTGCTATGGGGACACAGCCGGGGAGTGAGACTGACTGGATAGCTCTACCAAAGTGCTGGCACAGGTGTGATGGCCTCCTTCTATGCTGTATCCTTCTATGATTCTGGATTTTTCCAGGAAGCCTTTTGTGGACTGTAATAAGTCAGTCAATCAGCAGTGCACCACTACATTAAAAAGGTGATGGATGTCCTTCCATATGGACTCACCAGAGCAGAGACAGCGAACATTCAAATTTTAGGCAGCAATTATTTGCAACACCAGTGGGTTGAACCAGATTTCTGATTGGTCCCTTCAGAGGACAAGACACAGCCAACAGTTTGTCCAGAATGTGTAATTTGATCCTGACTGCTGTAAAGCAGTTGGCAATGTATAATTTGATCCAGTCTTGTCACACAGCCTGCAGAAAGTGGATGTGTAGTTAGCTTTGTGAAGATCCTCTGTTATCTGGTGTTCTGCAATTGTAATTATAGTTGTCCTTGGCTGGTAAAATAAAAGACTTTGGGGGAAAAATTCAGTTGGTAAGAGGGCGCTAAGTGGGGCGCAAACCAACTAGTGCCCAAGCGCGGTGATATCTGCGCCTCTCGCGAAACTGACCGGACATTTTGCGGCGGCGCAAAACAATACCGCCCGATCTCCTGCGCACGCAGATCTTGACGTCATTCGAGAGTACAACGCACTTGGGCGCCCCGGACCAGAAATTCAGTGGCGCCCCCCTCCTTTCCACCTGGCGCAAACAATGACAGGTTGACTGGAACGCATCCCAGTCGCTGTGGGGCTGGGGGGGGTGCTATTTAAAGGGGGCCTCTTCCTGGCTTTTGTGTGGTAGCCATTTTTGCACCACTCATTCTGAGAGAGAGAGAGAGAGATTTGGAGAGAGACATAGAGAGAAAGAGAGACTTCTGCATTGAGTCAACGCTCTCTGAGGTAGTTTTGGCTTCTGACCATAACTTTGCAGGTACTTTGCTTTTTGACCTTCATAACTTTGATTGGCCAGATACTATGGGGGCTGTAATGGATGGGGGCATCGTCCTTCTCCATCACATTCGGAGGGCACACAGAAGCAGAGAGAGAGTGGCAATCATGGCCAGATGGAGGAGGGCCAACAGGCCTCGGTACAGGAGACCTTACCCTCCCAGGGATTTTCGCCAACAGTTCTCCTACATTAATATGTCTGAGGAGCACTGTTTGCGAAGGCTGCAATTCAGCAAGGAGGTGGTCACTGAGCTCTGCCGCCTGCTTCAGCCAGATCTGCAGCCTCAACTGAGGAGCAGGACGTCTCTGTCAGTGGCAGTGAAGATAACAGTGGCTCTCAACTTTTATGCCACCGGCTCGTTTCAATCAGCTACTGGGGACATCGCCAATATCTCCCAGTTCGCGATGCATTGCTGCATCCGTCAGGTAAAAAATGCCCTCTTTAAAAGGAGATGAGAGTTACATCTCTTTCCTCATGACTCTGGCCAAGCAGCAAGAACGCGCAACGGGCTTTGCGATGATAGCGGGCTTCCTCGTGGTGCAGGGCGCCATTGATTGCACGCATGTGGCTTTGTGGGCACCACAAGAGAATGCCAAGGATTTCCGTAACCAAAAAAGGCCTATTCCTTAAACATCCAGTTGGCCTGTGACCACAGACAGCTGATACTTGCTGTCAATGCCCACTTTCCAGGCAGCAGCCACGATGCCTTCATCCTGCGCCAGACTTCTGTGGCAGACCTTTTCCAGGCACCGCATCACCCAGGAGGTTGGCTTCTCGGGGACAAGGGATATCCTCTGTGCACCTGGCTGATGACACCGCTCCATTCGCCCAGCACCCCTGCTGAGCTATGATACAACGAGAGCCATCAAGCTACCAGGAATATCGTTGAGCACACAATCGGTGTGCTCAAACATAGAAACATAGAATATAGGAGCAGGAGTAGGCCATTCGGCCCCTCGAGCCTGCTTCGCCATTCAATGCAATCATGGCTGATCATCCAAATTCAGTACCCGGTCCCTGCTTTCTCCCCATACCCCTTGATCCCTCTGGCCTTGAGAAATATATTCAACTCCTTCTTGAATATATTTAATGAATTGGCCTCTACTGCCTTCTGTGGTAGAGAATTCCACAGGTTCACCACTCTCTGGGTGAAGAAATTCCTCCTCATTTCTGTCCTAAATGGCTTACCCCTTATCCTTAGACTGTGACCCCTGGTTCTGGACTCCCCGACCATCGGGAACATCCTGCATCTAGTCTGTCCAGTCCTGTCAGAATTTTATAAGTTTCAATGAGATCCCCTCTCATTCTTCTAAACTCCAGCGAGTATAAGCCCAATCGACCCAATCAGCCTGGTGAATCTTTGCTGAACTCCTTCCATGGCAAGAACATCCTTCCTCAGCTAAGGCGACCAAAACTGCACACAATACTCAAGATGTGGTCTCACCAAGGCCCTGTACAACTGCAGCAAGACATCCTTGCAGTACTCGCCTGAGCGAGTCTCCCACTTCGTCGTTGTGTGCTGCATGCTGCATAACTTTGCAATCCTCAGGACCCAGCCAATGCCACCAGACATTGGAGCACCACCAGAGGAGGAGGAGGAAGATGAGAAGGATGATCATCAGCAGCACCAAGGCGGGAGGGAGGCACAAAGTGGACAGGCTGTCCGTCAAAGGCTCATAGCAAGTCGCTTCTAGGCACCCTCTGAGGGAATGGCTTCTGCCATTCAAACAACCTGAATGAAAGCATCCCGCAACCCCTAAGCCGGTCAAGGCAACAATGAGTGCAAAGACCAAACATGTACATTTTGAATACAGACACGTCTTTATTTCACAAACTCTGTGTGTCTCATTTCCGCATGACAAAGTAATAGAAAGAAACACAAAAAAAAGCCGTCATTCACATAACTGGCTCTCACAACCTGGAGACAATGTCCAAAACAGCAACAAAAATTTGACCACGAGCTTGGCCTTCAATAAACCAATGAAAAACATTTTGCCACACCTCCTACTTTTTGCCCTTCGAGGGTGATCTGCTTCCCTTGCAAAATTGCCCCCTTCCCACCCTGCAGCTCCTCCGTAATGGGACCCCAGTGGCTGGAGCAAGGCTGGGGGAAGGCTGCTGAGTGTCAGAAACTGAGACTGCAGATGCCCTTGAGGGACGGCCTGGACCAGCTCTGGGCCTGGAGGGTCCGGCTGCTGACTGCACCAACTCTGCATAGGCGGCATCAGTCTTTCCCACAGGTGGTGGCAACTGCAGTGGAGAAGTGCCAGTGGTGGCAGCAGGAATGCTGTCATCTTGAGAGAGGACAGCAACTCCCTGCTTGACCGACACAATGGCACTACCACGGGGCAGCACTTCAGCATCCGGAGCAATCTGATGGAGCACAGATTGCTGGCCTGCTGCGGCGCGGTGAGAGCCTCGGGGAAATCTGCCCAATCCAGTGAGGGTGGCAGCAGTCAGTGCTCGCGTGGCCTCAATCTGTGTCTGCATGAGACCAGCCACTGACTGCATTGCAGCACTTAGCATTTGCATGGCAGCTGCCTGTGCTACAGCGAAGTGCTCCATACTCCTTGCCAGTGATTCAATGGATTCAGGCAACCTTACCACTGCAGCCATGAGCTCAGTGTGCCTGTGCTCCACCTGGGCACTCATTTCAGCGAGGACCCGCTCCTCGTCTGCGTCCAGTGCAGCAGGACTCGAGGCCATACTCTCCCTCTGGAGAGAAGGCCCCCGAGCTTCCCTACCCCCATCGTGTTGCTGCAGCCCGCTGGGTCCTGGAGCTTCACCCTCATCAGACCATTCCCCCCTGCTCCCCTCCAGGGAAGGTGTGTCCCAGTATGGGCATGGGCTGCCTCGGTTGAGGGTGGCGCTGATGGTCCGGCTTCCTCTTCCTCCTCGCCTTCAGCTTCACTCTCACTGGCAGCATGAGGGCCCGACTCCTCACCTGGTGAATCACCATCTGAAAGCATGGAGGTACAAGAGTGGCTTTAGCGTGAGGACAGGGTGGCAGCAAGGGAGGCATGAGTGCAGCGATTTAGTGATTTGGATTGAAAGTGTCAAAGGCTGCTGTTGTGAGGAACAAGTGGAAGGTGAGAGGACAAAAAGGTGATGACCTTACCATTGCTGTCCAGAACGGGGTCGGTGTCTCCAGTGGCGACAGGACCAATCACCCAGCTTGCCACAATCCTGTGGACAATCTGCTCAAGATCGCTGAGGGGTTGAAGCTGAGGCCGCCCTCCACTGGTCCGTTGCTGCTGTCTCCTATTATGAGACAGCTTGGCCTGCAAGAAAAAGGACGGCGTCTGAGTAAATATACAGCCATGGTCTTGCCTGATATGCCTCCCATAGTTGAATAGCCCTTACTGTATGCAGCCATGGTCTTGCCTGATGTGCCTCCCATAGTTGAATAGCCCTTACTGTATGCAAAGTGTGGAATGTGCGTGTGTGTTTGATGAAAGGGCCATAGATGTTGGATGAGTGTTGGGCATTGGGGCTTTCAAGACCCTCTGGCCATAAAGTGAGGTTGAGATGGAGGGACGAAGAGGTTTTGAAAAAAAAGGCACTCACCCTGACAACCCGAGTGAGGTCGTTGAACTTTTTCCTACATTGCACATGGGTCCTAGGCACCATGCTGCTTGAGGAAACGCTTTGAGCCACCTCCCTCCACACTCTTCTGTACTCGCATGGCAAAGGCCTCCTGCCACTCTCTGGGTACAGAATGGATCTTCTGCGCTCCACCCCACGAACCAGAGCCTCCAAAGCCCGCTCGCAGAAGCGCTGTGCTCGCTCCCTGGCCCTTTACATAGTGTCTGCCTGCTCGATTTAGCCACAGGTCTGCCCAGGCCGAGATTCAAGGCTCCAGTAAGCAGGGTGTGGCTGCAGAACAAGATCGACCCTCCCCTTTAACAACTGGCCGGCGCCAGTGTGTCTGTGTTCAATCGCTAACTGACAGCACCTGCGTTGCGCCTGCCCTCTGAGGTAGTGCCTCGCTCCTCGGCCTTAGCACCTTAAGAGAGTTGTGTAGCGCCTGATTTAGCGCCCCAATCACCTCCAGGGGCGATAAAAGCCAAGTTTGCAGTCGGAGGCGATAATTGGCGCCAGGCGCTAATCTTTGCACCCGGCTGATAATTGTGTCCCAAATGGGGCGATACCGAATTTCTCCCTTTATACTCTAATTAGTGGGTTAGTTACTTCTTTGGCATCCACTATCTCTGCAGCCACCTCTTTTAGAACCCTAGGATGTAAGCCATCAGGTCCAGGGGATTTGTCTGTTTTTAGTCCCATTACTTTCTCAAATTCTTTTTCTCTACTGATCTTAATTACTTTAAGATCTTCACTCTCATTAGCCCCTTGGTTCCCCACTATTTTTGGTATGCTTTTTGTGTCTTCTACTGCGAAGACAGATACAAAGGCACTGAGAGGGCGGGTCTGGAGGTGGGTCAAAGGTTAAAATCATTTTCATTGATGGCGGGTTGCAATCACGCCATCAACCTGCCTCCAAACAATTTTCCCAAGTGTCAGGTCCCTGATTCGCACATGGACCCGACACCAAGCAGTGGGAAGAGAATTAAAGCCACTTACCTGCCTGTTAACAGGTAGTTGAGAGTAGTTGATAGGCTATTTTAAAATTTTGCTGCTTCTGCCTCGGGCTTCCTGACGTCTGGACACCACGCCAGGTAAGTGTGGCGTGTTGTGAGTCTTCTATAATGTTACTACATTGATGACAGCTGCAAAAGTGGTGTGAAGGATCCAATGGTGCACTGGTGAGTCTCAGAGGTAAGAAAATGTTGGGAAAATCATTTTTAATGCATTTACACATTTCTTTAGGTAACAAGTTTTGAAAACGATATCTAGTGCCACCTCATTGGGAGAACCTCTCTCACCAGTGACAGATCGCTCCTGTCACCTCACCTGCAGCTGCCATCTGTTCCAGCCTATTGAGGGAGTCACTGGAGAGCCTGGGTGAAAGAGCTCACCTTTGTACAGTGGTTGTCAGTGTTTGCAGCACCTCAATGCTGTCAAACACTGAGAAATGAGCTGTCAAAATTAAATTGTGTGTGGTCCCTTTAAGAAAACCGGCAGATGACACATCATCAAATGATGTCATCTGACCAGCTTCCTCTTAAGTGGCCGGCAAGCCTGCAGGGCGGGCTTAACAAGGTCAATCAGTGTAAAATCACGTCCGTGGGCCGGATGCAGTTGGGGGCTGACTGGAAGCCGGAAACCACCTGACCCGCTCCCAACCCACATCCATTGACAAAATCGCAGCCAAAATATTTGTTTAAAGTCTCTGCCATTTCCTTATTCCCCATTGTAATTTCTCCAATTTCAGCCTCTAAGGGACCAATGCTTACTTTTGCTACTCTCTTCCTTTTTACATACTTGTAGAAGCTCTTACAATCTGTTTTTATATTTCTTGCTAGTTTATTCTCATATTCTATTTTCTCCCTTTTAATCAATGTTTTGTTTATCTTTTGCTGGTTTCTAAAACTCTCCCAATCCTCAGGTTTACTTTTTTCTTTACAACATTATAAGCCTCTTCTTTTAATCTAATACTATCCTTAACTTCTTTAGTTAGCCACAGATGGATCACTTTTCCCATGGAGTTTTTGGGGGCGAAATTCGGTATTGCCCCGTTTGGGGCGCTAGTATTGGCGGTGAGCAAACTTTAGCGCCAGCCGCAAATTATCGCCACCTATTGCAAAATTGGGTACCTGCGCCCCGGAGGGTGATTGCAGCGCTAAATCAGGCACTGCACGACAGTCTTAAGGTGCTAACGCAGCGGAGCGAGGCGCTACCTCACAGTGCTGGCGAAGCTCATGTGATTTCAGTCAGCAATGGAACACAGACACACTCGCACCATCCAATTCTTAAAGGGGAGTTCTGACGAATGGTCATCGACCTGAAATGTTAAATCTGTTTCTCTCTTCACAGATGCTGCTTGACCTGCTGAGTTTCTCCTGCATTTTCTGTTTTTTTCTTAAAGGGGAGGGTTGATCTTGCCTTGCTCTCCATCCACATCCTGCTCATTGCAGCCTTGAATCGCGGCCTGAATCTCAGCCTGGAGAGACCTGTAGATCTAATCTGCTGGAAAGAACAATGGAGCGAACCAGGGAAAGATCTCAGAGTGCAGACCCCACAGTCTCTTCTAATTCGATACAAGGAAGGGCAAATCAAAACCAACCTGCAAAACTCCTTCACACAGCGTGGAATCTCTCCAGAAGTCTGTCTCCCTCTCACAATATGTGGTGCAAAAATATCACCTTCAAAAAAAGGCAGGAGGTGTTCCCCTTTAAATAGCGCTCTCCTAGTCCCTTTCAGACAGCATAACGCTCCCCTCAACCAGTCGTTGCTAGCGCCAGGCGGTAAGGCAGGTGGCACCACTGAATTTCTGGACCGGGGCGCCCCAAGGGCATTGCACTCTGGAATGACGTCATGATCTGCGTGTGCCGGTGAGCGGGCGCTACGGTTTAGCGCCGGCGCTAAATGTCCGCTCAATTTGGGAAGAGGCGCAGGGTTCGACACGCCCGGGCGCTAGTTGGTTAGCACCCCACTTTTCGACCTCTTTAGGCGCTAATGGGTGGCGCAACCAACCAAATTTTTCCCCCTTTATTTCTCAATGGAATGTGTATTCGTTGAGAATTTTGGAGTATTTCTTTAAATGTTTGCCACTGCTTATCTACTGTCATACCTTTTAATCTAATTTCCCAATCTACCTTAGCCAACGTGCCCCTCATACCCATTCACTTGGCTTTATTTAAGTTTAAGACTCTAATTTTGGACTTAATTATGTCACTCTCAAACGCAATGTGAAATTCTATTATATTATGATCACTCATCTGCAGAGAATCCTTTACTATGAGATTACTAATTAACTCTGTCTCATTACACAATACAAGATCTAAAATAGCCTGTTCCCTGGCTGGTTCCACAATGTATTGTTCTAGGAAACTGTCTCGAATGCATTCCATGAACGTGTCCTCCAGACTACCTTTGCCAATTTGATTTGCCCTGTCTATATGAAGATTAAAGTCCCCCCACAATTTTTGCATTACCTTTGTAACAAGCTCCTATTATTTCTTGGTTAATACTCTGTCCCACAGTATAGTTTCTGTTAGAAAGCCTATAAACTAGTGCCACCAGTGTTTTCTGCCCCTTGTTATTTCTTGGCCTGAATTTTCACATTGGAGAGTGCGTGGGGGAGAAATTCAGTATAGCCCCGTTTGGGGCGCTAACTTCGCAGCGCCCCGGAAAAATTAGCGCGCCCGCGCCGGAAATTGGTCGGTTGCGCCCCAAAGGGAAGCGGGGCGCTACTGGAGGCGCCCGCCTCCCTCTTGGGGCGCTGCGAGTGAATATCGTGGTGCTACGTGCCGCAGCGCCACACGCTGCGGCACGTCACGCTGCGGTATTGCAGGCCTTCCTCCCCTTCTTAAAGGGGCGGGGCCTTGTGCAGCGCAATCTGGGGCCCAGCTGGGCCCCTGGGGATCAGGAGTGCAGGCAGAAGAGCCCGGCACCCAAGAGAAGTGCCAGGCTCTTGGAGCGCAGCCGGCACTCGGCGGGGGGGGGGGGGTGGTTCCGGAGGCCGGGGACGGGAGCGCAGGCAGGTGCTGGCAGGTGGCCAACAACAAAAATGGTCGCCCCGCACCTCGCCTTTAATCTGCGCCTCCCCGGCCACAGGGACGCCACCCTGATCCTGTTGGACATAGCGTCCGGCGGTAAATCAGGGGGCGCTCCCAAAGATCGCAGCCGGGGCGTGAGCGGAGCGCTGCGCACACCGATGACGTCACCGCCAGCGGCGCAGCGCTACCGGTTAGCGCCACCACTAACCTCCTGCTGAATTTGGCGGGAGGCATGGGCAGTGCCACGCCCGGGCGCTAGTTGGTTTGCGCCCCACTTAGCGCCCTCTTTAGCCGCTAACGGGGGTGGCACAACCAACTGAATTTTCCCCCCTGTGGGTTTGGGGATGGGTCGGTGATTAAAAGTGCAGAAATTGACCGCATCATGAACCCGCCATCATCCTGCTGACTTCTGCCTTTCACTGGGGCATGTTTTGAGGTACGCCACGGACCTGCTCTGGAGAGGCGGGCATCCTGATTGAGGTTTTTAACTGCTCATTTACGGACCCTTAACTGCCTTTTTAATGTCAGGTTTGAACTTTAACTGGTTGTGCATGGGATTCATGCACTTCGGGAACCTTGCCCATGAAGGGGATGTGGAAACTCAGTGGCCATTGTGCGAGTTAATTAAGTGACAGCTGGAAAAAGCACATAAATACTCACACCTTACACCTACTTCCTTGCCTAAGGGAGAGGCTCTGGCTGACACCATGTTGTGCAGAGATTTAGCTTTCAGGAGTTTGCAGGTGATTTCTGCAACCTCGGAAGCCACTCTCACCACATTGCTAGTCACTATCAGAACATTGAGGGATTGTGCCTCTGATCTCCACTTTACCTGGCATCTATTTGATCAGCATGGGTGCCGCTTATGCTGTCTCACTTTGGACCTGAGAATTGGACCAAGATGAGCCCCAACACCAGCCTCACCAGCAGCAGCAGTAACACCACCACCAGCAGCAACAACATCAGCACCAGCAGCAACAACACCAGCAGCTTTTTCTTTATCAACTTGATGCTCCACAGGAGAGAGTGGATCAGCACAGGGGTGCACCACGCCGGAGATGATACCCCCAGCACAGGGCATACAGGCAGAGGATGAGCTTCCTGAATATGACTGAGCAGCAGTGCTTCAGGAGGCTCAGGCTATTGCGCGAGGTTGTTGCAGACATTTGTAGCTTGCTGGAACCAGACCTGTTGCCCAGAGGACCTGCTGGACACTCCTTGCCAGTGGCTGTCAAAGTCACCATCACCCTCAACTTCTTCGCCTTAGGCTCCTTCCGGGGATCTGCAGCAGACATTTGCAGGATCTCACAATTAGCCACCCATAGCTGCTTCACCCAGGTGACTGATGCCATGTTTCACAAGTCAGCCAATTATGTAAACTTTGCCACTGATGAAGCCAGTGTTATTGAGTGGGTGCTCGGCTTTGCGGCTCTGGCTGGCTTCCCACAGGTGCAGGGCATCATCGACTGTACACATGTGACCACCAAGGTACCCGCACATCACCCAGGAGTTTTGTGAACTGCAACGGCTTCCACTCCCTCAATGTGCAGCTTGTCTGTAACCATAAAAAGATCATCATGCAGGCGTGTGCCAGATTCCCTGGCAGCTGTCATGACTCTTTCATGCTGTGCCAGTCCACCCTCCCTCAGCTCTTCGCTCCTCCAAACAGACTTACTGGCTGGCTGCTTGGAGACAAGGGCTGTCCACTGAAGACGTGATTGATGACACCCGTTGAGGAGGCCAAGCAATGAGGCCGAGGAGCACTATAATGAAAGCCACATGTCCTCCCTGGACCAGGACCTCCGGGGAGGCATCAGAGAATCTTGGTGCAGCCTTCTGTCGCTGTTACTCCATGTCTGCTTAGACCCACAAAGTCTCTGCGATATTGAGCAATTGCCACCTCTTCCAACCATCTATATGCCTCCTCCAGCAACCTTCAACTGTGATATGTGCAAGGCTCCTTTAAATATCTGAGCTGAAAATGAGTCATCGGTGATGTCAGCAGACCCGCTACATTTAATTGGCCCGGGAAACCCGCATGACTGTTTCAATTGATGCAATTGAGTTAAATGCACAGTGCAGAATGCACTGTTAAAAACTTTAGGATGGTGACTCGCTACGTAGCCCACACGCACCCACCCCAACTCTCAGGAAAAGATTCCGGCCCTTATCTCCACCCACACTGATTCTACTTCCTCATTTTCCATGCCAAGATCTTTTCTCACTACTGTCCTTATGTCATCCTTTATTATCATGGCTACACACCTCCTTTTTCATTCTACCTGTCTTTTCAAAATGTCAAGTACCCTGGAATATGTAGTTCCCAACCTTGGTCACCTTGCAACCACGTCTCTGTAATGGCTATTAGATCAAACCAATTTATCTCTATTTATGCCATTAATTCAGCTATCTTGTTATGAATGCTTCGTGCATTCAGATAAAGAGCCTTTAATTTTAACTTTTTACCATTATTCCTTGCTTTCACCTTATTTGCTGATGCACTATTACCATTAAACTCTGTCCCTTCCTGTCACACTCTGCATATCTTTACCCAAATCGTTACACTGCTCCATTGCCTTTAATTTTCTCTTTAGATTTATAAATTTCCCCTCACCTGACCCCCTCCCCCCACCCTTTTTAATTTACAGCCCTAGTTATTTGATTCACCAGGACACTGGTCCCAGCCCGGTTTAAGTGGAGCCCATCCCAACAGAACGGCTCCCTCTTTCCCCAGTACTGGTACCAGTGCTCCATGAATCCCACACCACTCTTTGAGCCACGCATTTAACTCTCTGATCTGCTTGTCCCTATGCCAATTTGCATGTCGCTCAGGTAACAATCCAAAGGGCAGCACGGTGGCATAGTGGTTAGCACTGTTGCCTCACAGCGCCAGGGACCCGGGTTCAAATCCGGCCTCGGGTGACTGTCTGTGTGGAGTTTGCACATTCTCCCCGTGTTTGCGTGGGTTTCCTCCGGGTGCTCCGGTTTCCTCCCACAGTCCAAAGATGTGCGGGTTAGGTTGATTGGCCATGATAAAAAAAAAAAAATTGGCCCTTAGTGTTAGGGGGGATTAAATACGCGGGGTTACGGGGATAGGGCTTGGGTGGGATGGCTGTCGGTGTAGGGACCGGGTGCTAAGGGTTTGGATGATCAGCCATGATCTCGTTGAATGGCGGAGCAGGCTCGAAGGGCCGAATGGCCTACTCCTGCTCCTAGTTTCTATGTTTCTATGTTTCAAAGGTTGTTACCTTTTGAGGTACTGCATTTTAATTTGGATCCTAGCTCCTCAAACTCTCTCAGCAGAACCTCATTCCTAGTTCTACCTTTTTGTTGGTTCCTACGTTGACCACAACAACTGGATCCTCCCCCTCCCACTCCAAATTCTTCTCCAGCCACAAGGAGATGTCTTTAACCCTGGCACTGGGGAGGCAACACAGCCTTCAGAGCTCCCGGTCGTGGCTGCAGAGAACAGTATCTATCCCCCTGTCTATACTGTCCCTGACCACGAAAACATTCCTTTCACTCCCCCCACTTGAATGGCCTCCTGTACCTCAGTGTAATGGTCAGTTTGCTCATCCACTCTGCAGATTTTGCCCTCATCCACACAGGCAGCAAGAACCTTGTACCTGTTGGATAAGGGCAAAGGCTTAGGCTCCTCCAGCATAGTACCTGCCTGAGTTGCTGTCACACCCTCTTGTCCCTAATCAATAACCAGGCCTGTACCACTACCTAACCTAAGGAGGGGTGTGACTACCTCCTGGATCAAAGTGTCCAGGTAACATTCCCCCTCCCTGATGCATCGCAATGTCTGCACCTTGAGCTCCAGTTCAACAACTCTAAGCTGGAGTTCCTTGAGATTCAGACGTGGTCAATCTGGGAGCGCAATGCTCTCCGCAATCTCCCACATGCAGCAGTTGCAGCACATCACTTGCAGTGCCACCCCTTTATAACCTTGTTTTATTTATTTAATTAATTAAAGTTTATGTATTTAATTAACTTAGTTTATAGTTAAGTTTTTAACTAATTACTAGACCTGGTTTAAGTTATAGGTAGATAAAATTAAATATTTGCCTGTAACACAAACCACTACAAGTATTGGATGCAAAAAGTAGCCCCTCCTGCCCCCTCTACACTGAATTACAGAAAACTTTCTGGAATCCGGCATTGATGGGACCGAGCTGGTGCCGGTCGATCAACACTGCCGGAGAAACAAGTGCTAATGTTAAAACATACGGAGCTCAGAGCTCCGTCTGAAGCAACAAACCCTGTTGCTTAGCAACAGCTTCAAAACAGTCGGCGCAGCTTGCAAGCATCTCTGTAGCTAAGCAACAGCTTCAGCTACATGCTTGCACAGCCACAAATGGAGGAAAAAAAGCAACGTAAAGTAAAAAAAGTTATCTGAACCGATTCCTGAATTTTGTCGGTGGATAGAGCATTCCGGATATTTAACCTTCATTTAAACGAAAGTTTCCTGTATCACTTTCTCCAAATTCCCAACTTTAAAACTCTATTTAAAGTGCACTCCGTTTAAGACCAGTGCTAGTGCGAGCAAGCACTGAGTGCGAGTCAGCAGAGAGTGCTGTGAGTTTGGGTAAGTGTGAGAGTTCTTTAATTGTTATTTCTCTTTAAATCATTCTTGATAAGATTACTTAAGCAGTTTAAGTAAAGGGGAAAAGTTAAATATTTGGGATTCTGTTGGTTTAAGAAGAGTAAAACAAGGTTACACTGCAGTAGGAGTAAATTGGCACAGCAGGCAGTGGAAACCAGTTTTCTAACCAATCAGCAGGGGTGACTCATTTGGCTGTAAACAAACCGTATTAAAAGACCAGTGCTAGTGCGAGCAAGCACTGAGTGCGAGTCAGCAGAGAGTCCTGAGAGTTTGGGTAAGTGTGAGTTAGGGTAAGTGGGCTGTTAGGTGCTCTTTTCAAACTTTAACTCTGTGGGTTGCAGTTAATAAGGCCTTTCTGGTGCAGAGTGACTGTTGGTAAACCATTTAACTGGTGTAATTAGAGGGATTGATTTAATTTAAATCCAATTAATTAAAGGGGCTACTAGCATCTAAAATCGGGCAGAGGGTGTCCATAACTAACAATAAAAAATGTAATTAATTACATAGAATGGAGCAGGTGATGTGTTACTGTTGTGAGATGTGGGAGCCGGTGGACCCCATTGAGGCTCACGGTGATTACGTCTGTGACAAGTGTCTGCTGCTACAGGAACTCCAGCTCCGTGTTGATGAGCTGGAGTCTGAGCTTCAGACGCTGCGACACATCAGGGAGGGGGAGAAGTACCTGGACTCTGTGTTTCAGGAGGTGGTCATACCTATGAAGTTAATTAATTCAGATGTAGCCCATGATCAGGGACAGGACGGTGTGACTACGAGTGAGGCAGGTACGGGGATCCAAGAGGTAGTGTTGGAGGAGCCGCAGCCCTTGCTCTTGTCCAACAGGTTCGAGGTTCTTACTCCCTGTGGGGACAGGAGCAGGGACTGCAGGGAGGATGAGCAACCTGGCCACAGCACCGTGGAACGGGGGGCCATTCAAGAGGGGGGAGTAAATAGAAATGTTGTAGTGGTAGGTGATAGTATTATTGGGGGGATAGATAGAATTCTCTGCAGCCGAGAGCGAGAGTCCCGAAGGCTGTGTTGCCTACCCGGTGCCAGGGTTAAGGACATCTCCTCTGGGCTGGAAAGAAACTTGCAGTGGGAGGGGGTGGATCCAGTTGTCGTGGTCCATGTTGGTACAAACGACGTAGATAGGACTAGGAAGCCGGTTCTGTTAAAGGAGTATGAGCAGCTAGGGGTCAAATTAAAAAACAGAACCTCAAGGGTAATAATCTCTGGATTATTACCTGAGCCACGAGCGAATTTGGCTAGGACAAATAAAATTAGAGAGTTAAATGCGTGGCTCAAAGACTGGTGTGGGAGAAATGGGTTTTGCTTCCTGGGACACTGGCACCAGTACTGGGGCAGGAGGGAGCTGTTCCGTTGGGACGGGCTTCACTTGGCCAGTGCTGGGACGAGAGTCCTGGCGGATCATATAACTAGGGCTGTAGAGAGGGCTTTAAACTAACTAGTGGGGGGGAGGTTCTTAGAGAGCAAATAATAAAAATGACAACAGAGAAGGTCATAGACTTAGGTAGCAGTGGGGAAATTAAAAACCAGAGTGTATCAGGAAGGGGCAGAAGGTATGGAGTAAAAGGTAAAGTAATAAAAAGGGCAAAAGCAGGAACTAAGTGTCACAAAACATCTTTGAAAGTTCTCTATCTGAATGCACGTAGCATTCGTAACAAAATAAGACGAGTTAATGGCACAAGTAACTGTATATGGGTATGATCTTGTGGCCATTACAGAAACATGGCTGCAGGGTGACAATGCCTGGGAATTAAACATACCAGGTTATTTAACAATCAGGAAGGACAGGCAGGAAGGAAGGGGAGGTGGGGTGGCTATGTTAATAAAGGAAGGAATCACTGTAATACAGAGAAATGATATTGGGTCAAAAGATCAGGATAATGAAACAGTTTGGGTGGAGATAAGGAATAATAAGGGGGAAAAAACACTAGTGGGTGTAGTCTATAGGCCTCCGAACAGTGGCAACTCTGTTGGACGGAGTATCAATCAGGAAATAGTTGAGGCTTGTAATAAGGGAACATCTATAATTATGGGGGATTTTAACTATCATATTAATTGGACAAATCAAATTGGGCAGGGCTGCCTTCAGGATGAGTTCATTGAGTGTATTAGGGATGGGTTTCTTGAGCAGTATGCAACTGAACCGACCAGGGGGCAAGCAACCTTAGATCTGGTCCTGTGTAACAAGACAGGATTAATTAAAAATGTCCTAGTAAAGGATCCCCTTGGAATGAGTGACCATAACATGGTTGAATTCCATATTCAATTAGAGGGTGAGAAGGTTGGATCTCAAAGAAGCGTGCTAAGCTTGAATAAAGGAGACTATGAAGGTATGAGAGCGAAATTGAGTAGAATGGATTGGGAAAATAGATTAAAGGGTAAGACGATACATGGTGTACATTTAAGGAGTTATTTTACAACTTCCAAAAAATATATATTCCACTGAAGAAAAGGGTGTAAAAGAAAAGACAGCCATCCGTGGCTAAGTAAAGAAATTAAGGATAGTATTCGACTAAAAACAAGGGCATATAAGGTAGCCAAATCTAGTGGGAGGATAGAGGATTGGGAAAACTTTAAAAGACAGCAAAAAATAACAAAAAGATTGATTAAGAAAGGGAAAATAGATTATGAAAGTAAATTAGCAAAAAATATAAAAACAGATAGTAAGAGTTTTTATAGTTATATAAAAAGAAAAAGGGTGGCTAAAGTAAATGTTGGTCCCTTAGAGGATGAGACCGGGAAATTAATGGTGGGGAATATGGAGATGGCAAAAACACTGAATGAATATTTTGTATCAGTCTTTACAGTAGAGGACACTAAGAATATCCCAACACTGGACAAACAGGGGGCTATAGGGGGGGAGGAGCTAAACACGATCAAAATCACTAAGGAAGTGGTACTTGGTAAAATAATGGGACTCAAGGCGGATAAATCACCTGGACCTGATGGCTTACATCCTAGGGTCTTGAGGGAAGTGGCGGTAGGGATTGTGGATGCATTAGTAATAATTTTCCAAAACTCCCTGGACTCAGCAAAGGTCCCGGCAGACTGGAAAACTGCTAATGTAACACCCTTATTTAAAAAGGGCAGTAGACAGAAGGCTGGAAACTATAGACCTGTTAGCCTAACATCTGTGGTAGGTAAAATTTTGGAGTCCATTATTAAGGAGACAGTAACAGGACATTTGGATAATCATAATTTAATAGGACAAAGTCAGCATGGTTTTATGAAGGGGAAGTCATGTTTGACAAATTTGCTGGAGTTCTTTGAGGAAGTAACATATAGGGTGGATAAAGGGGAACCAGTGGACGTAGTGTATTTAGACTTCCAAAAGGCATTTGACAAGGTGCCACACAAGATTATTGCTTAAGATAAAAAATCACGGGATTGGGGGTAATATTCTGGCATGGATAAAGGATTGGCTATCTAACAGAAGGCAGAGAGTTGGGATAAATGGTTCATTCTCAGACTGGCAATCAGTAGCTAGTGGTGTTCCGCAGGGGTCAGTGCTGGGTCCCCAACTCTTTACAATCTATATTAACGATTTGGAGGAGGGGACCGAGTGTAACATATCAAAGTTTGCAGATGATACTAAGATGGGAGGGAAAGTAGTGAGTGAGGAGGACATAAAAAACCTGCAAGGGGACATAGACAGGCTAAGTAAGTGGGCAGAGATTTGGCAGATGGAATACAATACTGGAAAGTGTGTGGTTATGCACTTTGGCAGGAAAAATCGTAGAGCAAGTTATTATCTTAATGGCAAGGAACTGGAAAGTACTGAAATACAAAGGGATCTGGGGGTCCTGGTGCACGAAACTCAAAAGGTTAGTATACAGGTGCAGCAAGTGATTAAGAAGGCCAATGGAATGTTGGCTTTCATTGCTAGGGGGATAGAATATAAAAATAGGGAGGTATTGCTTCAGTTGTACAAGGTATTGGTGAGACCGCACCTGGAATACTGCATACAGTTTTGGTGTCCATACTTAAGAAAAGACATACTTGCTCTCGAGTCAGTACAAAGAAGGTCTACTCGGTTAATCCCGGGGATGAGGGGATGGACATATGAGGAGAGGTTGAGTAGATTGGGACTCTACTCATTGGAGTTCAGAAGAATGAGAGGCGATCTTATTGAAACATATAAGATTGTGAAGGGGTTGGATCGGGTGGATGCGGGGAGGATGTTCCCAATGATGGGTGAAACTAGAACTAGGGGGCATAGTCTTAGAATAAGGGGCTGCTCTTTCAAAACTGAGATGAGGAGGAACTACTTCACTCAGAGGGTGGTAGGTCCATGGAATATGCTGCCCCAAAAAGCTGTAGAAGCTACATCATTACATAAATTTTAAACAGAAATAGACAGTTTCCTAGAAGTAAAGGGAATTAAGGGTTACGGGGAGCGGGCAGGAATTTGGACATGAGTCTAGATTCGGATCGGACATGGCCCTGTGGGTAGCGGAGCGGGCCCAGGGGCCGTGTAGCCTGATCCTGCTCCTATTTCGTGTGTCTAATTCTGTTAGATTCAGGAGATGGTTCTGGGATGGTAGATTGGCGGTTAGGATCAGATCAGCCATGATCTTATTGAATGGCGGAGCAGGCTCGAGGGGCCGATTGGCCTACTCCTGCTCCTATTTCTTATGTTCTTCTTGTGTTCTTATGTAAGACCACACTGTGGGTCAACAGATACTGTTTACTTTTATACACCTTTGAGCCACACCCAAGTAACAAGGGCTTACTCGGCTTCCTGCTCAAAATAATTATCAACTATTCAGACAAACACTTACAGCTGATTGACAGTTAACTGCCACTGGCAGGCAGTTTCTGTTAACTACCGTTTACTTTACAGTTTTTAAAGTTCTAAGTTAAATTTAACGGGCTAGAAATACGTCTGTGGCGATGGCGCAAAGCGGGCGGTATCTGATCGGGCGCCCGTTATACGCAGCGCCTGGTGTTCAGTCCATTGCAGTCAATGGAATTAAATATCAGGTGCTGCGTATAACGGGCGGCCGATCCGATACTGCCCGTTTTGCGCCACCACCCGAGACGAATTGCTAGGCCAAAGTATTAAACTAAATGTCACTTTTTACAGCTAGTACTCACCCAGTACTTACCAGAGACTTCCACTCTCCAATTTCTCAACTTTAACACTCTGTTTAAGTGCACTCTGCTTAAGACCACTCTGTGCAGACCACTTGTTCATCCAGAGCAATGTATCAAATGGTTACTTGGTGACCAAGGTTATCTGCTTCAACCATTATTCGAGGACAACAACAGGTTCAAAGAAGGCTTGAGTGCATCATTATTGAATTGACCGTCGGGATTCTGAAGTCCCATTTCTATTGCCTCACTAGGTCAGGGACGCCAGGTACCTGCCTTGGTTCAGTGGTAGCACTCTTGCCTTGGAGTCAGAAAGTCATGTGTTTAAACACCACTCCAGAAACTTGAGCACATATTAAAGTGTAAATGTAGATTGCTGGGATGTTGTAGGTTGTTTTCCCCAGGTTTCACTTGGAACCACCAACTTGTATAATATCACAGTGATTAGTGGATAAGATGTGAGTTGCATCTAAGATGTTGTTACAGACATAGGTAGCCCGACTCTTGCCATGCAAGAAGTGCATGATATACCAAGTTGAATCCATCAATAGTGAAGCAACCAGCTTCATTTCTTGCAATGTAAGTTTCTACAAGGCAAATTACGTTAGCCTTGTGGTGGATGGCAATGGTGCTGATGATTGCATGCTTCATCACTGAGAGACGCTCAATGTTAAGTTATAGGATTTGCAGCTCTGGAATAAGGATGATTTAGCCAAAGTCCTCCTGAAAGCTACCTGTCTGGCTGGAAGAGTCGTTTATGTCATTATTAGCCAATTTACCAAGATATAAAGATTCATTGATTCGGTCTGCTGTAGTAAATCGATTACTCACAGGGGGCACAACAAGAATGCTGAAGCATTGCCCCTATCCCTGGTTTATCCATTAGTATATGGATGTGTTTGTGACAATTGTAAATAATAGCTTTTAAAGAAAGCTAAATTCTTGCTGTGCAGAATTTGTTCATTGAGTGGTTGTAGACAAGGCAAGGTGATTTCATAGAAAGACCTGGTGCTTGGGTTGCATGCAGTCCTCTGGAGTGTGGAAGGACTGGGACTGATGTTTGGAAGGACCGCTGGTGCAGGGACATAGAGATGATTTAGCCGAAGTCTTCCTCAATCATCTGCTCCGAAGAGCTTATGCAGCTGACAGGATTGATGAGCATTACTCTTCCTCGGCATGCTCTGTGTCCTTGTGTTCTTCATGCTGCTCTTTACATTTACCCAATAGCGATCATAACATGATTGAGTTCAACGTAGTGTTTGAAAGGGAGAAAGGCAAAACAGCTTCTAAGATTCTAGATTTAGGTAAGGCCGACTTCAACGGGATGAGGCAGAGACTGTCCAAAGTAAATTGGGCAAATCTGTTAATGGAAAAAACGACAGAAGATCAGTGGGAGATGTTTAAAAAGGAATTTAACGTGATACAGAACCAGTTTATACCCCTGAGGGACATAGGATTGCATAGGATATACAGCACAGAAACAGGCCAATCAGCCCAACCAGTCCATGCTGGCATTTATGCTCCACATGAGCCTCCTCCAGTCTTTCCTCATCTAACTATCAACAGAACCCGCTATTCCCTTCTCCCTCATATGCTTATCTAGCCTCCCCTTAAATGCATCTGTACTTTTCGCTTCAACCACTCCCTGTGGTAGCGAGTTCCACATTCTCACCACTCTTTGGGTAAAGAAGTTTCTTCTGAATTCCCTATTGGATTTCTTGGTGACTATCTTATATTGATGGCCTCTAGTTATGCTCTTCCCCACAAGTGGAAACATTCTCTCTGTATCCACTCTATCAAAACCTTTCATAATTTTAAAGACCTCTATTAGGTCACTCCTCAGCCATCTTTTTTCAAGAGAAAAAGAGACCCAGCCTGTTCATCATTTCCTGATAGGTATACCCTCACATTTCTGGTATCATCTTTGTAAATCTTCTCTGCACCCTCTCCAGTGCCTCTATATCTTTTTTATAATATGGCAATCAGAACTGTACGCAGTACTCTAAGTGTGGTCTAACCAAGGTTCGATACAGGTTTAGCATAACTTTCCTACTTTTCAATTCTACACCCCTGGAAATAAACCCTAATGCCTGGTTTGCTTTTTTTATGGCCTTGCTAATCTGCGTCGCAACTTTTAATGATTTGTGTATTTGTACTCCGAGATCCCTTTGTTCCTCTACCCCACCTAGACGTGCACCCTCCAAGTGATAAGTGACCTCCCTATTCTTCCTACCAAAATGTAATACCTCACATTTATCTGTGTTGAACTTCATTTGCCAATTATATGCCCATTCTGCAAGTTTATTAATGTCCTCCTGTAATTTGTTGCAGTCCTCCTCAGTATTGACTATCTCCCCCCACCCCCCCAATTTGCTGTCATCTGCAAATTTAGAAATTGTGTTTTTGATTCCAAAGTCTAAATCGTTAATGTAAATTGTGAACAGCACTGATCCTTGTGGAACACCACTACCCACCTTCTGCCACTATAAATAGCTACCCTTTACTCCCACTCTCTGCTTTCTGTCCTGAAGCCAGTTAGCTATCCATTCTGCTACTTGTCCCCTGACTCCACATTCTCTGACCTTGTTCATTAGTCTATTATGAAGTACCTTATCGAAGGCCTTTAGAAAATCTAGATAAATTACAGAACTCCACTTGCCAAAAAAAACAGCCATGGACAACTAAAGAGGTAAGGGACAAGCATAAAACTAAAGAAAAAGGTAATAAATAGCGCAGACCCTGGCGAATGGGAAAGATACAAAGAACAGCAAATGGTCACAAAACAGATAGTAAGAGCTACAAAAAGGGAGTATGAAAAGAAACTTGCAAGGGTTTTAAAAATCAATATGAATCATTTTTATAGTTACTTTAGGGAAAAGAGGGTGCTTAGGAGCAACATTGGCCCCTTAAAAACTGAAAGTGGTGATATTGTCAATGACAATGTGGAAATGGTGGACATGTTGAATAATTACTTTGCATCAATATTTACAGTAGAAGAAGAGGATAGCATGCCGGAAATCCCAAAGAAACTAATATTGAATTGGGGACAGGGACTCAATAAAGTTAGCATAAGTAAAATAACAGTAATGAAGAAAATAATGGCACTAAAAAGTGACAAATCCCCAGGGCCAGATGGTTTCCATCCCAAGGTTTTAAAGGAAGTAGGTGAGCACATTGCAGATGCCCTAACTATAATCTTCCAAAGTTCTCTAGATTCAGGAACCATCCCTTTAGTTTGGAAAATTGCGCATGTCAGTCCGCTATTTAAGAATGGCGAGAGAGGGAAACCAGGGAATTATAGAGCAGTTAGCCTAACATCTGTTGTCAGGAAATTGCTACAGTCTGTAAGTAAGGATAGGGTGACTGAACACCTTGAAATTTTTCAGTTGATCAGAGGGAGCCAGCATGGATTTGTGAAAGGTAGGTCATGCCTGACAAACCTGGTTGAATTTTTTGAGGAGGTGACTAAAGTAGTGGACAGGGGAAAGTCTATGGATGTTATTTATATGGACTTCCAGAAGGCATTTGATAAAGTCTCACATAAGAGACTGCTAACTAAGATAGTAGCCCACGGAGTTGAGGGCAAATTATTGACAGGTTAGGAAATTGGCTGAGCGGCAGGAGACAGAGAGTAGGGATAATGGGTAGGTACTCAAATTGGCAGGATGTAACTAGTGGTGTCCCACAGGGATCTGTGTTTGGGCCTCAACTATTTTCACAATATTTATTAACGACTTAGACGATGGCATAGAAAGTCATATATCCAAATTTGCCAATGACACATAGAATGTAGGCATAAAATTACAAAAAGGGATATTGATAGATTAAGTGAATGGGCAAAACTGTGGCAAATGAATTTCAATGTAAGCAAATGTGAGGTCATCCACTTTGGGCCTAAAAAGGATAGAACACAATACTTTCTAAATGGTAAAATGCTAAAAATCGTGGAGGTCCAAAGAGACTTGGGGGTCCAGGTTCATAGATCATTAAAATGTCATGAACAGGTACAGAAAATAATCAAAAAGGCTAATGGAATGCTGGCCTTTATATCTAGAGAACTGGAATACAAGTGGGTAGAAGTTATGCTGCACCTATACAAAACCCTGGTTAGATCGCACCTGGAGCACGGTGAGCAGTTCTGGGCACCACACCTTAGGAAGGATATATTGGTCTTGGAGGGAGTGCAGCGTAGGTTTACCAGAATGATACCCAGACTCCAAGGGTTAAATTACGAGGAGAGATGACACAATTTAGGGTTGTATTTCCTAGAATTTAGAAGGTTAAGGGGTGATCTGATCGAAGTTTTCAGGATATTAAGGGGAACAGATAGGGTAGATAGAGAGAAACTATTTCCACTGGTTGGGGATTCTAGGACTAGGGGGCATAGACTAAAAATAAGGTTTTGATAGAGCGGATACAGAGAGAATGTTTCCACTTGTGGGGAAGAGCATAACTAGAGGTAATCAATATAAGATAGTCACCAAGAAATCCAATAGGGAATTCAGAAGAAACTTCTTTACCCAAAGAGTGGTGAGAATGTGGAACTCACTACCACAGGGAGTGGTTGAAGCGAAAAGTATAGATGCATTTAAGGTGAGGCTAGATAAGCATATGAGGAAGAAGGGAATAGATGGTTATGCTGATAGTTAGATGAGGAAAGACGGGACGAGGCTCAATTGGAGCATAAACGCCGGTATGGACTGGTTGGGCAGAATGGCCTGTTTCTGTGCTGTATATCCTATGTAATCCTATGTAAGTCTTGCTCCAAAGGTGGCTCAATGGCTTGGACACTTTTCGGGGCAAAATTGTGGAGCATGTAGCACAACACGATCGATGTGGAGATCCTCTGGGGCTGTACATGATCAATGGTGTACATTTAAGGAGTTATTTTACAACTTCCAAAAAAAATATATTCCACTGAGGAAAAAAGGGTGTAAAAGAAATGATAGCCATCCGTGGCTAAGTAAAGTAATTAAGGATAGTATCCAACTAAAAACAAGGGCATATAAGGTAGCCAAATCTAGTGGGAGGATGGAAGATTGGGAAGTCTTTAAAAGACAGCAAAAAATAACTAAAACATTGATTAAGAAAGGGAAGATAGATTATGAAAGTAAATGAGCAAAAAATATAAAAACAGACAGTAAAAGTTTCTATAGTTATATAAAAAGAAAAAAGGTGGCTAAAGTAAATGTTGGTCCCTTAGAGGATGAGACCGGGAAATTAATGGTGGGAAACATGGAGATGGCAAAAACACTGAACAATTATTTTGTATCAGTCTTTACAGTAGAGGACAGCGCGGGGCAGCACGGTGGCATAGTGATTAGCACTGTTGCCTCACAGCGCCAGGGACCCGGGTTCAAATCCAGCCTCGGGTGACTGTCTGTGTGGAGTTTGCACATTCTCCCCGTGTTTGCGTGGGTTTCCTCCGGGTGCTCCGGGTTCCTCCCACAGTCCAAAGATGTGCAGGTTAGGATGATTGGCTATGATAAATTGACCCTTAGTGTTAGGGGGATTAAATATGTGGGGTTACGGGGATAGGGTGGGATGTGTGTCGGTGCAGGCTCGATGGGCCGAAATGGCCTCTATCTGCACTGTGGGGTTTCTGTGGACACTAAGAATATCCCAACACTGGACAAACAGGGGGCTCTAGGGGGGGAGGAACTAAATACGATTAAAATCACTAAGGAAGTGGTACTTGGTAAAATAATGGGACTCAAGGCGGATAAATCCCCTGGACCTGATGGCTTGCATCCTAGGGTCTTGAGGGAAGTAGCGGTAGGGATTGTGGATGCATTGGTAATAATTTTCCAAAACTCACTGGACTCAGCAAAGGTCCCGGCAGATTGGAAAACTGCTAATATAACACCCTTATTTAAAAAGGGTAGTAGGCAGAAGGCTGGAAACTATAGACCTGTTAGCCTAACATCTGTGGTTGGTAAAATGTTAGAGTCCATTATTAAGGAGACAGTAACGGGACATTTGGATAAACATAATTTAATAGGACAAACTCAGCATGGTTTCATGAAGGGGAAGTCATGTTTGACAAATTTGCTGGAGTTTTTTGAGGAAGTAACATACAGGGTGGATAAAGGGGAACCAGTGGACGTAGTGTATTTAGACTTCCAAAAGGCATTTGACAAGGTGCCACACAAAAGATTATTGCTCAAGATAAAAAATCACGGGATTGGGGGTAATATTCTGGCGTGGGTGGAGGATTGGCTCTCTAACAGAAAGCAGAGAGTTGGGATAAATGGTTCATTCTCAGATTGGCAACCAGTAACTAGTGGTGTTCCGCAGGGGTCAGTGCTGGGTCCCCAACTCTTTACAATCTATATTAACGATTTGGAGGAGGGGACCGAGTGTAACATATCAAAGTTTGCAGATGATACAAAGATGGGACGGAAAGTAGTGAGTGAGGAGGACATAAAAAACCTGTAAAGGGACATAGACAGGCTAAGCAAGTGGGCAGAGATTTGGCAGATGGAATACAATACTGGAAAGTGTGAAGTTATGCACTTTGGCAGGAAAAATCATAGAGCAAGTTATTATCTTAATGGCAAGAAACTGGAAAGTACTGTAGTACAAAGGGATCTGGGGGTCCTGGTGCACAAAACTCAAAAAGTTAGTATGCAGGTGCAGCAAGTGATCAAGAAGGCCAATGGAATGTTGGCTTTTATTGCTAGGGGGATGGAATATAAAAACAGGGAGGTATTGCTGCAGTTGTACAAGGTATTGGTGAGACCGCACCTGGAATACTGCATACAGTTTTGGTGTCCATACTTAAGAAAAGACATACTTGCTCTCGAGTCAGTACAAAAGGTTCACTCGGTTAATCCCGGGGATGAGGGGGTGGTCATATGAGGAGAGGTTGAGTAGATTGGGACTCTACTCATTGGAGTTCAGAAGAATGAGAGGCGATCTTATTGAAACATATAAGATTGTGAAGGGGCTTGATCGGGTGGATGCGGTGAGGATGTTCCCAATGATGGGTGAAACTAGAACTAGGGGGCATAATCTTAAAATAAGGGGCTGCTCTTTCAAAACTGAGATGAGGAGAAACTTCTTCACTCAGAGGGTGGTAGGTTTGTGGAATTTGCTGCCCCAGAAAGCTGTGGAAGCTACATCATTAAATAAATTTAAAACAGAAATAGATAGTTTCCTAGAAGTAAAGGGAATTAAGGGTTACGGGGAGCGGGCAGGAAATTGGACATGAGTCTAGGTTTGGAATGGTCATGGCCCTGTGGGTAGTGGAGTGGGCCCAGGGGCCGTGTAGCCTGGTTCTGCTCCTACTGTGTTCTAATTCTGTGTTAGATTTCAGGAGATGGTTTTATTCCTGTTCCTGGCTGGGGTGGAGATCGCCTTTACAGAAGGTAAGTACTGTAGAAAATATAGGGACAGAGTGATCTCCTGGAAGAATTTCGATCGCCTAGATGGGTCGGAGAGGAATTTCCCAGATTTTTTTCTCCCAAATTGGCCATTGGATCTTTATCTGGTTTTTCGCCTCTCCCGGGAGATCACATGGGTTTGGGTGGATGCACAGTGATAGAAGATTTGAGGTTAGGATCAGATCAGCCATGATCTTATTGAATGGTGGAGCAGGCTCGAGGGGCCAATTGGCCTACTCCTGCTCCTATTTCTTATGTTCTTATGTACTTCAGCATTTTTCTAGACTTATCAAGTCAGTATTTTATCAGGACTCTGGTGGAGGCATGGTTTGATTTTATCTCTTCTGAGCACATGTCCACGGGTTACTCTCAGGTGTTATGAGCCACTTGTGCAAAGGATAGCCATTGCCCCCAATTAGCCAACCTCTCCTTCGATGGTCTGGGTGAAAGAGAGGAGAGGTTGATGACTGGCGCAGAATGAAAGCATTGTTACAAACACCAGGATACCAGGCACAAACCTGCATGCTGCGCTACATGTTGGCATACACCAGCTGTATGTTCAGCGATAGGAAGCCCCTCCTGTTCATGCATGATCCAAGGTCTTGTGGTGGAGCACGCAAGGCTATGTGTATTCAGTCAATGATGCTCTGTATCTGGTGGATACCTGCAATTCTGGCATAGGCCAGAACCCTGTCTTCCTGCTTTGTGGGTTCCATAAGGAAGGATATGAATTCATTGGATCTGGTGAACAGCACATCTGTCACCTGCTTGATGCAGTCATGTGCAGCAGATTGACTAATGTTGCAGAGGTCACCTACTGCAGCCTCTAATGACCCAAAGGCATAAAAGTTCATGACCATAGTGACTTTGAAAGCCACAGGCAAGGATATACAGCACATATGGCCTGGGCTGCAGCTACTGCAGCAGGTGACAGAGTTCTATGACAGCCTCCCTACTAAAGCAGAGCCTCCTCAAACACTGCTCCTCACTGAACTACAGGAATGATGTTCTTGGCCTGTATACTCTAGTTGGGGTAAGGCCTCCTGTGTGCTTCCCTTTTTCTGTTCTTTCCCCTGCTGCCCCAGATAGCTGAATTCTAGCCTGTTGATCTTCCAGCCCCAATGGCAATCAAAGTACATCCCATTTTGGCACTAGGAAGTTTGGCCCGAAGCCCTGAGTCAAAAATCCACTCAAGGCTCCAAAAAGTAACGTTTCACAAAGTTTCATATCTGCTGTAACAGCTAAAAATAGCAAAATAAGCCCATTAGCAATAATTAAAAAAAAAAAATCAGCTAACCAGTGACTTCCCTGAGAGCAGCTAATGATCCCTTTAAATAATGCTACAAGAATCACCCTCCCCACAGTTTCCACTCGAGTTGTGGGCGGGTTGTAGAACTGACAGATCAGGTGTGGAGGGGAGCGGGTCGGTCAGAGGACATCCTCGTGGTCTGCTCCTGGGCCTGGCCTAGGTGGCCATTAACAGGTCCAGGCAGAGTGCGATCGCTCCGGCTGCCTCTCTTCCACAGCTATGTTGATGCCTGGGTGTCTCTGGAAAGGGAGCACGTGGTGTCCGCTGGTTCGCTTGAGGCATTGTGTGACCGGTGGGCACCGAGGGACTGGAGTGCTTCATCAACTCCCAAACAAAATGTTTAATTGATTTGTTAAATTTAAAGTTTTTGTTTCAGTTACAGTTTTATTGGTTGTGCCCCTTTAAAAGGGGCACGTGCTTCCTTTTTTACAGGCCATGGCACCAGTTATCAATCACTAAAATCAACCAATAAGAGGGTGCAAATCGCATTCTTGTTCTGCAACAGGTGCAGAATCCTAATTGACATATGATTGTTAAACACTTGCTAGTTTCAGATGGGCACAATAGCTGATGGTCATATTTTCAGTGGGAATGTATGAGGATTACAAGTATCCTTGCCAACCGGTTACATTTCCAGAGGATACACAGTCATTTTAAAAATTGTAATCAGCTAATGTTTACATTCAGGCATTAAGACCCACCTACATTTTAATGATAAGTAAATAGTTAAACCCAGCCAGCAGTGGCCAGCGCCCTTTTAACGGGCTGACTCCCATAGGGTTTATCAGCAGAGTGAGGCGACCGCTCGCTTCTAAGCTCAGCCACACGGTGCCCGGGAGACAGACTGTGCCTGGGGATGGCCAAGGCGGCTCTACTCGCCGTGCTGGCCTACCGGCTCTTAGATTTGTGGTGAGTTCTGCAAACTTTTCCAGGAGTTGGGCGGAAGTGAAAGCGAGCGGCCGTGTGGACTGGGAATAATCGGGATCGGTTTTTGCTCCTGGGGGATTGAGAGGTCCGGGCTGAGGACTGGGTCCCCGGAGAGAGCCCGGGACAGGCTCCAAGGTTGGCCAGGCGGCGAGGCTCACTCCGTGGCGGCGAGAGTTTCTAAGTTTTATTTAATAAATAAAGACTTTTAGCTGCTGACACAAGAAACCCTGCTTTTTTCCAGCCTGGGTTTGCAGGCTGTCTTCCTCTTGGTGAGCTTCCCGGAAGGTTTTGCTCCGCTCTCAAGGCTGGTGTCTCCAGCCGCTCCTCCGAGCCTTGTGGAGCTGCTGAGTGAGAGGTGAGCCCCTGCCTCTCCCACCCTGACACACACAATCCGCCTCTCCCCGCACCCTCTGTGAAATGGCACCGCTCTCCACTCATCACAGCAGTTCTTGGCCAAAGCAAATCGTTCTTTAGTGCCAGTATATGGCGGTGGCAATACTCACGGTAAGTTTAGGAGGAGGTGACGGGGAAGAGCGGCATTACAATACAATACAAATCGCTTTATTGGCATGATAAGGTACATCTTATGTTGCCAAAGCATCAAAATACATTTATGGTTGAACACATAAACGCGGTTCCATTCAGACAGTGTATAAACAGGTATATCCCTGAGTTTATAAATATATTTTCGCCTTGTTTATATATACTCTTGTCTTAGTTTACTGGTTGTCCCTCTGTTCATGGCAAGCTGTAACATAGTGTGCCGCCAGTGTTACACAGCTTCTCTCCTCCCCCAGTAGGAATGGGAGTTTTTGGTTGTCAGTCAGATTTCTGAATTCAGGGCATATTTGTGAGAATTTTTGATAGAAATTCTCTCTGATGCCCTGATATTTTCCACAGGCTGTGAGGAAGTGCATCTCTGTCTCAACTACTCCCTGACTGCAGTGAGAGCATATCCTGTCTTCTCTTGGCAGCCTGGTCTGCCTGTGTCTGCCTTTTTCGATCGCTAGGCTATGTTCGCTAAGTCTGTACCTTGTCAAGGTTCTTCTCAGTTTGTTATCCTTTACCATGGTCAGGTAATCAGCTATGTTGTATTGTCTGTTTAGGGCCAAGTAGCAATTGAGTTTGCTTTGGGTTTTTGTTGTTTCTGCCCAATATGACAGATATTATGACAGGCATTAAGTGGAGTTTGAGCCGGGTGGGGTTTCGCGACGTGAGGGAAAACTTTTTTACGCAGGGAGTGGTTATTGTAGTGTCCGTGTGTAGATAAAGACACTGAAGACAGGAGTTGGTTCATAGGTATTTACTAAGCAAGTCTGGGGGGGGGGTGGTTTCTAAAGGATATACACAATACACAGGCTTATATAGCCCAAGTGGCAATTACCGGCATTACGCACACCTGGGGCTCTTAAAGGCACATACACCACAATTCCTCCCCTTCTAGCTAACTAGTACATCATATTTTAAGTAATTATTAATTACATGTTATATGCAAAATAATATACATTGCTGTATTAATTAATTATAAGTTAGTCTCTCAGGAGGCTTCCTGACTCGGTCCGGATAACGCCTCGGGGGTGTAGTCGTTTCTGGTGGTGTAGTAGGTTCTTCTGGCAAGGCTGATTCGGCTTGAAGGCCAGTGTCGGGTTCATCGGGTTCCAGTATCACCGGATCGGAGGTAGATATGGGTATCTCTACTTCATCGTTAGATGTATAGCGTGGTGGTGTAGGTTGTCCCTTTTCGGATGACTTGATGATTTGGTCAGCATGGCGCCTTATTATGCTTTCTCCGATGTCCACGGTATACATCAGTGGTCCTAGTCGTGTGCAGATAGTTCCAGGCTGCCATTTCTCGGTACGGTAGTCCCGGGCCAAAACCGGTTGGCCTATCTGGAAGGCCCTAGTTGGCCTTTCATTCATGCCCTGAAACTGCCGGTTCTCCACGTCCCTTCGGATGTTGGGCTTGACCAAATCCAGCCGGCATCTTAGGTTTCTATTGTAGAACATCATGGCGGGAGTTTGGTTTGTAACCATATGTGTTGCATTCCTATACGCAAATAAGAAGTTATCCACCTTGTGCTGAAGTTTTATGTTTTCATTACCCATGGCCTTTATGGCCTTCTTAAAGGTCTGGACAAACCTTTCAGCCAATCCATTGGTGGCGGGATGGTATGGGGCGGACGTGTAGTGCTTTACCCCATTGTTCTTTAAGAACTTTCTGAATTCTTCGGACACAAATTGCGGTCCATTATCAGAACATATCTGTTCCGGCAGCCCATTCCTGGCAAATATGGTCCTTAATACTGTGGTTTTTTTCCGTGGTGGTGGAGGACATCTTTATTACCTCCGGCCACTTGGAGTGTGCATCAACTGCGATTAAGAACATTGAGTCCATAAATGGACCAGCAAAGTCGATGTGCACCCTTTGCCAGGGAGATGAGGGCCACTCCCATGGATGTAGAGGGGCCTGTGGCGGAGCATTTTGAACCTTCTGGCATCCTAGGCAGCTCTTGGTCATGTCTTCGATGTCTCCATCGATACCTGGCCACCATACAAACGCCCTAGCTAGGTTCTTCATTTTCACTCCACCCAGATGCCCCTCGTGAAGCTCCTTTAGCACTTTATCCTGGAGTTTGGGTGGAATCACCACTCTGGATCCACACATCAAGGTTCCTCGGCACACTGACAGCTGTTCTCTTCTTTGCGAGAATGCTGGCAACAGTGGTTCGCCATGTGCTGGCCATCCCTTCATTGTTAAATCGTAGACCCGTGAGAGAGTAGGGTCATTTCTGGTCTCCCTTTCAATGGCAGAATTTGTCACCGGTAGACATTCCACTATGGTAGAGTGGAATATCTCTACTGGGTCTACTGTAGGTGCCTCTTCTATTGTTGGCAACGGCAGGCGCGATAAACCGTCAGCATTCCCATGATGTTTTGACCCTTTGTATTCAATGTTGTATTGGTGTGCCCCTAGAAAAAGGGACCACCTCTGTAGTCTTTGTGCTGTCATAATGGGGACACCTTTCTTAGGGTTGAATATGGAGATGAGGGGTTGATGGTCAGTCAGCAAGGTAAATTTTTGTCCGTGTAGGTAATGGTTGAATTTCTTCACTCCCCATACCAGACTGAGTGCTTCCCTGTCTATCTGGGAATAGTTACGCTCAGCTGAGTTCAATGAGCGTGACGCAAAAGCTATCGGCCGTTCCGAGCCATCAGGGAATCTATGGGACAATACTGCTCCTATGCCGTAAGGGGATGCATCGCACGCCAGTCTGATTGGTAGTGATGGGTTGTAATGAGCCAAAACTTTCTCGGATGTGATTAAGTCTTTACATTTATGGAAGGCACGTTTACAGTCTTCGTTCCATTTCCAAATCACTCCTGTGTGTAGAAGATCATTAAGAGGGTGTAGAATAGTTGATAAGTTCGGTAAAAATTTATGATAGTAATTTATTAATCCCAGGAATGATCTCAATTGTGAAACATTTTCAGGTGCTGGGGCTTTTATAACTGCTTCAATTTTTTCAGGTGACTTATGCAACCCTTCCTTATTAATTATGTGGCCACAATATGATATCTGATTTTGGAAAAATTCGCACTTGGGGCGATTTGCTCGTAGGCCCCGTTCTTTCAGCCTAGTGAGCACCTGTTCCAAATTGGCAAGGTGCTCGTTGTCGTTTTCTCCTGTTATAAGGATGTCGTCTAAGTAGCACTGAGTCCCCGGAATCCCTTGCAGGACTTGCTCCATAGCTCTTTGCCAGATAGCTGGAGCTGATGCTATTCCAAAAACCAGTCGATTGTAGTGGTACAGGCCTTTGTGTGTGTTTATTGTGAGATACTTTTTAGAGGTCTCCTCAACCTCCATCTGTAGATATGCCTATGCCAAGTCAATTTTTGTGAAACGTTTTCCTCCGGATAGTGAGGCGAAAATATCTTCTATCCTCGGAAGAGGATACTGTACCGTGTGAAGGACCGGGTTTACAGTCACCTTAAAGTCCCCACAGATGCGAATTTTTCTCTGTTCCTCAGAGTTATTTTTCAATGCTTTTTTCATGACTGGAACGATGGGTGTTGCCCATTCGCTCCAATCTATTTTGGATAATACGCCTGCCTTTTCCAAATTCTCCAGCTCTGCCTCGACTGCCGGACGTATTGCGTATGGCACCGGTCTTGCCTTAAAAAATGTTGGAATTGCTGCATCTTCCACTTTTATTGAGGCGGTGATGCCTTTCAAGGTTCCTAGTTTCTCTTGAAACACTTCTTTGGCGTTGGCCAAGATGTCTTTTAATCATTCAGGTATGATGTCATCCTTGTTTTTTTCCTTACTGGTCACCGTCAGTGCCTGAATGGAGTGCCAGTCTAAACGTATCTTCCTTATCCATTCACGTCCCAACAACGGTGGACCACCATCTTGTAGAATGTATAAATACAACTTTTGTATTTCTTTGCCGTTGTATACCACAGGCACCTTTATTTTTCCTTTGGGGTATACTTTCTGCCCCGTATATGTTTTTAAGATAATGGATGTGTCTTTTAGAGGTATATGCGAAAATAGCCTCTCGTAATCTCGTCGATTTATTACGGTTAGAGCTGATCCTGTATCTAGCTCCATTTTAACTGGGGACCCTGCTATTATGAGGGTAACCCAAATGGTCTGGTAATCTTCATTGGCAATTACATTATGTAATTTGAGAGAGCTTAGTCTCTTGTTCCCAGAGTCGCTATCGCTCTTCTGGTCTTTGGAGCTACTGTCCGTCATCATTTGTACCTTTCTGTGCTTTTCCTTATTGATTCTTTTCCCGTTAGTGGATTTTTTTATTTTCAGATCGGCATACACGTGGAATGTGTCCCATCTTTCCGCATCGCCTGCATGCTTTTTCTTTGAACCAGCAATCCCTCTGGTCATGGTTGGATCTGCCGCAGCGATAACATCTCTTGAAACCCCGCGTCATTTCATGGGTGCCGAAGTCCTGTGGCCTTTGCTGTATCTTTGCCGCTCCTATTGCACTGAAAGCCTTGTCCAGTGTTAAATCTTTTCCAGAAGATACCTTTTTTTGTGTTTCTACACTTAGGGGATCGCAGATGAATTTGTCTTGCAGAGAATCTGCCAGTCCTGCCTCGAATTGGCAGTGTAGGGTATCAACAATCTCCTCAAAATTCTTGTCCATCGGTTCGGCTGGAGTGATTTAGTTGCGTAACAGCTTGTATGTTTCTGCACCCATTAGATCCAGAAGCATTGAAGCTTTTTTTTCATCTTCTATTCCATTTGCGGTGCATAACACCTCCACTCTTTCTACATATGTGGTCCAATCCTCTATCTTGTTATCAAAAACATCAATATTGCCAAAGTTAGGCTCTGTTTCGTTATCAAAAGCATCAATATTGCCAGACTTGGGCATTTCAAAAAAAAAAAAAAATATGGCGCTTCCCGCGCTTTTTTTTTTCTCTCTGTAGCAACGATATGGCGCTTCCTGCGCTTTCCGCCGCTACCGATAACAACGCTGTTTTACTGTGGTTTCCGTTTATTCACTGTTGGAGACTCGTTCCCGACGATGGTCTAAACTCTGACCTGCTTGCCGCGCCGGCCGTCTCCCGAGTGCACTCTCCCAGTCCGTTATTGCTTGCCTCCGATTTCGCTGCCTGTCTCAGCTGTAGAGCCCGACGCTGGAGCCCCAGCCTGACGTACAGGAAGGATTAGCGCAGTACCTGCCACCAGCTTGGCCAGCTGGTGAAACCACAGTTTCTATAACTTCCTTGAGTCTTCTGGACGCTGGAGGAATCGATGTCCTTGAGGTGCTGCCGAATTGCAGGTAAGTCCGTTTCCACTTCGTCGCCACTGTAGTGTCCGTGTGTAGATAAAGACACTGAAGACAGGAGTTGGTTCATAGGTATTTACTAAGCAAGCCTGGGGGGGGGGGGGGGTTCTAAAGGATATACACAATACACAGGCTTATATAGCCCAAGTGGCAATTACCGGCATTACGCACACCTGGGGCTCTTAAAGGCACATACACCACAGTTATGATCTGGAATGCACTGCCTGAAAGGGTGGTGGTGGCTTTCAAAAGGGAATTGGATAAGTATCTGAGGGGAAAAAAATTGCAGGGTTACAGGGAAAAGGCTGGGTGGGGAGACTGGGACTAGCTGAAGAGCTGTTGCCGAGAGCTGGCATGGACTCCACGGGCCAAATGGTCTCCTTCTGTGCTGTAACCATTCTATGATTCTATTCTGTGATTCCATGGTAGAGTGGCCATGAAGACTGGAAAATAAGTGGGATTAATTTTCTGGAGGACTGCAGAGTCCTGTCCGAGGGCTCAGTCCTTTGGGTGCTGTGGTGACAAGTTTAGCAGGTGGTGATTTTATTGGAACTTTAGCAGACAGGGAGGGAGTGGTGGTTTGATGAGCTTGGGCTCTCGGAGATGAAGGTGGTAGATGAAGGAAGAGCAGGAGCATTGGCTAGTGGTTCTTTGGGGAGGCTGGGAGGTGGTGGGCAAAGGAGCAATGTGGATGGAGGGAAAAAAGTAAAAAAGGGGACGGTTGGAACGGGGCAATAGGCAGGATGGGCCAGGAGGTGCTGGAAAGGGGGTAGGTGTGGGGTGCTAATGTTTGGTATAAGAGTCAATGAGGAAAAGGGGAGCAGTGGGAAACTGGAAGAAACAACTAAGAGAGGGCATTTGCCCTGGTGGGTGGGTAGGTAGACCGTGGCTGTGAGAAGTGGTGAAGAAAATCGTGCAGTTCACGGGATGTGCACGTGGACAAAAGACCTTTTTAATATGTTACTAGTGGATCTCATGGTTGTGACCAGAGAAAGTTGGGGCAAAACAAATTTCCTTCAGCGTGCACTAGATTTGCTGTAGGTGGATTCCAACACTATTGTATTATCACTGAGCCATTTCTAACACTATTGTGTATATAAAACTGATATTTCTAAAATTATGTATCTCAGTTTTGACCCCCAATGTATATAACTCTTATTATGTCCGTGTATAATTGAGACATGGAGTGCAGGAGTTGATTATAACAAGTCTTTACTGAATGGAGACAACCTGGAAACTGAAACTACAGAAGCCTGCTAGGGCCTTTTATCCAGGGGTGGTCACTGCCGGTACTGCAGTCTGAGACCAGTTATTCCCTTAAAGGTACATACACAACAACTCTGACTCATTTTTCTTTGCTGTATATAAACCCATTTCTAACACTAAATGGCCCTGTCGCCATTCCAGCACTGGATGGGGCCCTGATACCATTTCTAACACTGTAGCTCTCATCCTGGCGTATACAACTCTGGACACTCACCCATTTCTGTTTTATATATTTTGAAGCCTACAGCTCTGATTCTGAATGTACATAGCTATAATCTCCACTGTCTGGTACTACGACTCATTTATAACACCGTCTGCAACTCTGACCCCTGGGATGCAGCTGTCTGTTCCCCATGGCTACTGGGTGGGACTGCCCTCACCTGGTTCCATTCCTATCTTCGTAGCCAGAGAATTGCCTGCAATGGCTTCTCTTCCTGTTCCTGCACCATTACCTCTGGGGAAACCACAAGGATCTATCCTTGACGCCCCTCTTTTTCCCCCCCCCCACCCCCCCCCCTTATTTCTCATTTACACGTTATCCCTCAGTGACCTCATCCGAAAACACAATGTCAGGTTCCACATGCATGCTGGTGACACAAAGCTGCACCTCACCACCACTTCTCTTGACCTCTCCACTACCTCTGATTTGTCATGCTGCTTGTCAGACATCCAATATTGGATGAGGAGAAATTTCCTCCAGTTAAATATTGGGAAGACCAAAGTTACTGTCTTCGGTCCCTGCCACAAACATTGTTCCCTGGCCACTGTCTGAGGCTGAACCAGACTGTTCATAACCTTTGGTGAACTATTTGACCCTGAGCTGAGATTCCGACCCTATATCTTCTCCATCAGCAAGACCGCCTACTTCCACCTATGTAACATCACCCATCTCCACCCCTGCCTTGGATCATCTGCTGCTGAAACCCTTATGCCTTTGTTACCTCTAGACACGACTATTCCAATGCTCTCCAGGCCAGCCTCACACCTTGCACCCTCTGTAAAATTGAACTCATCCTAAACTCTGCTACCTGTACCCTAACTCGCACCAAGTCCTGTTTTAAAAAAATATGTTTATGGGATGTGGGCGTCACTGGCAAGAGCAGCATTTATTTCCCATTCCTAATTGCCCTCGAGGCGGTGGTGGTGAGCCGCCGCCTTGAACCGCTGCAGTCCGTGTGGTGAAGGTACTCCCACAGTGCTGTTAGGTAGGGAGTTCCAGGATTTTGACCCAGCGACGATGAAGGATAGGCGATATACTTCTAAGTCAGCATGATGTGTGACTTGGAGGTGGTGGTGTTCCCATGCGCCTGCTGCCCCTGTCCTTCTAGGTGGAAGAGGTCGCGGGTTTGGGAGGTGCTGCTGAAGAAGCCTTGGCGAGTTGCTGCAGTGCATCTTGTAGATGGTACACACTGCAGCCACGGTACGCCGGTGGTGGAGGGAGTAAATGTTTAAGGTGGTGGATGGGGTGCCAATCAAGTGGGCTGCTTTGTCCTGGATGGTGTTGAGCTTCTGGAGTGTTGTTGGAGCTGCACTCATCCAGGCAAGTGGAGAGTATTCCATCACACTCCTTATTTGTGCCTTGTAGATAGTGGAAAGGTTTTGGGGCGTCAGGAGGTGAGACACTCGCTGTAGAATATCTAACCTCTGACCTGCTCTTGTTGGCACAGTATTTATGTGGCTGGTCCAGTTATGTTTCTGGTCAATGGTGACCCCCAGGATGTTGTTGGTGGGGGATTTGGCGATGGTAATGCCACTGAATGTCAAGGGGTGGTGGTTAGACTCTCGCTTGTTAGAGATGGTCATTGCCTGGCACTTCTGTGGTACGAATGTTACCTGCCACTTATCAGCCCATGCCTGAACGTCATCCAGGTCTTGTTGCATGTGGGCATGGACCACTTCATTATCTGAGGAGTTGTGAATGGCATTGAACACTGCGCAGTCATCAGCGAACATCCTCATTTCTGACCTTATGTTGGTGGGAAGGTCATTGATGAAGCAGCTGAAGATGGTTGGGCCTAGGACACTGCCCTGAGGAACTCCTGCAGCGATGTCCTGGGGCTGTGATGATTGATTTCAATCACCACAACCATCTTCCTTTGTGCTGGGTATGACTCCAGCCAGTGGAGAGTTTTCCCCCGATTCCCATTGACTTCAGGTTTACTAGGGCTCCTGGATGCCACACTCGGTCAAATGTTGCCTTGATGTTGAGGGCAGTCACTCTCACCCGACCTCGAATTCAGCTCCTTTGTCCATGTTTGGACCAGGGCTGTAATGAGGTCGGGAGCAGAGTGGTCTTGGCGGAACCCAAACTGGGCATCAGTGAGCAGGTTATTGGTGAGTAAGTGCCGCTTGATGGCACTGTCAATGACACCTTCCATCGCTTTGCTGATGATTGAGAGTAGACTAATGGGTCGGTAATTGGCTGGATTGGATTTGTCCTGCTTTTTATGGACGGGACACACCTGGGCAGTACACCACATTGTCGGATAGATGCCAGTGTTGTAGCTGTACAAGAACAGCCTGGCTAGAGGCGCGGCTAGTTCTGGAGCACAAGTGTTCAGCACGACAGCCGGGATGTTGTTGGGGCCCATAGCCTTTGCTGTATCCAGTGTGCTCAGCCGTTTCTTGATATCACGTGGAGTGAATTGAATTGGCTGAAGATTGGCTTTTGTGATGGTTGGGACCTTGGAAGGAGGCCGATATGGATCATCCACTCGGCACTTCTGGCTGAAGATGGTTGCAAACGCTTCAGCCTTGTCTTTTGCACTCACGTGCTGGGCTCTGCCATCATTGAGGATGGGGATATTTATGGAGCCTCCTCCTCCTGTTAGTTGTTTAATGGTCCACCACCATTCACGACTGGATGTGGCAGGACTACAGAACTTTGATCTGATCCATTGATTGTGGGATTGCTTAGCCCTGTCTGTAGCATGCTGCTTCCACTTTTTAGCATGCATGTTGTCCTGTGTTGCAGCTTCCACAGGTTGGCACCTCATTTTTAGGTATGCCTGGTGGTGCTCCTGGCATGCTCTTCTACCCTCCTTTATTGAACCAGGGTTGGTCCCCTGGCTTGATGGTAATGGTAGAGTGAGGGCTATGCCGGGCCATGAGGTTACTGATTATGGTGGAATACAATTCTGCTGCTGCTGATGGCCCCCAGCACCTCATGGATGCCCAGTTTTGAGCTGCTAGATCTGTTCTGTATCTATCCCATTTAGCACGGTGGTAGTGCCACACAACATGATGGAGGGTGTTCCTCAGTGTGAAGACGGGACTTCGTCTCTACAAGGACTGTGCGGTGGTTACTGCTACCAATACTGTCTTGGACAGATGCATCTGATTGGTGAGGATGAGGTCAAGTAGGTTTTTCCCTCGTGCTGGTTCTCTCACCACCTGTCGCAGGCCCAGACTGGTAGCTATGTCCTTCAGGACTCGGTCAGTACTGGTGCTACCGAGCCACTCTGATGGACATTGAAGTACATTCTGTGTCTGCTACTCTGTGCTTCTTGCAAGTGGTGTTCAACATGGAGGAGTACTGATTCATTAGCTGAGGGAGGGCAGTAAGTGGTTCCCTTGCCCATGCTTGACCTGAAGCCATGAGACATCATGGGGTCCGGAGTCAATGTTGAGGACTCCCAGGGCCACTCCTTCCCGACTGTATACCACTATGCCTCCACCCCTGGTAGGTCTGTCCTGCTGGTGGGACAGGACATACCCAGGGATGGTGAGGGAGGAGTTTGGGACATTGGCAGAAAGCTATGATTCTGAGAGTATGACGATGTCAGGCTGTTGCTTGACTAGTCTGTGGGACAGCTCTCCCAATTTTGGCACAAGTCCCCAGATGTTGGTGAGGAGGGCTTTGTAGGGTCAACTGGGCTGCGTGTGCCGTTGCCGTGTCCGGTTTCAATCTTACTAGTGTGTTTCGTAGCGGTTTGTTACAATTGAGTGGCTTGCTAGACCATTTCAGACGGTAGTTTAGAGTCAACCACATTGCTGTGGGTCGAGTCACATATAGGCCAGACCAGGTCAGGACGGCAGATTTCCTTCCCTAAAGGGCATTAGTGAACCATGGATTGCTGTAAAAACCCAATGGTTTAGAACATGGGTTTTTACGACAATCCGATGGTTTCATGGTTACCATTACTGATGCTAGTAATTATTCCAGATTTATTTAAATTCCCCAGCTGCCGTGGTGGGATTTGAACTCGCGTCTCTGGATCGTTAGTCCAGGCCTCTGGATTATTAGCCCAGTGACATTGCCACTACGCTACTGTTCCCCCATTACCCCTGTGCTTGCTGAATTACATTGGCTCCTGGTCTGGTAATGCCTTTTTTAAAAAAAATTCTCATCCTTGCTTTCAAATCCCTCCATGGCCTCAACCCTCCCTATCTCTGTAACCTCCTCCAGCCCTATAACTCTCAGATCTCTGCGTTCCTCAATTCTGGCTTGTTCCCACATCCCAGATTTTCTTCACTCCACCATTGGCGGCCGTACCTTCTGTTGTCTAGGCCCTAAACCTCTCTGCCTCTCCACCCCTTTTTCCTCCTTTTAAGATGCTCCTTAAAACCTACTTCTTTGACCACCTGTCCTAAGTTCTCCTTGTGTGGTTTGGTGTTGAATTTTGTTTGATAATTGTTCTTGTGAAGTGTCTTTGGATGTTTTACTAAGTTAAACATGCAATATAAATGCAAGTTGTAACAGTTACTGGATTTCAGACTGGTATTTCTAGCAAACTTTTGTTTTGATTTTGATAACTGGTAAAATCGTAAACCACGGAGCTTCAGTAGCTTGCTGGAATTTGGGTTCTGCAGAATGGAGCTGTACAAAACCAGGGAAGGCACTGCTATCTTCTCCGCTACACACTCCACAGACCATGCACATGGTAAACTTCATGCAGCCAATCCCCACAGATGCATTGGCAACCTTATTGACTACCCAATTTCTCCCTCTCTCCTCACAAGGCAGCAGCACACTCGTGAGCAAAGAAGCACCTCACCAGGGAATAAACACCTGGCAATCGGGCAGGGAGAGCAGGACGGTGTTTGGTATGCCTGGACTGGAATTGCATCGTAAGCAAGAGAACAACAGTGAACTGGTGGAGTGGGACAGCCTAAAGGCTGAAAAATTAGCAGTTCATTTCAGTTTTTAAAAATAAAATGTAAACAGAGAAAAAGAGGCCTAGAACTTAAAAAAAAAAAAAAAGTAGTACTGTAGGAATGTTGGTAATATAGTTGGCTGTAAATTTTTTTAATTCATTTTGGGGATGTGAGCATTGCGTGTAAGACTGGCATTTATTGCCTATGCCCAGTTTCCCTGAGAAGATGCTGATGGTGGACTGGCTTCTTGAACTGCTGCAGTCCGTGTGGTGAAGGTACTTGTGGTTTGATACAGTTGAGTGGCTTACTAGGCCACTTCAGTGAGCGGTTCAGAGTCAACCACGTTGGCACTGATGTGACATATAGGCCAGACCGAGTAAAGACGGCAGGTTTTCTTCCCTAAAGGACTATTGGGTTTTTGCAACAATCCAACTGGTTCATGGTCACTTTGACTGACACCAGATTTCATTTTAATTTCCAGATTTTGTTAAAACTGATTTCAAATTCTCAAACTGCCATGGTAGGATTCAAACTTGTATTCTCTGGATTATTAGTCCAGGGCTCTGCATTACTACTCCAGTAACAAGCGTACATTAATGGACCCTTTGCTCATGTGAACATTTGCATGGAGATTAAATTAGTGATTATTATTACAAGTTAGTTTAACTATGTAGCTAATTTCTCTTGCATTTTTCTAAAGCCCAAGGATACGAGGAAGGCATTGTTTGGACTGTATGTAGCAGTAGCTGTGGCTGGGTTTGGAGCTTCTGGAGAATGGGGACATGTGGAGGGGAGGGGGCGGGTGGGCGAGGGTCTGGGAGAACCAGGAGGAGGGATATGGAAGCAATGGGAGGGGGGGGCTCTGGTGTTTGGGAGCACTGGGAAGGGGACACCAGGGACTGGGGGGGGGGGAAGGAAGAGACCTCCGAGGGATCCCAGAGTGTGGTGCAATGTGCGAAAGTATTAGGTATGGTAGTGTTGGGAGGGTTGACTTGGGATGTGAAAACATTAGGATTGTAGTGGCAGAGTGCAGAAGCACTGAGAGGGGCATTGCTGGTTGCAAGGTGCCACTAATAAAAACGCAGTTCTATAGTGCATTCAATATCAGAGCCACAGTATCTTAAGCAATGGAAGAAAGGCGAATGGGGGAAGAAAAGGGCAAAGGATGGCAATGGATGACCAAGGATACAGTTGCAAAGAGCAGAGCAGCTCGGTAAGGAGCTGCCAGCCCAGGAGCCATCTTGGATTCACAACCTGCACAATAATCAACATCCCTGGCTGTTGCTGGGAACCAGCTTAAAGCTCTTCCAATGCATTTAGTGTTTTAAAATCAATGTGGGTCTTGTTGATGCAGTGAGGGGAGCAGACCTAACTCTTGAATCTCCCAAGGTCAGTGGTGCTGTGCAGAACAGTGCTACCTAGCTTGGAGAAAGAACTGTGTGGCATTGGAGACAGGAAAGCTGCTACCTCATTTTGAGGACAGTCACTAGTAGATGAAATGAATATGTAAGTTTAATCATCATGACAAATAGATTTGACCACAAAGTGTTACAAAAAGTGTGACACTAATGTATGTATACTCGGGGTTATATATACGTTTACAAAAGCAAGGCATAGGACTCTGGAAATAAATGTACAATGAATTTGTTGACTCGTGATCCTGAAGATCTAAACAATAACTTGAACACGGGTAGGTTTTCAGATTTTACTGAAAACTGAAGTTATTATGCAAGGATAACAAATGTGGCTATTGGGAGATTTCTCATGATTATATTACTTCAATTTTTTTGTTTGAATGGTGCTAATAATACTTCTGTAAAAGTGAAAAGGGATATTAAAGATCAGCTTATTTGTTTTTGTTGGTGCCTTGGGCATTTGGCATAATTAAAGCTTCATCTAGAAAAGATGCATTCCAGTGTGGTGGATAATTGCTTTGGAGTGCCGGAACCTGAGGTGAACGAACTTTTCTAAATTATGTTTCTCTCTGCCTTAGTGTGTAGGATTCTTCAAAATAACTAATAATTTGACTAAATGACTTACGGTATATTAAAAATGTAAAATTTAAATTTCCACTCCAACTAATTGCAAGGCATTGTCAATCTGAGATATTAGTGGAATTCTGAATGTAACCTTTCAATGATTCGAAACGTTTTTTGTTAAGGTAAGTGAATAGACGCACAAGTGCTGCACATCTTGTTTCCAATTCCTTATATTTACTTCCCCACCGCCCCCTCCCAGTAATAAAAACCAAAAGTGCTGGAAATATGGGAGGTCTATCAACATCTGTGACGATAAAAGACTGGTTAACATTCAAGGTACAGATCTTTTTTCATTCAGAACTGAAAAATTTAAAAAGCCCCTAAATAGTATTGGGCATAAAGAAGTGGGGGATAAAAAAGAGGAAGATGAGAGAAATGAGATTTGGAATCACAGAGAAAGCTAGTGGGTTTATAAGCAAGCTGCGTATTCGCAAAATGAGAAGCGCGGAGGATATGAAACGTCATCTCAGAACAAATGATTATCAAAATAGCCAAAGCGATATAAAAATGTCTACACTATTTATCTTTACAAATGCTGGTGAACCTGCTGTTTGTTTCCAGCATTTTTGTTTCAGATTTCTAGTATTTGTGGTTTAAAAAAAATATATATATAATGGGAAAAAAATATATAACAGTGACCATTATGATCTGATTATTCTCTTGCATGTTGTCTTCTTTAGTGATGTGCTTGCTCAATACAGGAAACTCTTGATTTTCCGGCACCTAAATAACCGGAAATTTCTGTTAACCAGCAAAATTCAGGAGTAGGTTCAGGTAAGTTTTACTTCATATTAGTGGCCGTTCCTGGATCTGTGGCTGTGTAACGAGGGTTCCTGCACTTGTTGCTAAGCAACAGGGAAGCCTGGATTTGTTGCTGTGTACGGAGCTCTCATACCTTTCACTATACCTCTCTGTAATCCAGACTTTTTGATAAACCGGCGTCCCGTCGGTGCCGGATAAAGAGTTTCCTGTATTTGCACTGCCATCTTGTTTAAACTTTAGGAAACAAATAACTGTTCATGGCTAAACTCTGAAGCATGACTGGTGTTGGGTAACTATGTTGTGTGCTTATTTGCTCTTGGGTGCAAGGTCCACTGTGGTTCAGCCACTATATTGGAAGTGGAAATATTAAGAGGGGAAAATCACTAGCATTAAACATCTTAATCCCAGCTGCTTCTATCCGGCCAGTGTCTATTAAATAATATTGTATGGTATTTCTTTCTATCCATTATTCATGTGTGAGAAATTATGTCACAATTTTTGTTTTTTTGCACTATATTCTCCAGTTTAATGTCTCCTGTAAGTGGACCTTTTCCTGCCTGATGTTTGGTTAAAAAATAGAATGCCCTAGGAATCCTAACTGAGAACTAGTGTTCCATATACCGTACTGAAACTTCATGTACTGTCATGTGCATTCACTTTTTATGGACAGTGGATTGAAACGCACTCTATCGAGAAAAGGCACAACATCAAATGAAAATTGATTTATTTGATCTGTACCAAGTACTTTGAATTAGCTGTGATGGCTGGTAATTAACATGTCCGGCCAGCTGTCAAAGACGCAAATGAAATTAGTACAATATGTATACAATCATAGCTGAGTAAGACAGGGTTAATATTTTGAACATTGTTGGGTAGTTGGTTAAGGTACTCGAAGGAATCAATACATTTTACAGGTTAATAGTTAACACTGTCAACAGTGGCTCAGTTGGTAGCTCTTTCGCCTCTGAGTCAGAAGGTTGTGGGTTCAAGTCCCACTCGAGACTTGAGCATAAAAATCTAGGCAGACACTCCACTCCAGTGCAGTGCTGAGGGAGTGCTGCACTGTCGGAGGTGTCGTCTTTTGAATGAGACTTTAAACCGAAGCCTCATCTGCTCTCTCGGGTGGACATAAAAGATCCCATGGCACTATTCAAAGAAGAGCGGTGGCATTATCCCCGGCGTCCTGGTCCTTCATTAACATCACTAAAAAACAGGTTATCTGGTAATTGTCACATTGCTGTTTGTGGGAGTTGCTGTGCACAAATTGGCTGCCGCATTTCCCACATTACAACTTTAAAAAAAAAAAAAAGTACTTCACATCTAGTGGTTGTGAAAGGTGCTATACAAATGCAGGTCTTTCTTTAAATTATGGTAGGTAAGCAGAGTTGGAGTGCTATCAAGGAGAAGGCAATACCATAAAGGACAAAATAAATTCAGGTATAGTAAAGATGTAGGGTATTTAGAGGCTTTTGAAGATGGGGAAAGATAACTAGGAAGGGGAGAAATGTAGAGTTGAAAGAGCAGAGGGTGTGTGCTGGAACTTGAAGTTAGAAAAGGTTCCAGAGATCAGGTAGAGCAAAGCTGTAGAAGGATTTTGAAAATTAAGGCAAGCATTTTAAAGTTGATGTGCTAGAGTTTGGCGACAACAGAGGTGATGAGCGTGAGGTTCATGCGGAAGGATATGTGCTATAGAACTCTGGAGAGGCTGGTAGCGTGATGAAGTCTTGTCAGTCCACATGAGCTAGAGGGGAGGTAGGGCTGGTTGTATTTGGTAACTAGCTGATTGGTGACATTTAAAGTAAAATGCATCTCTGAAATTTCAAAACATAGAAACATGGAAACATAGAAGATAGGAGTAGGCCATTCGGCCCCTTGAGCCTGCTCCGCCATTTAATGAGATCCTGGCTGATCATCCAAATTCAGTACCCTGTCCCTGCTTTCTCTCCATATCCCTTGATCCCTTTAGCCTTGAGAAACATATCTAACTACTTGAATATATTTCATGAATTGGCCTCAACTGCCTTTTGTGGTAGAGAATTCCACAGGTTCACCACACTCTGGGTGAAGAAATTCCTCCTCATCTCTGTCCTAAATTGCTTACCCCTTATCCTTAGACTGTGACCCCTGGTTCTGGACTCCCCCGCCATCGGGAACATCCTTCCTGCATCTAGTCTGTCTAGTCCTGTTAGAATTTTATAAGTTTCAATGAGATCCCCTCTCATTCTTCTAAACTCCAGCAAATATAAGCCCAATCGACCTAATCTCTCCTCATATGTCATTCCTGCCATCCCAGGTATCAGTCTGGTGAATCTTCGCTGCACTCCCTCCAAGGCAAGAACACCCTTCCTCAGATAAGGCGACCAAAACTGCACACAATACTCAAGGTGTGGTCTCACCAAGGCCCTGTACAACTGCAGCAAGACATCCTTGCTCCTGTACTCAAATCCTCTCGCTATGAAGACCAACATACAATTTGCCTTCTTAACCGCCTGCTGCACCTGCATGCTTACCTTCAGCGACTGGTGCACAAGGACACCCAGGTCTCATTGCACTTCCCCTTCTCCTAATCTATTGCCGTTCAGATAATCTGCCTTCCTGTTTGCCACCAAAGTGGATACCCTCGCATTTATCCACATTATACTGCATCTGCCCAATCACCCAACCTGTCCAAATCATACTCGAGTTTCTCGGCATCCTCCTAACAGCACACACGCCCACCCAACTTTCTGTCATCTGCAAATTTGGAGATATTGGCCTAGAAATTCGGTTGGTTGCGCCAGCGATTAGCGCCTAATGAGCCCGAGATTTGGGGCGGGCGCAATGAGGATAGCGACAACTCCCATATTGAGTGTCCAACTATTAGCGCGTGCCTGCGTGCGCAGGCAGATCATGACGTCATTTCAGTGTGCAACGCCCTTTTGGCGCCCCTGACCGGATATTCGGTGGCGCCCGGAATCTTTCCGCCTGGCGCTATTAGTGACAGTTCGATGGAACGTTCCCAGGCCCTTGTCGGAGTCGGGGGGGCGCTATTTAAAGGGGACAGCTCTAGTATAAAAGCTGCAGCCACTTGGCCTGTTCATTCTGCTCGTTGCTGGAGAGAGTTGGTGAGCTACTGTTGCACAGGATTTATCGGATTTAGCCTTCGAATACTTGGGACCTTCAGTCCTGTCCGGAGCAGTTGGAGTGCTAGACATTACAGCGTGTTGCCTGTCTGGCATAGCAATGGGAGCTGCTTTGGAGGGGAACGTCCTCATGGCCGGACACTTTGAAGGGGCACAGAGACGGCGGGAGAGAGGGCCGGGATTGTCCAGAAGGAGGAGGGGCAATGGAGGTCGGCCACTCCGAAGATACGCTGCGAGGGTTTTCAGGCAGCAGGTGTCATACCTTACCGTGTCGGAGGAACAGTGTCTGCGAAGGCTCCGATTTGGTAAGGAGGTTGTGACTGAGCTTTGCCACCTGCTTGCTGAGGATCTGCAGCCGCGTCTACGGTGCAGGACCTCTGTCAGTGACCGTCAAAGTGACTTGCCCTCAACTTTTACGCCACCGGATCCTTTCAGTCAGCCACTGGGGACATAGCGAATATATCTCAATTTGCAGTGCATTGTTGCATCCGGCAAGTGACAGCTGCCCTCTAGAAGAAGGTGTCAATTAATCACCTTCCCTCTGACCCTGGAGAAGCAGGCGGAGCACGCACAGGGCTTCGCTGCTATTGCGGACTTCCCCATGGTGCAGGGGGCCATTGATTGCACACACGTGGCTTTGCGGGCGCCATTACTGAATCCTGAGGGGTTCTGCAACCGCAAGGGGTTCCACTCCCTCAATGTCCAGCTGGTCTGTGACCACCGCCAGATGATCATGGCGGTCAACTCGCAATTCCCTGGGAGCAGCCACGATGCGTTCATCCTGCGGCAGACCTCAGTTTCTGACCTTTTTGAGGGGTCGGCTCACCCACGAGGCTGGCTTCTTGGCAACCAGGGCTATCCTCTCTGCCCATGGCTCATGACCCCACTCTGTTTGCCCGCCACCCCGGCAGAAGAGCTTTACAATAGCAGCCATCAGGTGACCAGGAACATTGTGGAGCACACTATTGGTGTGCTCAAACAGCGTTTCCGCTGTCTAGACCATTCGGGGGGAGCCCTGCAGTACTCGCCGGAGCAAGTGGGTCGCATTGTCGTCGTCTGCTGCATGCTCCACAACTTGGCCATTCGACGAACCCAGCCAATGCCAGCTGCCCCTCAAGGTCCAGCAGAGCAGGCGGACGAGGAGGAGGAGGAGGAGGAAGAGGAAGAGCAGGCGGACGAGGAGGAGGTGGAGGAGGAGCATGCGGACGAGGAGGAGGAGGAGGAAGATGGGAGGGCTCCTGAAACTGGAAGGGCCATCCGTCAGAGGCTCATAAGGACTCGGTTCGAGGACCCTCTGACGGAATGATGGGTCTCATTCGTCCTGCGCACTTCTGATCGTTCAAAGCCTATGAAGGCCGCCATGAGTGTAAATAGTTACGAGTACCATTGTAAATAAAAAAAAAATCTTTATTTTCAAAAAATTGCTTCCTTCCAGCATAACAACGTCATGCCAACAGAAACCATAACTAACAAAATAACAGTTAACTCTCTGGCAAAGCCGCAAAACTAAACAAACCATCACCAACAATCAGAACAGGTGAGGGCGTCCTTGAATTTGGGGAAAGAAACGTCTCAGCACCTCCCTTTACTGCTGGCCCCTTGATGGAGACCGACTTCTCTTTCGCGGTCGGTCCCTTCCCTCCCTGCTGCTCCTCCGTAGTTGAACCCCAGTGGCGACGTCAAGGATGGGGGACGCCTGGTGACTGCAAGCGCAGAAGCCCCTGAGGGACGGCCTGGACGACCTCTGGGCTTGGAGGGTGCGGAGGCTGGCTGCTTGATCTGGCCATGGCTGGAAGCAGTGTGCACTGCAGGTGGTGGCAGCTGCACTGCAGACGTTCCAGTGGTGGTATGAGCAATGGTCACCTGCCGAGAGAGGACACCTGCACCATGGTCGGATGACACACTGGCTCTCGGAGGGGACCGGCTCGGCTCTACCGCCACAAGCGACTGCTCCACTGGTTCCTGGCCTCGTGTGGTACTGGAAGGGCCCGGGGTGATCCTAGCTGATGCAGATAGGGTGGCAGCAGTGAGAGTTCGCGTTGCCTCAATCTGGGTCTGGACGAGGCCAGCAAGTGACTGCGTGGCAGCAGTGAGGACCTGTGTGGCAGGTGCCAGTGCTTCGGAGAAGCCCTGGACAGTTCTCTCCATTGCTTCGGACAAGGCCGGAGCCGTCCGTTCCACTGCCTCGGACAAGCCCTGGACAGACCTTTCCAGGGATTGTCCGAAGCTCTGAACAGTCCTTTCCATAGCGGCCCCGAAGCCCTGGACAGTCCTCTCCATTGCTGCCCCGAAGCCCTGGACAGTCCTCTCCATTGCAGTGCCAAAGTCCAGCACACTCTTTGCCAATGTTTCTGTCGACTGAGGCATCCTCCCCACTGCAGCCATAAGCTCAGTGTGCCTGAGCCGGGCCTGGGTGCTCATTTCAGCCAGGCTACGCACCTCCTCTGCACTCTGTGCAGCAGTCATCGCTCCCCGCCTCGCCCTCCGGGGAGCCGGTGCCCGAACTTGCCTACCCCCCTTGCGTTGATGCAGGCCGCTTGTTCCGGCAACTGGCTCCTCATCAGAGCCCCTCCCCCCCCCCCCCCCCCCCCCACCCTCCCCCTTCCAGGGAGCTACTATCCCCAGTCTGCAGATGTGTTGGCTCCCCTGCAGCTGGAACGGATGGTGCGGCTTCCTCCTGATCCTCGCCTCCAGAGGCACTGGCACTGGCAGCTTCAGGGGCCGGATCCCGAGCTGGTGATGCAGCATCTGAAAGCAGGGAGGTGGAAGAGTGGCTTTAGCAAAAGGACAGGTTGGCAGCAAGGCATGCCAGATTGCGGCAAGGCTATGACATGGCTCCACAGTGAGAAAGCATGCTGGCGGGGGGACCAAGTGGAAGGAGACAGCTGAAAAAGTTGAGATCCTTACCATCGCTGTCGACAATGGGGTTGGCAGCTGAATTGGTAACAGGACCACTCGGACGTCCTCCAAGAATCTGGTGCACTCTCTCCTCGAGATCCGTCAGAGTGACCACTTGTGGAGGTCCTCCACCGGTTCGAAGCTGCTCCTTGCGAATCGTCGCCAGCTTGGCCTGTAGGGGAAAGAAGGGGAAGTTCTGTTACATGATGCCCTGAGTGATCACCTCATGCCCCCCATGGTGCAAGAGCCCTTACATGATGTCCTGAGTGATCATCTCACGCCCCCCATGGTGCAAGAGCCCTTACATGATGCCCTGAGTGATCATCTCATGCCCCCCCCATGGTGCAAGAGCTCTTACATGACGCCTTGAGTGAAATGTGCATGTGTGTGCCCAGAAAGGGCCATGGGTGCTTGCTGACACATGGCCATTGGGGCATCGCGCACCCTGTAGCCATGAAGTCGGGTGCAGATGGAGGGAATCAGAAGGTTGCATAAACACCACTCACCCTCACGACCCGAGTGAGGTCGTTGAATTTCTTCCTGCACTGAACAGGGCTCCTGGTCGCCATGCTGCTGGAGTTGACCCTCTGACAAACATCCCTCCAAGCTCGGCGGTAGTCCTTTTGATTCGGCCTCTTGCCATTGTCAGGATAGAGAACATCTCGACGGCGCTCCACTGCGGCCACCAAGTGCACCAGAGCCTCAGTGCTGAAGCGCTCTGCTCTCTCTCTCACCTTCTCCATCTTGACCAAGTTTTTTGCACCAGAGAAGGGCGTGCGCCGATTGTGAGGCCTACAGGGCGGTGAGTATGGAAGCTGAGGCTGACTGACCCACCCCTTTAAGAGCCGGCCGGCACCTGGAAGTCTTGTGGTTATCGGTAATTGAGATCACCTGCGCTGCGCCCGTCCGCGCCGATATTGGGTAGCGCCGGAAGTTTTGCGCCTTAGGAGGCCCGTGCAATGTCTGAATTCGCGCCTCAATCACCTTTGGGGGCGATGCAACCCAATATCGCGCCAGGCGGCGATAAGTTTCGTCTGGCTATAAACTTTGCGCAGCGCCAGTTCTAACGCCTCAAGCGGGGCTATACCCAATTTCTAGGCCTTTACATCTAGTTTCCTCGTCTAGATCATAACCTCATAAAAGTAAAGGTGTCTTTTGGGAGGGGGGGGGGCGTGGGGGAAATACCTTGGTAAGAAAAGGCATTTGTTTATAAAGATTAAAGTATGTTGGTAAACACTTCCTGTATGTGCTACAACTTTTACGTGTGAGAGAGAGATTACTGGTCTGCGTGAGCACAATTCACATGTAGCATTAATACATTTATCTAATGTAGACAAGCATATAAATTTTGTTTTTCCATCTAATGGGGTAGAATTTCAACTTCCTGTTTGTGCATAAAACTAACTTCAATCGAAATAACCTGGCTGTTTCTATGCTGGGCAGCTGATCCGGACACCAGTTTTATGCCAGTGCAGCAAGTTGAAAATCTACTCCAGTATGTTTGAACAGACTGTTAACCTGATCATGTTGTTTTCATTGGTTTGCAGCAATAAGTTGGGTGTATTCAGAGAACTGGATCCAATTGAGCCTGGTAATTGCCATCTGATCAAAGGAATTGGTACGTAGTTCAATTGTTTACTAGAATTCAGCTGTAAAAAAGAGAGACTATGAAAATCGAAAGGTAAAATTTCATGCAACAAACATGGATTGTACCAATAGAATTGGTTTGATTTGATGGATTTAATATAGATCTGCAAATGTAGCAGCAGTTGGCAAAATGGTTTGAAAAGACTGCTCCCAAGCAGCATCTGCATACAGTGGTACACTGTAGGAAAGAAGAGGGGTGAAGAGAGTGTATGAGAATAGATTAGCGGGCAACATAAAAGGGAAACCAAAAGTCATTTTAAACATATATAAATAGTACAAGGGTAATCAAAGGAAGGGTGGGGCTGATTAGGGAGCAAAAAGGAGAACTTCTGGAGACAGAAGGCATAGCTGAGATGCTAAATCAATACTATACTATGCATCTGTATGAGATGCTGCATGCTGCCAATGTCACAGTAAAGAGGAGGTACTAAATAAAATTAGACAGGATAAAAATAGAGGAAGTACTTAAAGTTGGCACCGCTCAAAGTAGAAAAGTCACCTGGTCCAGGTGGGATGCATCCAAGGTTGCTGCCAGAAATAAGCTTGGAGATAGCAGAGGCTCTGGCCACAATCTTCCAATCCTCCTTGGATATGGGAGGGGTGCCAAAGGGCTGGAGGATTGCAAATGTTACACCCTTTTTCAAAAAAGGGGCGAGGGATAAACCCGTAACTACGGGCCACTCAGCCTAACATCTGTGGTGCGGAAAAGTTTAGAGACCATAATCCGAGACAAAATTGTCACTTGGAAAAGTATGGGTTAATAAATGACGGCCAGCAAAACGTTCTTGGAAGTAATGGAGAGGGTTGATGAAAGTAGTGTGATTGATGTGTATAGGGACTTTGAAAAAGTGTTTGAAAAGTACCACATAATAGACTTGGAGCCATAGAATGGTTACAGCACAGAAGGAGGCCATTCAGCCTGTCGAGCTCGTGCTGGCTCTCTGCAAGAGCACTTCAGCTAGTCCCACTCCCCTGCCCTTTGCCTGTAGCCCTGCAAATTTTTTTCCTTCAGGTACTTAACCAATTCCCTTTTGAAAGCCACGATTGAATCTGCCTCCACCACCCTCTCAGGCAGTGCATTCCAGATCATAACCACTCGCTGCATAAAAAAGTTTTAAACTCGTGTCGCCTTTGGTTCTTCTGCCAATCACCTTAAATCTGTGTCCTTTGGTCCTCGACCCTTCCGCCAATGGGAACAGTTTCTCTCTATCTACTCTGTCTAGACCCATCATGATTTTGAACACCTCTATCAAATCTCCTCTCAAACTTCTCTGCTCTAAGGAGAACAACGCCAGCTTCTCCAGTCTATCCACATAACTGAAATCCCTCATCCCTGGAACCATGTGGGACCATTCTTGTCAATCTTTTCTGCACCCACTCTAAGGCCTTCACATCCTTCCTAAAGTGCGGTGCCCAGAATTGGACGCAATACTCCAGTTGAGGCCGAACCAGTGTTTTATAAAGCTGGTTCAATATTGTTAGCAAAATTGAGGCCCATGGGATTAAAGGGGGACTGGCAGCATAGATGTGAAATTGGCCAAGAGACAGAAAGCAGAGAGTAGTGGTGAACAGTTGTTTTTCAGACTGGAGGAAAGAATACAGTGGTGTCCCCCATGGTCGGTATTAGGACCACTGTTCTTTTTGATATTTATTTATTTATGACCTGGACTTGGGTATATAGGGCATAATTTTAAAGTTACAAGATGACACAAAACTTGGAAATGTAGTAACCAGTGAGGAGGATAGCAACAGACTTCTGGAGGACATAGGCAGGCTGGTGAAATGGCAGATGCAATTTAACAGAGGTGTGAAGTGATGCATTTTGGTAGGAAGAATGAGGAGGGGCAATATAAACTAAATGGTACAGCTTTAAATGGTGTGCAGGAACAGAGTATGTACAAAAATCTTTGAAGGTGACAGGACTAGTTGAGAAGGCTGTTTTTTTTTTTTAGCAACCTGGATCCTAGGCTTTATTAATAGAGCCAAAGAGTACAAAAGCAAGGAAGTTATGCTAAACCTTTCTAAATCACTGGTTATGCCCTATCTGGTGCATTGGGGCAGAAATTCCTCCCCAAACGCGTGAGTACGGAAGGGGTACTCACGCGTCTGGCCGGAGGAAATGCCGGTTTTCAGCATGCACAGCGCATGTGCTGAAAACCGGCATTTCCTCTCCTCTAACCCAAGAGGTGAAGAGGCTAGCGCGTGCGCTGTAGGGGGCAGCGCGTGCATCTTGGATTTCCTCTGTTTTGGGGGATTTGCGCATGTGTAAAGGCCTCCGGTCTTTACGCTTGTAAAAAGCACACGTAAGTATTTATTTTTACAGGTAAGTGGTGTTTTAGTGTAATTTAGAATTTTTTTCCCCACAGGTTTATTATTTTAAAGAATCTACAATAAGGTAAGTTTAGTTTTAGACCCTTTTTATTAAAAATTTATTTTTTCAAAAAAAAAAATTATTGTTTAAATTTTTTTAAACTTATTTATACTTAATTTAATGATTGGGATGTTTTTTAAATTTTTATTTAAAGTTTAAATAGTGTTTTGGGCCCCTGTAGTTTTCATGAGTTTGACAGTTCTTACTCTCAAACTCATGAATGAAGTTTCCCCTCCCCTGATTGGTTGTACAGTGCTCACCTGATCCCAGCCGGCACATCGCACTAACTACGCCGCTGGATCAGGTAAGCACTGCGCGCTGACATCTGAACCGGGCCTGTGACAGGAAATGCAAGCAGGCCTGGGCTTCAGTGAGGCAAAGGAGGAGATTGCAGGGGCTCTGACACAAATTTTCAGAACCTCTCTGGCCACAGGGGATGTACCAGAGGACTGGAGAACAGCTAATGTAGTACCATTATTCAAGAAGGGTAGCAGGGATAAACCAGGGAATTACAGGCCAGTGAGCCTAACATCTGTGGTAGGGAAATTATTGGAAAAAATTCTGAGGGACAAAATTAGTCTCCACTTGGAGAGGCAAGGATTAATCGGGGATAGTCAGCATGGCTTTGTCAAGGGTAAATCATGTCTGACCAATCTGATTGAATTTTTCGAGGGGGTGACTAGGTGTGTGGATGAGGGAAATGCTGTGGATGTGGTTTACATGGACTTCAGTAAAGCTTTTGACAAGGTCCCGCATAGGAGACTGGTCAAGAAGGTAAGAGCCCATGGGATCCAGGGGGCCTTGGCGCGTTGGATCCTAAACTGGCTGAGTGGCAGGAGGCAGAGGGTGATGGTCGAAGGTTGCTTTTGTGACTGGAAGCCTGTGTCCAGTGGGGTACCTCAGGGATCGGTGCTGGGTCCCTTGCTGTTTGTGATCTACATTAATGATTTGGATGAGAATGTAAAGGGTATGATCAGTAAGTTCGCGGATGACACGAAAATTGGTGGGGTGGTAAATTGCGAGGAGGAAAGCCTCAGGCTACAGGACAATATTAACGGGTTGGTCAGATGGGCGGAAAAGTGGCAAATGGAATTTAACCCGGAAAAGTGCGAGGTGATGCATTTTGGACAGACAAATAAGGCAAGGGAATACACAATGAGTGGTAGGACCCTAGGAAGTACAGAGGGTCAGAGGGACCTTGGTGTACATGTACATAATTCCCTGAAGGCAGCGGAACAGGTAGATAAGGTGGTTAAAAAGGCTTATGGGATACTTGCCTTCATTAGCAGAGGCATAGAATATAAGAGCAGGGAGGTTATGATGGAGCTGTACAAAACGCTGGTGAGGCCACAGCTGGAGTACTGTGTGCAGTTCTGGTCGCCTCACTATAGGAAGGATGTGATTGCTTTGGAGAGGGTGCAGAGAAGATTCACCAGGATGTTACCTGGGATGGAGCGCCTCCGCTATGAAGAGAGACTGGACAGGCTGGGGTTGTTTTCCTTGGAGCAAAGAAGGCTGAGGGGGGACCTGATTGAGGTGTACAAAATGATGAGGGGCATAGATAGGGTAGATAAAGAGGAACTTTTCCCCTTAGTAGGGGGGTCAATAACAAGGGGGCACAGATTCAGGGTAAGGGGCAGGAGATTTAGGGGGGATTTGAGGAGGAACTTTTTCACCCAGAGGGTGGTTGGAAGCTGGAACTCACTGCCTGAAAGGGTGGTAGAGGCAGGAACCCTCACAACATTCAAGAAGCATTTGGATGAGCACTTGAAATGCCATTGCATACAAGGCTATGGACCAAATGCTGGAAAATGGGATTAGACTGGACAGGGAGGGATGGGCGGCGCAGACACGATGGGCCGAAGGGCCTCTTTCTGTGCTGTAAAACTCTATGACTCTCTATGACTCTGAGATGTCAGCGCGCCACGTAAGTGCAGATCGGGGGCTTGCACCCGCGGCAAGCCCCCGACCCGAATTTTTGGCCCAATGTGTCCAATGCTGAGCAACATACTTTAGGAAGGAGGTCAAGGCCTTCGAGATGCTACAGAGATTTACTAGAATGATACCAGAGATGAGGGACTTCAGTTATGTGGAGAGACTAGAGAAACCAGGGTTGTTTTCCTTGGAGCAGAGAAGGCTAAGGGGAGAGGGAACTGTTTCTCGCCACTTGCTCTATCAAAACCCCTCATAATTTTGGACATCTCTAATAGGTCTCTCCTTAACCTTCTCTGCTCTGATGAAAACAATCCCAGCTTCTCCAATCTCTCCACATAACTGAACTTCTCTCATCCCTGATATCGTTCTGGTAAATCTCCTCAGTACCCTCTCCCAAGGCCTTGATATCCTTCCTAAAGTGTGGTGCCCTGAATTGTATCCAATACTCCAGCTTGAGGCCTAACCAGAGATTTGGAAAGGTTTAGCATGACTGACTTGTTTTTGTATTCAGTGCCCCTATTTGCAATGCCAGGTATCCCATACACTTTCTTTAACCGCCTTATCAATATATACACCCCAAGTCCCTCTGCTCTTGCACCCTCAACAGTACCATTTACACTGCCTCTCCATGTTCCTCCCAAAGTGCCTCATTCATCTGCATTAAATTGCATCTGCCATGTGTCTGCCCATTTCACAGTCTCTGTCCTCCTGAAGTCTGCTACTATCCTTCTCACTGTTTACTACTTTAAGTTTTTGTATGATTCTGTGATTCAGTACTAGCTCCTGCGCACTGTCTGGGAGCAATTCCTCTGCCAGATATCTGTTTCCTTTCTGCTTCAGTTTGTCACGCAGCTTGGTTCTATGGAAGAGCCCTTTTGATGATTATAGCTGGTAGGCAACATGTTTTTGAAGTTATGGTTGTGGGACGTGGCTGGACTACTTCCTGATGGTATTGATGTGGGGAGTTCACAGTCCAATGAGGATTAGCAGATGCTGGGCATATAGTTCCACACCACCTTGTATAGTTTGCCACAAATAACTGTCTCATGCGTTTGGCTGCTTTGGACTTCAATACAACATAACACTACCATAATGAAGGTGTTCGAACTGCTTTACTAAATAGCAAGAATTTTTTCTGTTTATTATTGTGTTTGGTTCCTGCTATACATTCAGCCTCTATTCCAGTAATATTTTCTCTTAAGCATTTGCCTTTTCCTCTGTCCTCCCTGCTCCTGTGACTATCTTGGTAGCTTCTGCTGGATCTATACTCTGATGGCCACTGGGCATTGTCTGATTGTTCCTCCCATAGACAGAATGTAATCAAAATCCAGGGGGAAAGTCAATCAAAATCTGAAGGAAAAAATGAAGCTATGGCTTTGATTAAATATTTCACCTTTTAGTTTATTGGATATAAAAAAAATTATACTTGTTACCTAAATTTTATACGGCATTTGTTCCTTTGTTATTCCTGTAATGTTTTCTGTATCCTGCAGACTAATGTCTTTTTTTTTGTTCTCCTTCATTGACTGAGAAACTGAATGGAATATTTTTCTGTTCCTGGATATGGCTCCGAAGATATTAACATTCTCCCTGGAGGGTTGGCCCTTATCAGCTCTGTGAGTTTGCATTTGATATCTATCTAATAAGTGATTAGTTTAAAAAACTGTAATTGAAAGGCATTAGAAAGCAAATATTTACATAAATTAAACAATCTTTGATCAGGACTTTTTACTTTAATGGTAGCATGTTTACTTTTCGTAGGTTCCTTACCTAGCCTCGTCCATGAGAGAATTGATTTTTGTTGAAGGGAAACATGAGCAATAAAAGTGCAAATATCCTCTAATGTATGGATTTTAGTTTGTGTCCATACAATGCCATTCATTTTTACTTTATAAAGTGATGTACCTAAGCCTCTGAAGGGGTACTGTTTCACACTTCAACAACCGTAAATAGTAAAACAGTACAAGTGCACTGTTTAAAAATACTTTACTAATGTAAAAAACCTAATGAGAAATATAATCTGATTTGGTGTTTGTGAGGAGGTTGGAACCATAGAATTTTATAGCACAGGAGGAGGTCATTTAGTCCTGTGCTGGCTCTCTGATAAAGTTATCCATTTAGTCCCATTTGCCTATACCTTTTTATTTAAAAGAAAATATTCTTCCCTTTGGAAAAACTATTGGCATTTATTCTGCTTCCACTGCTATTTCTAGTAGGGCATTCAGTGATCCACCAATCCTCTTATGTTAAAACATATATAAATAAAAAATCCCTTAACTGGTCCCTTCATAGTTTTGGTTATGATCTTGAATTTGTGCCCTCAAATTATTGGCTCACTGGCCAGTGGAAATAGTTTTCCCAGCATCCTGTATTAAAATGCCTTATTTTGAACACACATATGAGATCCCCTCTTAACCTGGAGCAGGATTTCAACATTTCATGTTTCTTCTTCTTAAAATATAGTGGCTGGGAGCTATTTTTCTCAGTTTAAAATGTGCCAAACATTTCAAGCTAAATTCTAAATATCTCTGGTTTGCAGCTAAATTGAGGATTTTATGATTTTTTGTAATTCAATTTAAAGTGGTACACATCAGTTAGTAGTATAGCTTGAATCTGTATGTACACCAAATTGTGTTTTAACAAAGCTTTAGCATAAGCTTCCATTGGTTGATTAATGGGCGAGCTATGGCGCAGTTATACTGCAGATACTGCTTGATACCAGTACCCAGTTTACAGCACCAAGTTATACTGTCTTGTATTTGTCTGTGACAGGCTGATTGCTCATACAAAATGACGAAACTGCTTTGAGTGACGCAACATATAAAGAGTAACCTGTACATTAAAATTCTGAAAAGTACAGATTATTATATGCCTGGAGGTTTAAGTTCCAGAGCTTCACATTGAACATGCTTTATTTCTATTACCACAAATCACAACCTTTTGTGTGTTTTCCCTGTTTCTTGTTTTTACACTTGCTTTTAAGGGCCTGAAGTTTCCATTGCTGCCTAGCTTTGCCCCTGATCAACCAGGGCAGATTCTCCTAGTGGATCTAAATAAACCAGTCTTGACAGCTGTTGAACTGAGAATCAGTCGTGGGTTTGATGTGGAATCCTTTAACCCACATGGGATGAGTACATATATAGATAAAGGTAAGTGTCCTGAAAGTTACTGTTTATTTGGGGGAACTCTGGATCAGAAAAGTACTATTAATCAATACAGTGAGAATGGAAAGTCCTTGGATGGTTTGCCAATTAAATGTAGAATTTATTTTGATGTTTTCCTGTTGTTTAGCAGTAGGAACAGAATTACAAATGATGGCTATTTTAACTCTTCATAAGAACTGGTTAATCAAACTTTGTGGTGGGAAAGAGGGTGAAAAAGGGGTATGACGTTGATCTCCGATGGCTGGGCTCTAGTTTACGTGTTTAGCATTAAGTACATTTTCTTTCTAACTGTCTGACGTTACTGCACATTGTTGGGATTTGACTGATGAAAAAAGTGAGGCAGTGTTGAGCTTAATGTGGCCAATCCAGGACTGATGATTATTAACTGGGCAAGTTGTGCAGTAGCTTGAGTTTGTGGTGCTTGGACTTAACAACTTGTATTTATGTAGTGCCTTTTAAGGAAGTGAAGCTGAGAACTGTAGAAATGGTGAGTGTTTTGGTAGGAACAAGGGTGTCCAAAGCAGAGGCAATGGAGCAGATTAATAGCAGAAGTGATGATGTGATGAATAGAGGCCAGAGGAGAGGAAGCTTGTGTGGATTTGTGAAGGAGCTGTGGAAGGTTCCATTTTTTTCCCTGGAGTAGATAGTGAGGCTGCATGAGATGGCAATGCAAGAGGCTGGCTGTGAGTGTGGGTGGAAGAGTTTGTATGACCATGAGATTGCATGAGAAGTGGAGGGAGAGATAATAGAAACATAGAAGATAGGAGCAGGAGTAGGCCGTTCAGCCCCTCGAGCCTGCTCCGCCATTCAATTCGATCATGGCTGATCATCCAAATTCAGTACCCTGTCCCTGCCTTCTCCCCATATCCCTTGATCCCTTTAGCCTTAAGAAATAAATCCAACTCCTTCTTGAATATATTTAATGAACTGGCCTCCACCGCCCTCTGTGGCAGAGAATTCCACAGGTTCACCACTCTCTGGGTGAAGAAATTCCTCCTCATCTCAGTCCTAAATGGCTTACCCCTTATCTTTAGACTGTGACCCCTGGTTCTGGACTCCCCGGCCATCAGAAACATCCTTCCTGCATCTAGTCTGTCCAGGCCTGACAGAATTTTATAGGTTTCGATGAGATCCCCTCTCAACCTTCTAAACTCCAGTGAGTTGGACAAGGGGGAGCTAAGGGATTTCAGCCATGGTAGAAATCACTGAGCATTAGGAGTTGTTTTTGAAAAAGGCTAAGAGAAGGGATCTCAAGTTGCTGTGGGGCATGGGAGGGCAGTAGACAACAATGATTTTAAATGAGCTAGAAGTGGGTGAGATGCTGGAGTGAGGAATGTGTCAGAGGAGTAGGTACAGAGATGTATCACCACCATGGCAGTTTGGGCAAGTCAAGTGATGGAATGAGTAGCCAGGCGGTTTTGCTAATCGGGAGGTGTTACTGGCCATAACTCGTGTTTGTCAGGGACAAAATAACAGTAGATTAATCCATGATGTTATGGATGGTGAGGACCTTTATTGTGAATGCGCAAACTTTCTAGAGGGCCTTGGGGAGTGGGATAGTGATTGACATTCTCTGGCAGTGTCAGGGATATTATAGGATCAGTGAAGAAGAAGAAAAGAGGTAATGAAGAAGTAGTTAGAGGCTAATTTCTTGGAAATGAGCTGGGTGTGGTGGTCGCCAGGATAAGATTGTTGGAGTTGTTGCTCTGGGTGAGCCAGAAATGAGTGTCATGATGGGCATGGTAGAGAATACAGAGAGGGAAGCAGAGGGAGTGGGGTTATTTCAAGAGAGACCTTAGCATGGGATGGCAACTCTGAGAAGTAGGCTGGGAAATAGTGTTGAGTGGGGATAGGGATCAAAAGGAGTGTAGTTCTGAAAAAGATGGAGTTGGAAAGCTACATAGCTGGGTGAGAGAAGGACAGCAGAGCCAGACCACTTGCGAGTAGATGTAGAGGGAGACCTTCGATTAAATGGACCAGTTGCAGAGAGTTAACCACTATGAGGGAAAGTTGGAAAGCTAGCCACTATGAGGGAAATTCTTAAGGGAGAATCTTTGGCCTCGATTTTAACCAACCCGTGGAGTCGGGATTGGAGGCGTGCGGGGTTTAAAGTCCCGAATTCGGGGGTCCCAACACCATCCCACCCCAAACCCGCCTCCATGTAAGTTTCAAAGGAGGCGGGTACCCACCCCACACTGGGACCCGCCTACCCGAGGCGGGAAGGGATTAGTGACAAATAACTGCCTGTTAACGGGCAGTTTTTAGCCTAATCCCTATTTTAAAGCTTGAAGTGTGGGATTCCCGACGGCTCCAAACCACGCCAAGTTAGAGGAGTCGGGTTGAAGGACTTGGAGGGGTCGAGATGTCGGTGTTCAGGTGAGTGATGGGTGCATGAGTGCAAAGGTAAGTGTGTTTGGTGTGTCTAAAGTGTTTAAATTACCTGTACTTACCTTTTTAGCCTCCCTTCCTCTAGGTTTCGGGAGTCCATCATCTAACCGGCACAGAAAGCAGAACGGCTGCGAACTGTCAAAAGTGACAGCCTGCAGCTTTCTGTGCCGGTGAGATTTCTAACTGAGTCTGTGTAGAAGGACTCAGGTTAGAAGTAAGACTGTCAGTGTTTGACAGCTTCAAACAGCTGTGAAACACTGATATTTCATCTGTCAAAACGTCTTGACAGATGAAATTTCAGTCTGTGACATCACCTGTTGCCGGGTGGACCTTAATTGGCCTGCTGAGCCCGCTGGGCGGGCTCAACAAGGTCCATCAAGTTAAAATCGCGTGGATTGGCCGCATCTCGATGGAGGCGGGACTACAACCCCGAAAGTTGTAGTCCCGCTTCCTTCCTGACTTCTGAGTGAAAATCACCCCGAGTTAGCAACCAGTCTAGTATCCTGAGGGCCTGTCTTAAGAGGGTGGTTGATGCTTTGCCTCAATTTCACCTCCATTTCAGAAGGGCAACTTTTAACTGAATTGCTACAAGTTTTGTTTCCTAGATCAGCCATTTTGATCGGCGATTGCCCGTTCAGTGTGAAACTGGGCGGGAAGAGACTTTCCACCAGACTGTGCCGGAGCTGAACCTAGGTTACATAGTCAAAAATGGGACTTATGCTGGCCCATGGTGCAGGCTCACCTGCTCCAGTAGCTTGGGGGCAGACTACCCCAGCTTTTCCAATAGGAATCCCTCCCTTTAATTGGAATAGGTTACAGGAATAGGAAAAACCTTCTTGGACACATTCATCTTTAGCACAAAATCTGGTGAGGCAGCAATTCTTAAAAGCTGCAGATTGCCATAAGAGGAGGTGGTTGTGGTAGCAGAAGAAATGTGGACTAATTGTTCCCGATGATACGGTGAGACGTGGGCAACACTGCTCCCTTTGCTGTAGAGTTTGGAGGTTCTACTAACTGAGATACATCAAAGGAGGAGCTAAAAGCCATCCTCTAGTAAAAGCATTAGTGCCAGCTGCATGGAAGAACATTGCTGACTGAGATAATAGTCACTCGGTTCTGTACTTGGCTGTAAATGAAGTTGAATGTGTTCATTGCCATAATAATGGAGAGTCGATCTTTCAAAGTTCAAGAGCAAGATGTGTTAAATATACTATAATAGTATGTTCATTGAGACTCTTACTACAAGCATACCATGCAACAAAATTTGTAACCTAGCTCATCAATATGAATTTCAAAAGTTTTGATTCCAACTATTTAGTTGAAATTTCTCTCTCGTGCACTCTTGATAATTCTTTGCCCCCCCCCCCCCCCACCTTTCTCCTGAGGGAAGGTTGAATCTGGTAGTATTGGGGGTTTGTGGGCCTAGCAGCTTGAGGGGACAGAGACCCAGGAGAATGCGACCCAAACTGCAGTTGTCCTTTTTTGGATTATCCGGTGCCATCCTGCTACCACATTTCCATCTTTCAATCTCTTCTCCTGACCCATTCACCGCTCCATTGTGCATTCAGGTACCCACTGCCACTTCTCCTGCTGTCAGTGATTCCTGTCTTTTTTTATTCCTGCATTTAAGGATAAATTCTCTGTTTTTGTGATGCTGGCCTACGTTGAGAGCACATGGCAAAAAATTATGAACCTCCTGCCTGAAGTTCAATCCAGTAAAAGTAATGAATGGGAAATCACAGGCTTGGGGTATGCAATTCCCCAGTGTGCACTTCCAACATGCTCCAGTAGTACAGAGGGGAAAGTGTACCTCTTAAGTTTCCTTCAACAACAATTACTTCATAAAATGTTCACAGTTCAACTTTTGCAGTTTCCTTAACGAAAGAAATTTGCATTTTATAGAACACCTTTCATGACCTTGGGATGTTCAAAGTGCTTTTCAGCCAATTAAGTACTTTAAGTGTAGTCACTATTGTAAAGTAGTGAAATGTGGCAACCAATTTGCACACAGCAAGCTCCCACAAACAGCAATGAGATAATGACCAGATAATCTGTTTTAGTAATGTTGGTTGAGGGATACATAATGCCAGGACACTGGGGAGAGCTTCCCTGCTTTTTACATCCACCTCAGAGGGTAGACAGGATCTCTCAAAAATGGTTCAGAACAGACTTTTTTAGCTGAATTTGGTCTTAAATCTGAACAAAGCAAACTATGTAGGCATGAGGGGCAAGTTGGCTCAGGTGGATTCGGAAATTAGATTAAAAGATAAGACAGTACATAAGCAATGGAAAACATTTAAAGAAACAATTTATAATTTGCAAAGAATATACATTAATAATTATGGTTTGTTATGAACTGCTCACAGATCAGCAGTAACTGTGGTTTCTTTGCTGGTTAGAAAAGAAAGCAGTCAGTCAATCAAGAATACTTATTTTTATTCACTTTTTTCTGTAGCAAAGTTTTGGACTTAACTAAATCTCTCAAACTCAGTGGCCCGGAGATTGCAATGGTAATGACAGCAAAACTGTCAGTGTTCATCGTCATTACTCCTCCGAAAATGAAAGCAACTTCTGGAGCCGGCACATGCGCAGATAAACGTAGAAATCCAGAAGTTGCTGTCAGTCATTCCTTGCTCCCCCAGAGGTTGCGCTGTGGAACTCCCCATAGCCAGCAATCAATTCAGATCACACTGAAGGATGAAAACTTCCCCAATTTTGCTGGAATATCGCTGTTTAAACCATCCCCCACCCCTTGAAAAACTTGAGCCTTGTTGAAAGAGTTGTAACTGGGTTTTTAATGCCGTATTGACTGCATAGCCATTCTGGCTCTGAAAAGCTATTGTTATTTGGGGAATATCAAATTTTTCCATTTAAGAATTGCATGTTTTTTATAAAATTAAAATTTGTGCAATATTATGTGTATGTCCCAATCTTTATTTCGGTCCCTAAAATTTGTAAAGTAAATTATAATCTGTGCATTTTACTTCCTGGTTTGCTGTCTGAGAATTCTTCAATATGATTGACTGCTTAGCCTGATTGATAACATCCTGTAAGAAAGAAAGACGCTACGAGAAGGATGTACCATCCATGGCTAACTAAGGAAGTTAAGGATGGTATCAAATTGAAAGAAAAGGCATGCAATGTTGCGAAGATTAATGGTAGACCAGAGGATTGGGAAATTTTTAGAAGCCAGCAAAAGATGACTAAAAAAAATAATAGATGTTGTGTCGGTACCTTTTTACCTAGACACAATTAGAACTCAGAACTCAGAGATTCAAACATGAAGTGCTTTATTTGAAGGGAAAGGGAAGTTCTGGAGAGTTCCGAACAGAGAGCTAAACTTAACCAAGAGAACACCCAACCATTTATCTGCTGTGACAGCGCCACCACAGGTGGAAGGAGAACACACAATACATAACAATAGAGGGAGAAGATAGATTATGGAAGTAAACTAGCAAAAAATATAAAAACAGACAGTAAGCTTCTACAGGTATATAAAAGGGAAGAGAGTAGCTAAAGTAAATGTTGGTCCCTTAGAGGATGGGACTGGGGAATTAATAATGGGAAACAGGGAAATGGCAGAGACTTTGAACAAATATTTTGTATCGGTCTTCACGGTAGAAGACACTAAAAGCATCCCAATAAAAATTGATAATCAAGGGGCTATAGGAAGGGAGGAACTTAAAACAATGACTATCACTAGGGAAAAAGAACTAGGCAAACTAATGGTATTAAAGGCTGACAAGTCCCCTGGACCTGATGGCCTACATCCTAACGTCTTAAAAGAAGTGGCTGCAGAATTGTGGTTGTAATCTACCAAAATTCCCTGGATTCTGGAGAGGTTCCAGCGGATTGGAAAACTGCAAATGTAATGCCCCTATTCAAGAAAGGAGGGAGGCAAAAAGCAGGAAACTAATAGGCCAGTTGGCCTAACATCTGTCATTGGGAAAATGCTGGAATCCATTATTAAGGAGGTAATAGCAGGACATTTAGAAAAACATAATACAATCAGGCAGAGTCAACATGGTTTTATGAAAGGGAAATAGTGTTTGACAAATTTACTAGAGTTCTTTGAGGATGTAATGAGCAGGGTGGATAAAGGGGAACCAGTAGATGTAGTAAATTTGGATTTCCAGAAGGCATTCGATAAGGTGCCACATGAAAGGTTACTGCACAAGATAAGAGCTCACGGGGTTGGGGGTAATATATTAGCATGGATAGAGGATTGGCTAACTAACAGAAAACAAAGTCGGGATAAATGGGTCATTTTCTGAATGGCAAACTGTAACTAGTGGGATGCCACAGCGATCAGTGCTGAGGCCTCAACTATTTACAATCTATATTAATGGCTTAGATGAAGGGACTGTGTGTACTGTAACCAAATTTGTTGTTGATACAAAGATAGGTGGGAAAGCAAGTTGTGAGGAGGACACAGAGTCTGCAAAGGGATATAGATAGGTTAAGTGAGTGGGCAAAAATTTGGCAGATGGGGTATAATGTGGGAAAGTGTGAGGTTATCCACTTTGGTAGGAAAAATAAAAAAGCAAATTATTATTTAAATGGAGAGATTACATAATGCTGCAGTACAGAGGGATATGGGGGTCCTTGTACATGAAACACAAAAAGTCAGCATGCAGGTACAGCAAGTAATTAGGAAGGCAAATGGAATGTTGGCCTTTATTGAAAGGGGGATGGAGTATAAAAGTAAGTAAGTCTTGCTACAACTGTACAGGGTGCTGCTGGAGTACTGTGTACAGTTTTGGTTTCCTTATTTAAGGAGGGATATACTTGCATTGGAGGCAGTTTAGAGAAGGTTCACTAGGTTAATTCCTGAGATGAAGGGGTTGTCTTTTGAAGAAAGGTTGGGCCTATATGTATTGGAGTTTAGAAGAATGAGGGGTGATCTAATTGAAACACATTGAGGGGGCTTGACAGGGTAGATGTAGGGAGGATGTTTCCCAATGTGGGGAAATTTAGAACTAGGGGACACAGTTTCAGGAAAAGGGGTCACCCATTTAAAACAGATGAGGAGGAATTTCTTCTGAGGGTCGTGAATCTTTGGAATTCTCCACCTCCACAGCTCTCTGGGGTAGAGTCATTGAATATATTCAAGGCGGAGATAGACATATATTTAAGCTACAGGGGAGTCAAGGGTTATGGGGAGCGGGCGGGAAAGTGGCTTTGAGGCCAAGATCAGATCAGCCATAATCTTATTGAATGGCAGAGCAGGCTCGACGGGCAGACTGGCCTACTCCTGCTCTTATTTCTTATGTTCTTATAACATCACTTTTCCTGGATGCTGGAGATTTGCTTTATTTGGCACCAAATTCAAACTAAGTTTGGGAGAGCTGACATTCACACCATAGAGATCGCTAGATCTTTGTGGGCAGCTTTCTTCGAGGTCAGTGGCGAGTGCCGTCACTTTGCCATTTACCGCAAATTCCAGGCCAATATGATCACTCTCTTCCCCAGAGGCTCCTTTACTACAGCGTTATTAATTAACCGTGTCTCATTGCACAACACTAGATCTAAAATAGCCTATTCCCTAGTTGGCTCCTCGACATACTAATCTAGAAGACTATCTTGAATGTGTTCCATGAACTCGTCCTCCGTGCTATTACTGCAAATTTGGTTTGTCCAATCTATGAAAATTCAAGTCCCCCATAATTACTATTCCCCTCGTTCGGTGCCCCTTCAATGTCCTGATTTCTACTGTGCCTGACACTACTACTGTGCCTGACACTACAACTACTGTTAGGGAGCCTAAAAACTACTCCCATCAGGGTTTTTTGCCCCTTGTTGTTTCTTAGCTCCACCCAAAGCGATTTTACATCTTGATTTTCCGAGCTAAGATCCTTTCTCTTTACTGTCTTTATCCCATAGTTTATTATCAGGGCTACCCTCTCCCCTCCTTTTCCATTTTGCCAATCTTTTCTAAAAGTCAAGTATCCTGGAATATTTAGTTCCCAAACTTGGTCACTCTAAAGCCATGTGTCTAATGGCTATTGGATCACACCTGGTTATTTTTATCTGTGCTTTAATTCATCTATTTTTGTTGCGAATGCTTCACTCATTCAGATATAGTGCCTTTACCTTTAACTTTTTTTCTATTTTTCCTTGATGTTACCTTGGTCACTAATGCCCTGTTACCTTTGTTAAGCTTTGTGCCTTGCTGACCCACTCTGCTTATTTTTTTACCCAAATTGCTACTCCGCTCTACAGCCTTGACATTTCTCTTGCTGCTTTTGAATTTACCCTTTCCTGAATCCTCCCTTGCCCCCTACCACCCTTAGTTTTAAGCCCTATCTACCGCCCTAGTTATTCAATTCACCAGTACACTGGTCCCAGCCCAGTTTAAATGGAGCCCGTCCCAACGGAACAGCTCCCTCTTTCCCCAGTACTGGTGCCAGTGCCCCATAAACTGAAATCCATTTCTCCCACACCACTTTTTGAGCCACTCTTTTAAACCTCTAATCTGTTTTTCCCTATGCCAATTTGCGCTTGGCTTAGGTAACAATCCAGAGATTATTACCTGTGAGGTTCTGTGTTTTAATTTCTACCCAACCTCCTCAAACTCTCAGCAGAACCTCATTCCTAATTCTACCTATGTCGTGGGTTCCTATGTGGACCACGACAACTGGATCCTCCCACTCCTACCTCCAAGTTCTTCTCCAGCCGTGAAGAGATATCCTTAACCCTGGCATCGGGCAGGCAACATGGCCTTCGGAACTCCTGGTCACACGGCTGCAGAGAACAGTATCTATCCCTCTTGACTATACTATCTCCTACCACTACAACATTCTTTTTCACATCCCCACCCCAAATGGCCTCCAGTACCATGGTGCTGTGGTCCGTTTGCCTGACTGGCAGTCATGCCCTCCTGTCCCTGACCACTAACCAGACCTGTACCACCACCTAACCTAAGGGGTGTGACTGCCTCCTGGATCAAAGTGTCCAAGTAACTCTTGCCCCCTCCATAATGCCCCACAATGTCTGTACCTCGGACGCCAGCTCAACAACTCTGAAGGTCCGCGAGATGCAGACACTTACTGCAAATGTGGTTGTCCGGGATTGCGATGCTTTCCTCCAACACCCACATGCTGCAGTTGTGGCATACCACCTGCTCTGCCATCTCTATTTAACCTTGTTTTATTTATTTAATTAAAGTTTATGTATTTAATCAACTTGGCTTATTTCTTTTATCAAATTACTTCATCTAGTTGAAGTTATAGGTAGATTAAATTAAATATTTACCTGTAACACAAACCATTACAAGTATTGGGGGCAAAAAACAGCACCTCCTTCCACCTCCACCAAATTCCCCACTTTTAAACTCTGGATATGATGCACTCCATTTATGCCCACATTGTGCATCAGTAGATAACTGTTTACTTTTTATACACCTTTGAGCCACATCCAAGCTGCAAGTGCTGATTCAGTTTCCTGCTCATGTTAATTGGCTCCTATTCAGGTAATCACTTATAACTGATTGACTGTTAACTGTTGACTAACTTGCAGTTTCTTCTACAGTTTTTAAAATTCTAAGTTAAATTCAAAATGTTAAACTAAATTTCAGTTTGACCCCATACTCGCCCACTACATACCAGAGAGTTTCACTCTCTCCAAATTCCCAACCTTTACACTCTGGTTATGATGCAATCCATTTCTGACCAACTCTATGCACCTGTGTTTAGCTTTTCATGGACTCACTAATGCGGTTTGCTTTATTTCCAGATGGTACTGTGTACGTTTTTGTTGTGAATCATCCACAGTTTACCAGCACAGTGGAGCTTTTTAAGTTTGAAGAGGAACATAATAGTCTGATCCATTTAAAGACCATCCGACACAAACTTTTGCACAGGTACATCATGAGAACCTGAAGATGTCTGCTGTTGATTGACAGGCAATTTGATGGGAAGAGAAATTTTATTTTAAAGATGGATGAATCAAGAATGTTCTTCTACAGAAGGACTTTCTAACACACCCAACCATATAGGCTAATAGTGGCAAAAATGTTGACTGAATCATCTAAGTTTTTGAAGGAGGGTGTACAGCAGATGCAGATTTTTTATCTTCAAGGTAACGGGTATGTTTTTCTGCCCACTTGCATATCTTGTGCAACTCATTCTGTAGTTTCTGAGCTGCCTCCTGATTCCACTGCCCCTCCTAGTTATATATCAGCCGAAAATGTGACCACTTTGCATTAATTTCTGAATCCAAGTCATTTTGTATAAATCAGAAACTGTAATGGTCCCAGCGCACACACCACTCAGCAATTGCTCCCCACACTGACCTCACCCTAGGGCGTCCCACAATCCACATGAGTTGTCTTCTCAAAGCAGCATCTTCCATTTCTGGATCCATGGTGACTGCTGTTACCTAGGTTATTGTTGTAAGATAGTCAAGTTTACTCCTGATAATCAGTTCTATTACTTGTCATTGAACAATGGGTCTGTAGTTCCCTGTCTGTTTTGTCACGCTTTTTGAATATGGACATCACATTAGACTGTTTCCAATCTTCTGGTACCTCCCCAGTGTCCATTGTCTCCCTCAATGATGGTCAGCGCCTCACATATATCCTTCCTAGTCTCTCTCCGTACTCTAGGAAAAATACCATCTACCAGTGAGGATTTTTGTCTTGCACCTGCCTAGAACTCCATTTCATTTATAATATTCATTGATTTTATTTGAATATCTTTATTTGGATAGGGTATGTTGCTCATGTCTTCCCTTGTGAATACTTGGAGAAAGTAGTCATTCAGAATAGTTACTATTTTATGCTCGTTTTCTGTTTCAAGCCTGCTTGTGGTTTTTGATATTCACCCTCCTGGTGTTGTGGTATTAAGAATTTCTTTTACTGTAATGCTTAGCTTCAGCTGCTGTGCCTTTTTTATTAAGTCTCTCTTTGCCCCTTTGATCACCTCTTAATTCCTAACCAAATCTGAGATTAAAGCTGTTTAGTGTGTATCAGCACACCTATTCTAGATAGGTTGGCAGGCTGGGCCTATTTTGATGTTGATTACAAGCACTTCAGAATGATGAGCTACAAGAGAATGAACTTTCATTTGGTTTCTTTGTGGCACTTTCAGGAAAAGAACACATTACTGGGCAGTGGAAAAATGATTTCTGTATAATTGTGGTAGTAATTGATTATTGGAAAGGCCACTTTAAATTGTTCCACTGTCAGATTGTTGAGATATCAATACACCAATCTAGGCAGTAGGATATGCCTTCCAAGTCTGTGCTTTACTCGCATTGCAAGTTCCCAATGCTCCTGGACTGTTGGAAGACACAGAACAGAGGCTCTCCAGATTAGTTACAGAACAACAGTAGAGGTCTTGGAGCAGTTCACTTGCTTGACTGCTCAGCAGGGGAATTTCATACATTTAATGGTGTTTTTCAATTGTAATGGTGTTAATCTCAAAACAAACACTTTCTGCAGCAACTCCCATTTCATATATGCTGGTGTTTTGGGGGATGCTAACTGAAACTACTGAGGAATGTGTTAGAACAAATTTGTATAGTTTTTGTTTTCCATCATTATTTAAATACTAGTCCTTCAACATAGATCGCAATTTATTAAGAACAACTAGCATTTATATAGCATAGTTAACATAGAAAAGCATCCCTACAAGCTTTAAGTGTAATCAGAAAAAAATTGACACCAAGCCGAAGGAGATATTGGGAGGCGTGACTAAAAGCTTGGCCACAGGTAGATTTTTAAGGAGGGAATTTCAGAGCTTCGTGCCTGAAGGTACAGTCGCCAGTGGTGGGGCAAAGGAAGAGAGGGATGCACATGAGGCCCGAGTTGAAGAAATGCAGAGTTTTCCAAGTTGTAGGTGGAGATTACAGAGATGGGGAGGGGTGAGGCCATGGAGGGATTTGAATACAAGGAATGAGAATTTTAAATTGAAGGAGTCAGGAGACTGGGAGCCAATGTGGGCTAGTGAGCGGGACCTGATCCGGGTTAGGATATGGCCAGCTGGTGTTTATGGATGGTGAAGGGTGGGAATAGTCAAGTCTGGAGGCGACACCGGCATGGATTGAGGGTTTTGGGGGCAGAGACAGGTGATATTGTGAGGTAGAAGTAGCTGGAGAGGATATTGGGTGAGAAGCTGAGCTCAGGGGTCAAATAAGACATCGGGGTTACAAACAGTAGTCTTCATGTGTTGGGGACTGGGGCAGGGATGGTATGGAGTTTGTGGAGGGAGCTGAAGTCGATGGCTTCAGACTTTCCAATGTTTAACTGGAGGAAATTAAAACTCATCTAGGACTGGATGTCAGACAAGCAGGCTAACCACACGGGTAGTCCATGGTTCAGGAGAGGTGGAGCTGGGTGTCATCGGTGTACATGAGGAACTTGATGCTATGTCTTCAGGTGTCACTGAGGGACCAGATATCAGGAGGAATAGCAGGAGACCCCAGATAGATCCTTGGAAGACTTGAGGTAATGGTGCGGGGGTAAGAAGCAATTGCTGGAGATGCTCTAGCTACGATTGGATCGGAAGAGTGGAACCCAGTGAGGGCATTTCCACCAATTTGGACAATGGAGGAGAGGCGTTGGAGGTGGATGGTGTAGTAATCTGTGACTGCAGAGAGGTTGCAAAAGAACGAGGAGGGATAATGTACTTCAGTTACCCGGGATGTCGTTTGTGACTTTGATTCGGATAGTTTCAGTGCTGTGGTGGGCAATGTCCCTTTTAAGTTATGCGGTGGGGCAGCCATTGAGGGGCCCCGCGCTGTCGGCGAGCTGGCTTTTAAATTGGGGAAAAAACAGGCATGCATGGACTTTGGGCCGCGCAGCCCAAAAACAAATTACAGGGGTGGAGGGTTTATTTTTTAGAAGTGGGGGTTAATAGTTTTGAAAGAAAGGGAGGCAGCACCTGAGTAGAGGGAGCCATTTACAATGTCAACTAACATTGGGGTCAGGAAGGGAAGTTGGGTGGTCAGCAGTTTAGTGCGAATGGGGTCGAAAGATCAGGAGATGGGTCTGATGGACAGGATGAGCTCGGAGAGAGCATCGGAGGAGATGGGAGAGAAGCTAGAAACGTGAAGTAATTGAAGGAGGCTGAAAGAAAAATAAATCTATAAAGTTGAAATCTACAGCATATTTCCTGCTGCTTTTGCCTTCAAAATTATTGTTAAGTCTGTGTGTTCTAGTTGTATTTAAGATTAATTACTGACACAGACTACAAGAATAACGTTTCAACAGGTCTTTACTAGTTGGAGGTCAGGGCTATACGAACAGCAATATCACTACACAGTACTTATATACCGGTGGTCACCACCGGTATTACGTATACAGCAGCCAGAGAAAGTAGTACATCTCTTAAGGTGGAACAGGTTACATACACCACAATCCTCCCTTTTTAGCTTAACAGTCATATCCCCATTTAACATAACATAATAACATATATACATATATAACTTCAGGTATAAACAGTTCAAAGGTTCAGTCTCTCAGGAGGCCTTCTGATTCGGGTTGGATAACGCCTTTCAGTGGTCTCTGATTCTTGTTGCTAAGGTGACTCCTCTAGTTGGTTTCCTATGTATTGGATGTCATCATCAGGTACATTCCCTGCCGAGGTAGATGCTTCAGGTTCATTAACGTCTTCCACAGTTGTCTCTGTCGCAACCATGGGTTCGACCCTTGCTCTCGATTCTACCAGTTGATCCGCATGACGCCTTATCACATTGTTACCAATATCTACTGTGTACATCAGAGGTCCTTGTCTGGCCCGAATTGTTCCGGACTGCCATTTTTCGTTTCCATAGTCCCTTGCCAACACTGGTTGTCCTACGTCGAAACTTCGAGTGGTCTTGTTATTAATATGCCGGAACTGTTTGTTTTCCACTTCCCTCCGCACATTTGGTTTTAACAAGTCCAACCTGGACCGCAACCTCCTGTTATAAAACATCATGGCAGGACTTTGGTTAGTTACTGCATGAGCGGCGTTTCGATATGCCATTAGGAAATTGTCCACCTTGTGTTGTAGCGGAATCTGATCATCGTTCATGGCCTTTATTGCCTTTTTGAATGTTTGGACAAATCTCTCGGCCAACCCGTTTGTCGCCGGATGATATGGGGCAGAGGTATAATGTTCCACCCCATTCTTCTTTAAGAATTTTTGGAATTCTTCCGACACGAACTGTGGTCCGTTGTCCGAACATATCTGTTCTGGCAATCCGTTCCTTGCGAATATTGTTCTTAACACCGCAATTGTCTTTTCTGAAGTAGTGGTATTCATCTTGATCACTTCTGGCCATTTGGAATGTGCGTCCACCGCAATTAGGAACATGGAGTCCATGAATGGACCAGCAAAGTCAATATGTACGCGTTGCCATGGGGCTGAAGGCCATTCCCATGGGTGTAGCGGTGCGATCGGAGGTGCATTTTGCACTTTTTGGCACCCAGCACAGCTTTTCGTCAACTCCTCTATCTGTTGGTCAATACCCGGCCACCATACATAAGCCCTAGCAAGACTTTTCATCTTAACTCCCCCCAGATGACCTTCATGCAGTTCCTTTAGAACTCTTTCCCTTAACTTGGGAGGAATAATCACTCTTGTCCCGTACATCAAAGTACCATGGCAGACGGACAGCTGGTCTCGCCTTGCCGAGAATGCCGGTAACAGAGGATCACCATGTGTTGGCCATCCCTTCACTGTCACCTCGTAGACTCGGGACAGTGTCGGGTCGTTCCTGGTTTCTCTTTCAATACTTGCATTGGTGACTGGTAAACACTCGATGGTCGAATGAAATAACTCAACAGGGTCAACTTTCGTCGTCTCTTCTTCTTCAGGTAGTGGCAGGCGCGACAGCCCATCAGCATTGCCATGCTGCTTTGTACATTTGAATTCTATTTGATATTGATGTGCCCCTAGGAAAAGGGACCATCTCTGGAGTCGCTGTGCTGTCATCACCGAAACACCCTTCTTAGGGTTAAAAATGGATACCAACGGCTGATGGTCTGTCAGAAGTGTGAATTTTTGGCCCTGCAGGTAATGATTAAACTTCTTCACTCCCCATACAAGGCTGAGCGCCTCCCTATCGATCTGCGCATAGTTGCGCTCAGCGGAGGTCAATGATCTGGATGCAAACGCGACTGGCCTTTCCGTGCCATTTGGCAACTTGTGTGAGAGTACTGCCCCAATACCATATGGAGAAGCATCACAAGCCAACCGAATAGGCAGTGTCGGGTTGAAGTGAGCCAACACTTCCTCTGAGGTGATCAATTCTTTGCTTTTGCGAAATGCCGCCTTACAGTTTTCGCTCCATTCCCATGGTACCCGCTTCTGTAAAAGAGCGTTCAGCAGGTGCAGTACCGTGGATAGATTCGGTAGAAACTTACGGTAATAGTTAATCAATCCTAGAAACGACCTCAACTGAGAGACATTATCCAGAGCGGGAGCCTTTACAACTGCCTCTATCTTGTCAGGAGACTTATGAAGCCCCTCCCGGTCAATGACATGACCACAGTACGAGATCCGCTTCTGAAAGAACTCACATTTCTGCCGATTAACTCGAAGTCCATACTCTTTCAGTCTGTTGAGCACCAGTTCCAAGTTTGCGAGGTGTTCTTCATCACCATCTCCTGTAATCAGAATATCGTCCAGGTAACATTGTGTGCCTGGAATTCCCTGTAATACCTGCTCCATGGCCCTCTGCCAAATTGCTGGAGCCAATGCCACTCCAAAAACCAGCCTATTATACCGGTACAAACCTCTATGCGTGTTGATCGTGAGGTACTGGCGTGACTCTTCTTCAACCTCCATCTGCAAGTACGCCTGCGCCAGGTCTATCTTGGTGAAGTGTTTCCCGCCAAACAACGAAGCAAAAATATCCTCAATCCGCGGAAGCGGATACTGCACCGTGTGAAGCACCGGATTAACGGTGATCTTGAAGTCTCCACAGATGCGAACCTTCCCTGGTTCTCCTGGCTTGTTGCTCGAAGGATGTTTCATAACGGGAACAATGGGCGTAGCCCACTCACTCCAATCTACCTTAGACAGTACACCTGAACGTTCTAGCGCTTCCAGTTCCGCTTCTACAGCAGGTCGTATTGCATAGGGTACCGGTCTGGCTTTGAAAAATTTTGGGTGTGCATGTTCATCAATCTTGATGTTTGCCGTAATTCCTCTCAGTGTTCCCAGTCCCTGCTGGAACACCTCTTTAGCATCATCCAATATTTTGGACAATCGTTTAGGTTTGACATCTGTTTCCCCGGAATCTACCGTTAGTGCCTTTAAGGAGTGCCAGTCCATATTCATTTTCCTAATCCACCCCCGTCCCAGTAGTGGTGGACCTCCTTCAGGTAGCACATATAAGTCCATTACTTGGCTTTCTTTGCCCTTGTGGACCACTTTTACCTCTATCTTTCCGATGGGGTACACTCTTTGCCCCGTGTATGTTTTCAATATAATCTCCGTATCCCGTAGGGGAATATGTTGGAATAACCTTTTGTAATCTTTCTTATTCATGACCGTCAATGCCGCTCCAGTGTCCAATTCCATCTTTACTTGGACTCCTGCTATCTGAAGAGTGACCCAAATTGTCTGGAGATCTGCATCCTTACCAACGTTGTGTACTCTTAAGCTACCCAGTTCATTACTGGTGGCGTCTGAATCTGACTTCTGTTCGTTCGAACTGTTCTTTGTCACCTTGTGTACCTTTATGTATTTTCCTTGCGGTGACTTTTTGTTGCTGGTCTTCTTTCCTGACCGGCATACTTTAGCCATGTGGCCAAGCCTGCCACATGTTCTGCATTCTTGGTTTTTAAACCAACACTGGTTCTGATCGTGCATTGTCTTTCCACAACGATAACATTTTACAGTACTCAAAACCAATTGATTTGTACTGAGTTCTGGTGACCGTAGCTGCATTACTGCCGTGCCTCTCGTTGCGGCTTCGTGTGCTGCTGCCATAGTGACCGCTTTCTCAAGCGTCAGCTCATTCTCCTCGAGCAGTCGTTTTTGTGTATCTTCTTTTAATAATCCACACACAAATTTATCTCTTAGCGCATCTGTTAGTCCCGTTCCAAACTGACAGTACTTTGCTAGCTTACGCAATTCCATTAAATATTCAGCATTGCTTTCATCTTTCAGCTGCTTTCTGCTGTAAAATTTAAATCGTTCCACTAGCATCAGCGGCGTGGGGTTTAGATGATTTCTCAGGACATTAACAATCTCCTCGAACGTCTTCTCCGCCGGTTCATCTGGTGATAAAAGGTGTTTCAATTGCCCGTATGTCTTCGCACCCATTAAGTTTAATAAAGTTAGTGCTTTCTCATCATCTGGGATTTTATTTGCTTTACAATAATTTTGTATGCGTTCTACATACGTGGCCCAATCTTCGATGTCGCTATCAAAGGTATTAATGTTCCCATGTTTAGGCATCGTTGCAATTTTTTTTTTTTTTTTTTTTTTAGTGATTTCCCTTTTTCCAAGATGGCGGCTTCCCGCTCTTGTCTTCGTCCTCCGCCTACAAAATGGCGGTTTCCCGCGCTCGCCTTCTTCACCCGCTGGCTGCAATGGCGTTTGGCGTGCCGCTGCTGCTCCCCTTTCCCAGCGGTTAGTAACTCCCCCGACGCTGTCTCCGCTTCACCGCGGCTCCCTCGGGCATTCGCGCTTCCCCGATGTCGCTTCTTGCAGCCCGGTTATTAGCACCGGCTGCGTTCGCCTTCACCGCGGCTCTCGCGCCTTCAGTCGCCCCAGACGCTGCGCCTTTTTGGCCCGAATGCGGCCCGGCCCTTATCACCAGCCGCGATCGATCTCACCGCCCTTATTCCTCCGTCTTCCCTCCCCGTCTGTACAGCCAACGCGGCCGACTTTCTGCTCGCGTCGCTGACCGGCTTACCCACCACCGAGGTAGAAGGAAGATAGCTGACTGCCGCTGATGGAGGCTTCGAGTTCAGGATATCTTCTGCACTCCGGGTTCTCGATGCCTGCCGTGCGACGTGTCTTCCAGCAGGGTGATGAGGGTGGATGCCTCTCTTCGACGCCCGTTCTGTGGACGAAGCCGCCGTGGATATAAACTGCCGCAGGGTAAGAATCGGACTCGTCGCCACTGTTAAGTCTGTGTGTTCTAGTTGTATTTAAGATTAATTACTGACACAGACTACAAGAATAACGTTTCAACAGGTCTTTACTAGTTGGAGGTCAGGGCTATACTAACAGCAATATCACTACACAGTACTTATATACCGGTGGTCACCACCGGTATTACGTATACAGCAGCCAGAGAAAGTAGTACATCACTTAAGGTGGAACAGGCTTAAGTTCTCTTAAGGTGGAACAGGTTACATACACCACAATTATGTTTAATTTCCTTGCCTGCCGTTGGACACTGCCAGCCACCTCTATCCCTTGCTTCAGAAAACATTATTTTCAGTATGGATAAAGTATTCAGAAAATAAAAGCTTCAAGCCAGTTCCTTCCAAACACACTGTACAATGTGTTCTTCTCCACCTATACAAACTGAGGATAAACTCAGTAGATTGGAATATGTTCTTTTTAAATAGGATATACAATGAGCCACTATTGCATTTGGTGTGGAAGAAAACAGTCATCTCTGTATCTTGATATGTTTCTTTTAAGATGTTAATTTTGTTTGTACTTATTTTGACAATTCAAAGATCAAGTGACAAGTAGTTTGTTGCTAACTGTGTAACGCAATTGGGCAAAAGCTAAATACTGCTGATGCTGGAAATCTGAAATAAAAACAGAAAAATGCTGGAAATACTGAGCAGATCAGGCAGCATCTGTGGAGACAAACAGTTAACATTTAGGTTGATGACCCTTTCTCAGAACTGGAAAATATTACAGATGTAACAGGTTTTGAGTAAGTACAGAGGCGGGTGGGGGGGGGGAGGGGAGGATCCTAACCGAGGTTTCCCCGCCACTGTGGTTGACGGGGCCCTCGACCGTGTCCGTCACTTTTCCCACACATCTGTTCTCACCCCTACCCCTCTCCCAGAACCACGATAGAGTTCCCCTTGTCCGCGTCTTCCTTCCCACCAGCCTCCACATTCAAGGGATCATTTTCCGCCAACTCCAGCGTGATGCTACCACCAAACTCCTCTTCTCCTCCTCTCTTCTTTCATCTTTCCGAAGGAACCGTTCCCTCCACAACACCCTGGTCCACTCTTCAATCAACCCCTCCCCTTCCCATGGCACCTTCTCGTGCAAGCACAGGAGATGTAACACCTGAACTTTTACTCTTTTCTCACCGTCCAGGGCCCCAAACACTCCTTCCAGGTGAAATTGATTTTCTTGTACTTTCAATTTAGTATACTGTATTTGCTGCTCACGATGTGGTCTACTCTACGTTGGAAGACCAAACACAGATTGGGTGATCGCTTTGCGGAACACCTCCATTCAGTCGTGAAGTGTGACCCCGAGCTTTCAATCGCTTGTCATTTTAATTCTCTGCCCTACTCCCACTCTGACCTCTCAGTCCTGAGCCTCCTACACTGTTGTAATGAGGCTCAACGGAAGCTCGAGGAACAGCATCTCATCTTTCGATCAGTTACTTTATGGCCTTCTGGACTCGACATCGAGTTCAACGATTTCAGATCATAACCATCGCTCCCACTTTTGCGGACAGCAGTGCTGGTTATGATTCTGCTGTGGTCATTCACAGCTCCTCTGGAACCATCTTTAAGTTTCTTTACTTGTCCCATTACCATCCCCTTTTGCCTTGCACCATCATCCCTTTTGTCATTTAATCACTCTTGCCTACCACCCTATCACAGACCTTTACTTTTGTCCTTTATTCCCCTGTCACCTGCCTCTGTACTTGCTGAAAACCTGTCACATCTCTAACTTTTTCCAGTTCTGATGAAAGGTCATCAATGTGAGATGTTATTCCAGTTTCTCTCTCCACAGATGCTGCCTGACCTGAGTATTTCTAGCATTTTCTGTTTTTATTAGTAAAGCAATTGGGCATTATTTTAGCACTTTGACTTGAAGAGAAGTAAGGCTATAAATGCTGACCTCTGACAGCACTTAAAAGGTCAGTAGAGCAAAAGGTTCTTTTCTCTGCCCCACTCACATAAATTATAACCCTCCCTGCAGTAAGTCTGCATGCAACGGTACAAACAGCTGCATCCTGTCACTGCAATTTATGCAGTTTTGAGATATTTTGTTCTTTGCAGATTAACATCCAAGAATATTACAAATCCAATTGTGGTACAACTGAGAGTATGATGTAATTTGTTCCCAGTTTTCTAAATGTGTTGTATCCATGGATTTCTTTTTCTCTCTCCTAGTGTGAATGATACTGTAGCAGTGAGCTCCGACCGTTTCTATGCCACCAATGACCATTATTTTTCTCATGAACACCTGAAGATCTTGGAGTTTGTTCTTGGCTTGTCATGGTGCAGTGTTGTTTACTACAGTCCCTCAGGTAAAAGAAGTGGCAACAGGATTTAGATTTGCCAATGGGATTAATGTTTCCCCTGACGGAAGGTGAGTATGTTCTGACAGCTGTTTTATTTGTTAATGACTGCTGCAAATTTAACCTTGCTAGTAAATGTGTTTAGAAACTGGTGTCTGAATGATGGGATTAACTTTTCAGGTGTGACCCTTAATCAGAGAAATGTTTGTTTTATCCCATTTGGTAGAAGCTTTCTCTTGCCTGAAAGTGAATTAATAGATGGCAGAATTCAGATTATGTTTATCTAATATTGAAAAGGGAGTTATTCTTGGCAACCAGCTTTAAATTAACTCTAGAATCCTGCAACAGTAATAGACAATGTCTAGTTGATTCAGTCACAAGAAGTTCCCTTGATTGTTCTCTTGTACTCCTACATAAAGCAAGCACAGAACAAGAGGTCATTCAGCAATATAGTTTGTTTCATTGTGAGTTTACCCAGTCACTTACTATTCTGAGAAAAACAAACTTTCTCCCTGCCCTTTTTTGTAAAATTGCTAAATACTGAGACCAGAGATTGTTCCAGCATGCAGTTGCAGCAACTATTTCTCTGATCTGTCACATGACCCTGCATTCACTTTTCACTTCCTTGTCTTTTCCACCCCACAACCACTATTGGATGTAGATGGTATTTGCCAGTACAGTTACTGTGAAACTGGTGAGAACTGTGCTCACAGTTTCTTATTTAGGCAAATCGCCCTCAGTCTTCTAGTTCCAGTACTCCACTAGATATGTGGAATTCTGCCTGAAAGAGAGGCCTCCTCTGAACCTAATACTTCCTTTGTCTTAGCTTTGCTGTAGCCGCCTGCACTGTGCAGCAAGGATCACGGTTGCCACCTGGCTGGCATTGCGTTGCCTGTGTTTGCCCTTGTGACAAATGGCTCTGTATGGTAATGGTAGCTAAAAGCTCTGCATGAGCTTCACTACTGCCTAGTTGAAGCAATCATGCCCCACAAGCAGCTCGTTCTTCTCCCAGCTATTGTAAATGTAAGTGTCCTTCCTTTAGCACGGCTCGAGGAAGGATACAGTGTACATCCTGTATCACGTAAGCCTCTGTTGGCCACTTATTCACTTTGACAGGGTGTAAGACTAGCACCAGATTCCCTGCATCTAGGTTCACTAAATACTTAGCAGTTGAACTTGGTTCCCCCAGTTGCATCATGTTCCCTCTTTCACCCTGTCAGTCTTGGCTTAGTGGGTAGCAATCCTTCTTCTGAGTCAGGAGTTTACGGGTTCAAGGCTCACTCCAGAGACTTGACCACATAATCTAAGCTGACACTTTAGTGCAGTACTGAGGGAGTGTTAGAGGTGCCGTCTTTCAAAGGAGACGTTCAATCGAGGTACTGTTTGCCATCTCGGGTGGATGTAATAGATCCCATGGCACTATTCAAAGAACAACAGGGCATTCCAGTATCCTGGCCAACATTGATCCTTCAACCAATATCACTAAAGCAGGTTCTGATCACTTATCTCATTTGCTGCTTGTGGGACCTTGCTGTGCACAAACTGGCTGCAGCATTTGCCTGCGTTAAGAGTGAGTACACTTGAAGGGAGCACTTGAATTGCTGCGAAGCATGTCGAGATGTTCTGCGATTGTGGAAGGTGCTCTACAAATATTCTTGCTTTCATTTCTGAGGGGAGGATGAGGAAATATTGCTTTGTGTTGCAAATTATTGCATGTGTAACATTTAACTTCCTTCACATCACCATTTGGTGTGCCAGAGTGCCGGCTGATCATCTGGCTCAGTGAGCTCCAACTGATTGGTTGGTGTGGGGCATCTGTGAGGCGAGGATGGTTGGTCCACTGGGCCAGGTGGTAAAGGTTCTATACTCCCAGCAAAGGAACCATATCCTTATCATTTGGAACTGCTTCCAGGAAACCATTCCTTAAACATATTTGGCTTAGTTCTTTATAACCTGCTAGGTTCTTCTCATCCAACCAGGATTCCGAAATATCCTCAAATTCTATTGCCAGTCCTCTACGTATTCTTTGGAATTTTCTGTATCTCTTTGAATTTTTGCCTGTAAGCTTCAAATGTCAAATCATAACCAGTCAGAATTTAATATTGTATGCACTGTTCACTGAATATACACATTAAATCGTAGTAAGTAGTTTGCTGCTAAGTGACGTCGCTACCTATTCTAACATAAGAACAGGAGTAGGTCATTCAGCCCCTCGAGCCTGTTCCGTCATTCAGTGAGATCATGGCTGATCTGCGACCTAACTCCTGCCTTTGGCCCATATCCCCTAATACCTTCGGTTAACAAAAAGCTATTAATCTCAGATTCAAAATTAACACTTGATCGAGCATCAATTGCCGTTTACGGAAGAGCGTTCCAAACATCTACCACCCTTGTGTGTAGAAGTGTTTCCTAATTTCAATCCTGAAAGATCTGGCTCCAAATTTTAGACTATGCCCCTAGTCCTAGAATCCCCAACCAGCACAAATAGTTTATCTCTATCTGCCCTATCTGTTCCCCTTAATACCTTGAAAACTTCAATCAGATCGCTCCTTAACCTTTTAAATTCTGGGGAATACAACCCTAATTTGTGCAATCTCTACTCGTAATTTAACCCTTGGAGTCTGGGTATCATTCTGGTAAACCTACGCTGCACTCCCTCCAAGGCCAATATATCCTTCCTAAGGTGTGGTGCCCAGAACTGCTCACAGTACTCCAGGTGTGGTCTAACCAGGGTTTTGTATAACTGCAGCATAACTTCTAACTCCTTGTATTCTAGTCCTCTAGATATAAAGGCCAGCATTTCATCAGCCTTTTTGACTTTTTTTGTATCTGTTCATGACATTTTAATGATCTATGTACATGGACCCCCAAGTCTCTCTGGACCTCTGCTGTTTTTAGCTTTTCACCATTTAGAAAGTACTCTGTTCCATCCATTTTAGGTCCAAAGTGGATGACCCCTCAGTTGCTTACATTAAAATCCACTTGCCACAGTTTTGCTCATTCACTGAATCTATCAATATCCCTTTTTGTAATTTTATGCTTTCATCTACAATGCCGCCTATCTTTGTCATCAACAAAGTTGGATATGTGGCTTTCTATCCCATCATCTAAGTCGTTAATAAATAATGAATAGTTGAAGCCCTAACACACACCCCTGCGGGACACCACTAGTCACATTTTGCCAATTTGAGTACCTACCCATTATCCCTACTCTCTACCTTCTGCCACTCGCCTAATTTCCTAACCAGGTTAATAATTTGTCTTCAATCCCGTGGGCTTCTACCTTAGTTAACAGTTTATGTTGGACTTTATCAAATGCCTTCTGGAAGTCTATATAAATAACATCCATTAACATTCCCCTTTCCACTACTTAGAGTCATAACGGCACAGAAGGAGGCCATTCGGCCCATCGATTCCATACCGGCTCTCTGTAGAGCAATCCAGTCAGTCCCATTCCTCTGCTCTAACCCCATAGCCCTGCAAGTTTATTTCCCTCAAGTGCCTATCCAGTCTCCCCTTGAAAACATTGAGTGCCTCCACTTCCACCACTTCCGTCGGCAGCGAATTCCAGGTCATCACCACTCGCTGCGTAAAAAAAGTTTTTCCTCACATCCCCTCTGTATCTCTTGGCCAAAACCTTAAATCTGCGTTCCCTAGTCCTTGTGCCATCAACTATTGGGAACAGCCTTTCCCCATCTAGCCTATCCAAACCCGTCATAATCTTGTACACCTCTATCAAATCACCCCTCAACCTCCTTTGCTCTAATGAAAACAAATTCAGCTTCTCCAACCTGTCCTAGTAGCTAAGATCCCCCATCCCCAGAACTATTCTGGTAAATCTCCTCTGCACCCTCTCAAGGGTGTTCACATCCTTCCTAAAGTTTGGTGACCAGAACTGGACGCAATACTCCAGTTGTGGCCTAACCATGCTTTATAAAGATTCAACATAACTTCCCTAATTTTGTACTCAATACTTCTATTTATGAAACCCAAGATCCCATATGCTTTGCTAACCACTCTCTCAATATGTCCTGCCACCTTCAGGGACCTATGCACATTAACTCCCAGGTCCATCTGTCCCTGCACGCTCTTTAAAACTGTGCCATTAAGTGTATATTGCCTCTCCCTGTTCCTTCTGCCAAAATGCATCAACTCACACTTATCTGTATTAAATTCCATCTGCCCATTCTGCTAGCCTTTCTATGTCCTGTTGCAGTCGATTGGTATCATCGTCACAGTTTGCCACACCCCCAAGTTTGATATTATCGGCAAATTTAGAAGTTCTACTCTGTATTCCAATATCCGGATCATTTATTTGTGTGTGTATATATCTATATATCTATATTATATGGCCCCAGCACTGACCCTTGGGGAACACCACTGTCTACCATCCTCCAGACTGGAAAAACAGCCATTTACCACAACTCGCTGTTTTCTGTCCTGAAGCCAATTCCTTATCCAAGCTGCCACTGACCCACCTATTCCATGAGCCTCAATTTTGTTAACCAGCCTTCTATCTGGTACTTTGTCAAATGACTTCCGAAAATTCATGTAGACAACATCCATTGCATTCCCTTCATCAATCCCCTCTCTCACTTCATCAAAAAATTCAATTATATTAGTCAAACACGATCTGCCTTTTACAAATCCGTGTTGGCTCTCAATTAGCTTAAACCTCTCCAAGTGCCGGTTAATTTTTTCCTTGATTATTGTTTCTAAAACTTCACCCACCACTGATGAGGTGACCGGCCTGTAGTTACTAGGATTGTCCTTGCACCCTTGAACAATGGTGTCACATTTGCCACTTTCCAATCCTCGGGCACCTCCCCCGCATCTAGGGAAGATTGGAAAATTATGGCAAGTCCTTCCACTATCTCCTCACCCAAATCCCTTGGCAACCTGGGCTGCAAGGCAGTCTAAGCATACCCAGCTTTTCTAGTATATCCTGTCTATCAATTTTCACCCCTTCCATTGTTTCTACCTTTTCTACTTCTACCGATATTTTGTCAGCATCCACCTCCTTAGTAAACACCGATACAAAGTACTCATTGAGTATTCTAGCCTTGCTCTGCACCTCCAAGCATATATCGCCGCCTTTATCTCTAGTAGGCCCCACCCCGCCTCTTACTACCCGCTTACTGTTTACATGCCGGTAGAAGATTTTTGGGTTCCCTTTTATGTTTACTGCCATTCTACTCTGCCAATCTTATTTTCATCTTCACATCCCCTCTCAATTTATGTATTTGGTCTGGAATTCACCTGACATGCATCATACACCCTCTTTTTGTTTCATCATCTTCACAGAATCACAGAATCACAGAAACCCCACAGTGCAGATAGAGGCCATTTCGGCCCATCGAGCCTGCACCGACACATAGCCCACCCGATCCCCGTAACCCCTACACCAACACATATCCCACCCTATCCCCGTAACCCCATGTATTTAATCCCCCTCACACTAAGGGTCAATTTATCATAGCCAATCAACCTAACCCGCACATCTTTGGACTGTGGGAGGAAACCGGAGCACCCGGAGAAAACCCACGCAAACACGGGGAGAATGTGCAAACTCCACACAGACAGTCACCCGAGGCCGGATTTGAACCCGGGTCCCTGTCGCTGTGAGGCAACAGTGCTAACCACTATGCCACCGTGCTCTCTCATCAGCCAAGGCTTTGGTTCCCTTACCCTTCCCTCTTGTTGGAATGTACCTAGCCTGTACTTGGAACATCTCCTTAAAGATTACCCATTGTTCCGTTATAGTTTTTCCTGTCAGTCTTTGGTTCCATTTTACCCTGTCTGGATCCTTTCGCATCCTGTTGAAGTTAGCCCTATTCCAGTTTAGAACTTCCACTTTAGATTGTTCCTTGCTCCTCTCCATTGCTAATCTAAATCTTATGATGCGATGATCACTCGTACCCAAGTGTTCTCCCACAGACACTTGATCGACCTGGCCCACCTCATTCCCCTGCACCAGCTCCAGGAATGCCTCCTTCCTAGTTGGGCCAAAAACATGTTGGTCAAGCAAATTCTCCTGAACACACTTCAGAAATTCCTCCCCCTCCTTTCCCTTTACCCTAGCATTATCGCAATTGATATTTGGGTAATTAAAGTCCCCCAGTATCACCACTCTATAGCTCTTGCATATAGCTCTTGCATATCTCTGCAATTTCCCTGCAGATTTGCTTCTCTACCCCCCTCTCACTATTTGGAGGCCTATAGAATACCCCCAATAGTGTGATCATGCCCTTTTTGCTCCTCAACTCCAACCAAATAGATTCTGTTCTTGTCCCCTCAACACCCTCCCTTTCCCACACTGCAGTGTCTTCCTTATTCAACACTGCCACCCCACTTCCCTTTTTTTCCTTCCCTATTTTTTCTGAACACCTTGTACCCATGAATATTAAGTGCCCAGTCCTCACCATTTTTAAGCCACGTTTCCATTATTGCCACACGGCTAATTGTGCTTGTACCTCACCAACCTTATTCACCACACTTTGTTCGTTTACGTACATGCATTCTAAACCAATTTTTCATAGTCTTTCTTAGTCTGCTCCTATCTAATATGGTACTACTACCGCCTCTAGTACTATCCAGCACACTCGCAGTTTTTATGCATCTTATTCCTCTTTTCTACTCCTATATGCTGGTGCCCATCCCCCTGCCATGCTAGTTTAAACCCTCCCCAACAACACTAACAAACCTCCCTGCGGTGTACCCGTCCGGCTTGTACAGGTCCCACCTTCCCCAGAAATGGTCCTAATGCCTCAGAAAGCTAAAAACCTCCCTCCTGCACCATCTCTAGCCATGCATTCATCTGTTCTATCGGCCTATTCCTGTACTCACTAGCACGTGGCACTGGGAGTAATCCGGAGATTACTACCTTTTGAGGTCCTGCTTTTTAGTCTCTCTCCTAGCTCCCAAAACTCTGTGTGCAGGACCTCATCCCTCTTTCTGCCTACGTCGTTGGTACCGATATGAACAACGACCTCTGGATGTTAACCCGTCCCCCTCAGAGTGTCCTGCAATCGCTCAGTGACATCCTTGACCCTGGCACCAGGGAGGCAACATACCATCCTGGAGTCACGTCTACGGCCGCAGAAACGCCTGTCTGCTCCCCTAACTATCGAATCCCCTACCACTATTGCTCTTCCACTCTTTTTCCTCCTCCTCCCTCCCCCCCCGCCCCCCCCCCTCCCCCGTGCAGCTGAGTCACCCATGGTGCTGTGGACTTGACTCTGGCTGCACTCGCCAGAGGAACCATCGCCCTCACCAGTACTCAGAACAGAATACTGGTTGGAGAGCGCGATGTAATCCAGGGGCTCCTGCACTACCTGCCTGGTCCTCCTTCTGTCTGGCGGTCAACCATTCCCTCTCTGCCTGCATACTCTTAAGCTGCGGGGTGACCACCTCTAGAAACGTGCTATCCTCGTAACTCTCAGCCTCGTGGATGCACCGCAGTGACTCCAGCCGCCGCTCAAGCTCCGAAACCCGGAGCTTGAGCTGCTGTAGCTGGCGACGCTTCCCACACGTGTGGTCGTCCAGGCTACGCGAAGCATCCAGGACTTCCCACATGACACAGGACTGAGCTGCTCTGCCGTGCCTCTATTTAATAGACGCAGAAATAAACTTAAAACTTAACAAAATACACTCCCCAGCTACTCGCCAATCAGCTCCTTCCCTTGTGCGGACGTCACTTTTTTTACTCTGACGTCACTTTTTCAAAAACTGCCTCTGTTGAGTTGCTGCCACTCGGGACTGCTCCTTTTTAACTGCTCCGCTCTCTGTGTTCCCACCAGGTCCACTCCTTCTGGTCTTGTGCTCCTGTGATTAACTCCACAATTTAAAAGGTTTGTAGAGTGAAATGTTTCTCCAATGTAAATGAAGTTTCCTTTTTTGCATTTCAGATATATCTTTATTGCAGACAGTTTAACTCATGATATCCATATTATGGAAATAAATTCGAACAATACTCTGACTCCAGTGAAGGTAAGAGTGTGAAACACATCTTAGAATCCAACTGCCAATCAAAATCCTTGAATACTGTAACAAGTTTGCCTATAAATTTAGACATGATTTTAGTGTCAAAAATGGAAACTCTAATCTGGATGAAATTTCACTCCTGCTTATATAGTTAAGTTATTTTATGAGCAAAACTGACTTTTGATGTTTGAAGTCATGTTAATTATTCTATAACTGCCATTGCCAGTATATCCAGGGGATTGACAGTTTTCTTGGTTTTGTACATTTTCAGCACTCACCCTGGCAATGAAATGAATGCTAACATTGCAGTAATAATACTAATCAAATATCAAAGTTGTGCTTTAACTGGTCATTTTAATTAAAAGTGAGCTAATTCTGCCTTCCCATTATTTCCTTCATTCTCCATTATCTAGCTCACTTCTCATGTTTAGATTTTTACTTTTATTCTACCTAATTTATTCTTCCTGTCTGAAAGGTATGTATAGCTTGGTAGGTATAGCTCCACGACGGACAGTCACCCTCCAGTATTAGGCTCAATGGTCTACTATGGGGGGCATAGCAACTTTCAGACAACTGTAATGCCATAATCTTATAGGGCTCTTATAAGCAATTAATTTTAAGATGCAGCTTAAACTGAAGTGCTTCTAAAACGAAGAACTGTTATAAAGAGCAGCCATTGAAAAATGAAGATTGCCATTGAAATTAATAATAAAAATTAGGTGGGTTCCACAATGGGCGAGTCTTCTACCAGTATTACCCCCGAAGTTTGGGGTTTAACAACAACGATTTACAATCATACAGCGCTTTTAATGTAGAAAAACATCCAAAGCACTTCAAAGATGTAATCAGACAAAAATTAACACCGAGCCACGGAAGGAAATCTTGGAACGGGTAACAAAATGCTTGGTCAAAGAGGTGGATTTTAAGGAGAACCTTAAAAGAGAGGGCGATGGAGAGGCAGAGGGCTTTAGGAAGGGAATTTCAGGGCCTGGGGTCTAGATGGCTGAAGGCACGGCCACCGATGGATGATGGATTCATTTTTCCCAGTGTTTAAAGGGAGGAAATAGCGGCTCATCCAAGACTGAATATTTGATTAGGCAATGGATGGGTTGACGGAGGTAGAGCTGTGTGTCATCAGTGTACATGTGAAAGCTGATCCTATGTTCGCAGATGATACCGCCAAGGGTGGCACGCAGATAAGGGGACCAAGGATGGATCATTGAGCTCTCTGGAGGTAACAGTATGGGGGTGGGAGGAGGAGCCATTGCTGGAGAAGCTCTGGTTATGGTTGGATGGGTAAGAGTGGAACCAAACGAGTGCAATCCCACTGAACTGGACAATGGAAGAGAGGCATTGGAAGAGGATGGTGTGGTCGACCATGTCAAAGGCTGGCGAGAGTTCAAGGAGGACATTACATTCTAAGTTGATGGGTGCATTGATTCAATACTGTAACTTATTCAAATAAAATTCAACATTTTGATAGTTTTAGCATTGCTTTTAACAGTTGGTAGCCTGAGTTTATTACTGTTCTGTGTACATTAGCCAACATTTTAAACGCTTATAAATTCAAATACTCCAACAACAAAAAAAGACAAAGGGGGTGAAATTGGGTGCCTTTGCGACCAGGCACAGTGCTGACATCGACTCGCACCATATTCAGCGGGAGCTTTGTGGCGGTGCTACAGCGTTGCGCTCCGATCTCCCTCGCCCGGAGGTCATGATGTCATTGCCGTGCGTATCGCCTTGGTAGAGCCCCGGACCCAAAATTGACTTTCACACCCTGCAGCAGTGCCGGTCGAAAACAGACAGCTGCAGAAGGTGTGCATCAGGCGGCTGGCCGCTTCAGGGGCAAGGATTTAAGTAAAAAAAAAACGTAACTTTCTTCCAGTTTTTTCCGCGGGTTCCTGCCCGCGATCGATCAGCCCGGCACTCTGCTTGAGTGCCAGGCTGTTCGCATGGGATCGTGGCTGCCTTGGTGGTCCAGGTAGGTACTTTTTATATTGCAGAGCCTGCAGCGATGGCCCTTCCCTTTAAGGGAGGGAAGGAGCCTTTGAGTGCTGCTGGAGTTTTGGTAAGTGGGAGAAAAATCATTTAAGCGTATTTTGTGAATTTTAGATTGTTAAGAAGTCAATTATTTGAAGTAAGTTTAATTTTTTTAAGGGTTTTTTAAACTATTTGGCAGTTTAAACCAGAAGTAGAATCCGGGTATAAAAGGGGAGGGGCTAGTGCTGTGCATGGAGTGCTTTGTGCATTGAGTGCTGCTGGAGTTTTGGTAAGTGGAGAGTTCGGGCAAGTGGGAGGTGAGGGTGTGTTTTTTGCTCTGTTTTTCCCCCACTCCCAGGCTTAGACAGCACTGCGGAGGCGGAGCAGTGAGACGAGCCAACCAAACAGGCCCCACAGACAGTATTCAAGGAGGAGGTTGGTGATCAGCTGGTTGGTTGGTTTTCTTCCTTCTCTTCTCTTTTATACCTTTAAGTTGGTAAGTCCTATTGAATAGTGGTGTGATATTATCATCTATATCCGGGCAGGGTCTTCATAACTAATAATAAGAAATTTAATTAATTATATAGAATGGAGCAGGTGATGTGTTACTGTTGCGAGATGCGGGAGCCGGTGGACCCCATTGAGGCTCACGGTGATTACATCTGCGACAAGTGTTTGCTGCTAGAGGAACTCAAGTTCCATGTTATGGAGCTTGAGACCGAGCTTCAGACACTGCGACACCTCAGGGAGGGGGAGAAGTTCCTGGACACTCTGTTTCAGGAGATGGTCACACCTATGAAGTTAATTACTGCAGATGTAGTCCGTGGTCAGGGACAGGACGGTGTGACTACGAGTGAGGAAGGTACAGGGATCCAGGATGTAGTGTTGAAGAAGACGCAGCCCTTGCTCTTGTCCAGCAGGATCGAGGTTCTTACTCCCTGTGAGGGCGGGAGTGGGGACTGCAGGGAGGATGAGCAACCTGGCCACAGCACTGTGGTACAGGGGGCCATTCAAGTGGAGGGAGTAAAAAGAAATGTTGTAGTGGTAGGGGATAGTATCATTAGGGGGATAGATAGGGTTCTCTGCAGTCAAGAGCGGGAGTCCCGAAGGCTGTGTTGCCTGCCCGGTGCCAGGGTTAAGGACATCTCTTCTGGGCTGGAAAGAAACTTGGAGGGGGAGGATCCAGTTGTTGTGGTCCATGTTGGTACAAACGACGTAGATAGGACAAGGAAGACGGTTCTGTTAAAGGAGTATGAGCAGCTAGGGGTCAAATTAAAAAAACAGAACCTCAAGGGTAATAATCTCTGGGTTATTACCTGAGCCACGACCGAATTTGGCTAGGATAAATAAAATGAAAGAGTTAAATGCGTGGCTCAAAGACTGGTGTGGGAGAAATGGGTTTTGCTTCTTGGGACACTGGCACCAGTACTGGGACATGAGGGAGCTGTTCCGTTGGGACGGACTCCACTTGGCCAGTGCTGGGACTAGAGTCCTGGCGAATCATATAACTAGGGCTGTAGAGAGGGCTTTAAACTAATTCGTGGGGGGGAGGTTTCTAGAGAGCAAATAATAGAAATGACAACAGAGAAGGTCATAGACTTAGGTAGCAGTGGGGGAATTAAAAAACAACGTGTCAGGAAGGGACAGAAGGTATGGAGTAAAAAGTAAAGGAGTAAAAAGTAAAGTACTAAAAAGGGGAAAAAACAGGAACTAAGTGTTACAAAACATATTTGAAAGTTCTTTATCTGAATGCACGTAGCATTCGTAACAAAATGAATGAGTTAACGGCACCAATAACGACATATGGGTATGATCTTGTGGCCATTACAGAAACATGGCTGCAGGGTGACCATGACTGGGAATTAAACATACCAGGTTATTTAACAATCAGGAAGGACAGGCAGGAAGGGAGAGGAGGTGGGGTGGCTATGTTAATAAAGGAAGGAATCACTATAATACAGAGAAATGATATTGGGTCAAAGGAGTAGGATAGTGAAACAGTTTGGGTGGAGATAAGGAATAATAAGGGGAAAAAAAAACTAGTGGGTGTAGTCTATAGGCCTCCGAACAGTTGCAACTCTGTTGGACGGAGTATTAATCAGGAAATAGTTGAGGCTTGTAATAAGGGGACAGCTATAATTATGGGGGATTTTAATTATATTAACTGGACAAATCAAATTGGGCAGAGCAGCCTTGAGGATGAGTTCATTGAGTGTATTAGGGATGGGTTTCTTGAGCAGTATGTAACTGAACCGACCAGGGGGCAAGCAACCTTAGATTTGGTCCTGTGTAATGAGACAGGATTAATTAAAAATGTCCCAGTAAAGGATCCCCTTGGAATGAGTGACCATAACATGGCTGAGTTCCATATTCAATTAGAGGGTGAGAAGGTTGGATCTCAAACAAGCGTGCTGAGCTTGAATAAAGGAGACTATGAAGGTATGAGAGCGGAATTGATTAGAGTGGACTGGGAAAATAGATTAAAGGGTAAGACGGTACATGATCAGTGGTGTACATTTAAGGAGCTATTTTACAACTTCCAAAAAATATATATTCCACTGAGGAAAAAAGGGTGTAAAAGAAAAGATAGCCATCCGTGGCTAAGTAAAGTAATTAAGGATAGTATCCGACTAAAAACAAGGGCATATAAGGTAGCCAAATCTAGTGGGAGGATGGAAGATTGGGAAGTCTTTAAAAGACAGCAAAAAATAACACAAAATTGATTAAGAAAGGGAAGATAGATTATGAAAGTAAATTAGCAAAAAATATAAAAACAGACAGCAAAAGTTTCTATAGTTATATAAAAAGAAAAAGGGTGGCTAAAGTAAATGTTGGTCCCTTAGAGGATGAGACCAGGAAATTAATGGTGGGAAACATGGAGATGGCAAAAACACTGAACAATTATTTTGTATCAGTCTTTACAGTAGAGGACACTAAGAATATCCCAACACTGGACAAACAGGGGGCTCTAGGGGGGGGGGAGGAACTAAATATGATTAAAATCACTAAGGAAGTGGTACTTGGTAAAATAATGGGACTCAAGGCGGATAAATCCCCTGGACCTGATGGCTTGCATCCTAGGGTCTTGAGGGAAGTAGCGGTAGGGATTGTGGATGCATTGGTAATAATTTTCCAAAACTCACTGGACTCAGCAAAGGTCCCGGCAGATTGGAAAACTGCTAATATAACACCCTTATTTAAAAAGGGTAGTAGGCAGAAGGCTGGAAACTATAGACCTGTTAGCCTAACATCTGTGGTTGGTAAAATGTTAGAGTCCATTATTAAGGAGACAGTAACGGGACATTTGGATAAACATAATTTAATAGGACAAACTCAGCATGGTTTCATGGAGGGGAAGTCATGTTTGACAAATTTGCTGGAGTTTTTTAAGGAAGTAACATACAGGGTGGATAAAGGGAAACCAGTGGACGTAGTGTATTTAGACTTCCAAAAGGCATTTGACAAGGTGCCACACAAAAGATTATTGCTCAAGATAAAAAATCACGGGATTGGGGGTAATATTCTGGCACGGGTGGAGGATTGGCTATCTAACAGAAAGCAGAGAGTTGGGATAAATGGTTCGTTCTCAGATTGGCAACCAGTAACTAGTGGTGTTCCGCAGGGGTCAGTGCTGGGTCCCCAACTCTTTACAATCTATATTAACGATTTGGAGGAGGGGACCGAGTGTAACATATCAAAGTTTGCAGATGATACAAAGATGGGACGGAAAGTAGTGAGTGAGGAGGACATAAAAAACCTGCAAAGGGACCGAGACAGGCTAAGTAAGTGGGCAGAGATTTGGCAGATGGAATACAATACTGGAAAGTGTGAGGTTATGCACTTTGGCAGGAAAAATCATAGAGCAAGTTATTATCTTAATGGCAAGAAACTGGAAAGTACTGTAGTACAAAGGGATCTGGGGGTCCTGGTGCACGAAACTCAAAGTTAGTATGCAGGTGCAGCAAGTGATCAAGAAGGCCAATGGAATGTTGGCTTTTATTGCTGGGGGGATGGAATATAAAAACAGGGAGGTATTGCTGCAGTTGTACAAGGTATTGGTGAGACCGCACCTGGAATACTGCATACAGTTTTGGTGTCCATACTTAAGAAAAGACATACTTGCTCTCGAGTCAGTACAAAGAAGGTTCACTCAGTTAATCCCGGGGATGAGGGGGTGGTCATATGAGGAGAGGTTGAGTAGATTGGGACTCTACTCATTGGAGTTCAGAAGAATGAGAGGCGATCTTATTGAAACATATAAGATTGTGAAGGGGCTTGATCGGGTGGATGTTCCCAATGATGGGTGAAACTAGAACTAGGGGGCATAATCTTAAAATAAGGGGCTGCTCTTTCAAAACTGAGATGAGGAGAAACTTCTTCACTCAGAGGGTGGTAGGTTTGTGGAATTTGCTGCCCCAGAAAGCTGTGGAAGCTACATCATTAAATAAATTTAAAACAGAAATAGATAGTTTCCTAGAAGTAAAGGGAATTAAGGGTTACGGGGAGCGGGCAGGAAATTGGACATGAGTCTAGGTTCGGAATGGTCATGGCCCTGTGGGTAGTGGAGTGGGCCCAGGGGCCGTGTAGCCTGGTTCTGCTCCTACTGTGTTCTAATTCTGTTAGATTTCAGGAGATGGTTTTATTCCTGTTCCTGGCTGGGGTGGAGATCGCCTTTACAGAAGGTAAGTACTGTAGAAAATATAGGGACAGTGATCTCCTGGAAGAATTTCGATTGCCTAGATGGGTCGGAGAGGAATTTCCCAGATTTTTTTCTCCCAAATTGGCCATTGGGTCTTTATCTGTTTTTTCGCCTCTCCCGGGAGATCACATGGGTTCGGGTGGATGCAGAGTGATAGAAGATTTGAGGTTAGGATCAGATCAGCCATGATCTTATTGAATGGTGGAGCAGGCTCGAGGGGCCGATTGGCCTACTCCTGCTCCTATTTCTTATGTTCTTATGAACGCGGCAGCGCTGATGGCCCAGTGTGCAGTGCTGCTGAAGTCTCCGCCCCGCCTGCTGCCGATTGTGCTCCAAGAAGGAAGTAGAGCACTTGCTTTAGCGCTCCACTTCCTTCCTGGAGTGCAAAACCAATTTTTTTTTAGAAGTTTAGAAACATTAGCGCCTGGTGCTAATTTTCTCAACTTTTAAAAGTTTGCGCCCCAAACGGGGCTACAATGAATTTCTCCCCCAATGTCTTTTGCCTTCCCATTTCTTGATTGTAGTGTATGTACTTTGCAGAAGGAACTATATTCTGCAGCCCCTGTATACTGCTGTACCAGTAGTAACCACCCCTGTATATAAGCCTGTGTAGTAACTTTGCATAGTAGTTCCAGTTTTGTCTCCACTCAGTAAAGACCTGTTGTAACCAACTCCTGCAGTCCGTGTCTCAATTACACACGGACATAATACTGGCGACGAGCAGATCCGAACTTACCAACAGTTCTGCACCACCTCATGGGGATCCATCCCTGAAGCGAAGTTGTTAGAGGTCGAGGCCAGAAGGAAGAAAGAAAAAAAAACAAACAGAAGAAACGGGCGTCGACCGTGGGCAACCGCCTCTGATTCATCGGAGTTGAAGATTTGCAGGAGAGGCTGTCGAGAGCGGGACTTGGTTATCCTGTCTATGGTGTTCCAGCTAATCAGGCTGGTGGCAGGTAGTACACTGATTCTTCCTGGGCTGCGGTGGGCTAGAGCTCGATCGGGTGGCTTTTCAACGGGGCCGAGCAGCATTGTCGGGAAGAGGAGAGAGAGAGGGTGGAGCACACAGGGCGCGGCCGGTGCTGTGAAGCCGGGCAGCGTACAGACCCGAGAAGAGGGAGGAAAGTGTCCTGTAGGGTTGCTCTGACGACGGGAAAATAAAAGAAATTAGAAGCGCAGGAAGCCGCGAGGAGCTGCAGTTTGCCACGGGAACCGCGGAGAGCGGCGTTAGCAGCAGCGTGGGTGGGAAGTGCGCAAAGACCATAGGGCGTCGCCATCAAGGCATAAAAACGCCAGCAACAGCGCTAGCAGCAGCGGAGAAGACAGAAAGCGCAGGAGGCGCCATCTTAATCCAGCGAGGAAGAAGGCAAAGCGCGGGAGGCGCCATTTTGTTAAATCGGGGAAGAAGGCAAAGCGCGGGAGGCGCCATCTTACATTTCCAAGATGCCGAAGACTGGCAATATCACTGCCTTCGATAATGCAATAGAAGACTGGACCACGTATGTGGAAAGAGTCGAAGTATATTGCAAGGCAAACGAAGTAGCCGATGAGAAAAAGGCATCAGTACTACTAAACTTAATGGGCGCAAGAACGTACGGCCTATTGCGGAACCTGATCACTCCAGCCAAACCGATGGCGAAGAGTTTTAACGAAATTGTTGATATCCTACAGGAACACCTAAATCCTACACCGCTGCTGATAGCAGAAAGATTTAAATTCCACAGGAGAAATCAGCATAAAGATGAGAGCAATGCTGATTACCTTACGGAACTACGCAAGCTATCCAAGCACTGCCAGTTCGAAGCAGGACTGACGGACACTCTACGGGACCAATTTGTCTGTGGACTCCTGAGTGAAGGAACCCAGAAGAGGTTACTCTCAGAGAAAGAGCTGACGCTGGATAACGCTTTCAGCTTGGCAGTATCGTACGAAGCAGCAAGGGGAGCTGCGGAAATACAGCAAAAGCCACAGGAATACGACACCCATGAAATGACACGGGGATTTGAAAAATGTTATCGCTGCGGCAGAACAACCCATGACCAGAAGGGCTGCTGGTCCAAGGACAAAATATGCAGGCGATGCGGAAAGATGGGACACATTGCACGAGTTTGCAGGTCTGGGAAGAAGACTAATGACAACAAAAAGGCTACTAAGGAACAGTACAGGAAAGTACAAAAGATGACGCACAGTAGTTCCGAAGACCAGAAGAGCGATAGTGAATCCGGGAACAAGAGACTAAGCTGTCTCAAACTTCACAACGTAATCGCAAAAGAGGATCACCGAACCATTTGGGTCACCCTCACGATAGCAGGGTCCCAAGTCAAAATGGAATTGGATACAGGATCAGCCCTGACCGTCATGAATCGACGAGACTACGAGCGGCTATTCTCACACATACCCTTGAAAGAGACATCCATTGTCTTGAAGACGTATATGGGGCAGAAAGTATACCCCAGAGGGAAAATAAGGGTGCCTGTCGAATACAACGGCAAGGAAATACAGAAATTGTATCTGTACATACTGCAAGATGGTGGACCACCGTTATTGGGACGTGAATGGATCAGAAAGATAAGTTTAGACTGGCACTCCATTCAGGCACTGACGGTGGCTGGTAAAAAGGATGATGACGTCACACCTGGACGATTGTCAAAAATCTTAGCTAATGCCAAAGAGGTATTTCAACAAGAACTGGGAACTCTTAAAGGCGTAACTGCCTCGATAAAAATAGAAGAGAATGCAATTCCCAAGTTTTTCAAAGCAAGACCGGTACCGTATGCAATTCGCCCAGCCGTCGAGGCAGAGCTGGAGAATCTGGAGAATGCAGGTGTATTATCTAAGGTAGACTGGAGCGAGTGGGCGACACCCATCATTCCTGTCATGAAGAAAACGTTAAACAATAAGTCTGAGGAGCCAAGGAGGGTTCGCATCTGTGGGGACTTCAAGGTGACGGTGAACCCAGTCCTTCACACAGTACAGTATCCTCTCGCAAGGATAGAAGATATTTTCGCCTCACTATCTGGAGGGAAGCGTTTTACAAAAATTGACCTAGCACAAGCATATTTGCAGATGGAGGTTGAAGAATCCTCTGGGAAGTATCTCACGATAAACACTCACAAAGGTCTTTACCAGTATAATCGACTGGTATTCGGAGTAGCGTCAGCTCCGGCGATATGGCAAAGAGCGATGGAACAAGTCCTGCAAGGGATTCCGGGGACTCAGTGTTACTTGGACGACATCCTAGTGACAGGTGAAGATGACAGTGAACACCTTGCCAACCTAGAGCAGGTGCTCACTAGACTAAGAGAACATGGGCTACGAGCCAATCGCCCCAAGTACGAGTTTTTTAAGAAACAGATAACGTATTGTGGCCACGTGATTGATGAAGAGGGGTTACATAAGTCCCCTGACAAAATTGAAGCGGTAGTTAAGGCTCCAGCGCCTGAAAATGTGTCGCAACTGAGGTCATTCCTCAGATTAGTGAATTACTACCATAAGTTTTTGCCCAATTTGCCTACAATTCTGCACCCACTGAACGCCCTACTACAAACTGGAGTAGCACGGAAATGGAGCGATGAATGTAAGCGGGCCTTTCAGAAGAGTAAAGACCTAATCACTTCAAGAGAAGTATTGGCTCACTACAACCCATCACTACCGATAAGACTGGCGTTTGATGCGTCTCCCTACGGCATTGGAGCGGTACTGTCACATAAATTCCTTGATGGTTCAGAGAGGCCGATAGCTTTTGCATCACGCTCGTTAACTTCAGCCGAGCGTAACTACGCCCAGATTGACAGAGGCCCTCGGCCTGGTGTGGGGGATGAAGAAGTTCAATCACTAGCTGCACGGTCAGAAATTTGCTCTACTAACTGATCATCAACCTCTTGTCTCCATTTTCAACCCTCAGAAGGGCGTCCCGATAATGACAGCACAACGGCTACAGAGGTGGTCCCTTTTCCTAGGGGCACACCAATATGACATCGAGTACAAAGGAACTAAACAGCATGGGAATGCTGATGGATTGTCGCACCTACCGTTGCCGACGGTGGAAGAAGCACCTGCAGTGGATCCTGTGGAGATATTCCACTTGACCATAGTCGAATGTCTACCTGTGACGAATGCAAACATAGAAAAGGAAACACGAAATGACCTGACACACTCCTGGGTCTATGATTTAACGGTGAAGGGATGGCCAGCACGTGGCGAACCACTGTTGCCAGCATTCTCGCCGAGAAGAGAACAGCTGTCAGTGTGCAGAGGGACCTCGATGTGTGGATCCAGAGTAGTAATTCCACCCAAATTGAAGGATAGAGTGCTCAATGAGCTTCATGAGGGTCATCTGGGAGGGGTAAAAATAAAGAACTTAGCCAGAGCGTTTGTGTGGTGGCCGGGAATCGATAGAGAAATCGAAGAGATGACCAAGAGCTGTACAGGATGCCAGAAGGTCCAAAACGCCCCACCACCAGCCCCTCTACATCCATGGGAGTGGCCCTCATCTCCATGGCGAAGGGTACACATTGATTTTGCTGGTCCATTTATGGACTCGATGTTTTTAATTGCGGTGGATGCACATTCAAAGTGGCCAGAGGTAATAAAAATGTCCTCAACCACCACAGAAAAAACTATCACAGTCTTACGAACCATATTTGCCAGAAATGGGCTGCCTGAACAGATTTGCTCTGACAATGGACCACAGTTTGTGTCTGAAGAGTTCCGGAGGTTCTTAAAGAACAATGGTGTTAAGCATTACATATCCGCCCCATATCATCCAGCCACCAATGGTTTGGCTGAGAGGTTCGTTCAAACATTCAAGAAGGCTATCAAGGCAATGTGTAATGAAGACATACCCCTACAACACAAGGTGGATAACTTCTTGTTTGCCTACCGGAATGCGACACATGCGGTTACCAACCAAACTCCAGCCATGATCTTCAATCGAAGACTACGATGCCGCTTGGATTTGGTTAAGCCAAACATCAGAAGAGATGTGGAGAACAGGCAGTTTCAGAATATGAATGAAAGGCCGACCATAGTTTCAAGATAGGTCAACCAGTTTTGGCCCGGGACTACCGTACAGAGAAATGGCAGCCAGGAACGATCTGCACACGGCAAGGACCTCTAATGTATACCGTGGACGTTGGAGAGAGCATTGTAAGACGCCATGCTGACCAGATTCTAGAGTCACTGGAAAATGTCAATTCCACACCACGATCCGATACACCTGGTGATGAAACCGAAGTACCAATTGCATCTACCTCAGAATCGGGGATATTGGAAGCAGACGAACCAAACAACGACGTTGATTCCGAATCAACTTTGCCAGAAGAACCTGATACCCCAAAGAGGCGTTATCCAGACAGAATCAGGAAGCCTCCTCAAAGACTGAACTTATAATTGCTTAACTTCAGCTAATGTATATAGCAACTGTCATTGTAAATATGTTACTTAATTATTAATCGAATGTTATGTACTGTTTAGCTAAAAGGGGAGGAATTGTAGTGTACGTACTTTGCAGAAGGAACTATATTCTGCAGCCCCTGTATACTGCAGTACCAGTAGTGACCGCCCCTGTATATAAGCCTGTGTAGTAACTTTGCATAGTAGTTCCAGTTTTGTCTCCACTCAGTAAAGACCTGTTGTAACCAACTCCTGCAGTCCGTGTCTCAATTACACACGGACATAATATTGATGGAATAGCCACCAATTCAAGAATTCTGGAAAAGGAAATGGGGAACCTCGGGTCACAGAGAAAGTAACAGATATACAAAATCAAATTCACATATGCACTAAAAAAGGAGTACAGTGCAACCTGTACGTTAGGGACACCCAAGGACTTCCATCAGGTGTCCTTATTTCAAAATGGTCATTATATGTACAGTAAACTGGATGAGCCAAATATTCCGGGTTTGTCAATATATCCTGCAGCGTTCCTTTTTTTCCGCCCTTGCCTTGGATCGTGCCCAATTTTGGAGCCCTGCCAGCAGGATGTGATTTCAGTTAATTTTCCATTTGTTGGGTTTCCCAATTCATTGCCATCACAGGGTTCTTTTCCATTGAGGGACAGATGTCCTGATCCTGGGATCTGCGACGTTGGCAGCCTAGTGGAGTAGGCGGTGGCCAGGTGATGGGCGGTGGCTGGAAAATGTTATTGGATTTACCTGATAAAGGTTGGGTCCCCTGTAGTTGAGAATCTTTATTTGTGGTTTTGCGCCAGCAGCTGTTGAGATGTTCCAAGAACCAGGAGGCCACTAGAGAGCAGGCAAAGAGGGAAAACCATATCTGTCCATCTTGGTCACCAATTTCCCCCAAGCCCCCATTTCCCAGTCTCCATCTACCCTTAACTCAGGCACCCACTGCGATTTCAGGGCCTCCAATCCCTGACTCCCACGCCTGACCAGCAGCTCCTGGTTTTTCTTTAATGGAGATCTCTTTACCCAGTGACCATAATGGCAAAGAAACCCCTCGATCCCTGGGATTGAATGCTTGCACGGCTCTATCACAGGGATGGAGGGGTTCCTCTGTCAATATGCATGCTGGGTAGGGATCTCCATTACACACAAGCAATTTTTTCACCCACTGCTATCTCGCATTTACCCGTGTCTGATGTTGTAAATGGACTAGGTACATTGAAGGCTGTCTGTAGTTCATAATTTGCGAGTGTCCATGGTTTCAAGGCAGTTTGTATCCATTATAATGTGATTTATTTGGGACTCTCTAAGTCTGTTTTTTGTACAGAAACGAGAGTCTATTCGTACAGGTTTCACTGTAAAATATTACCGTATCAATAACTAACCCTGTGACTAAAGTACATGTGCATGGCTCCAAAATCACCAAACTAATACAATTTTTAGAAATTCCAGCGTTTCCTTTTTGAACAGTTCCTGAATTACCTGACAATTTTTGGATGTTTTCACTGTTTTCAATGCAAGGTTCAAGTCATATTCAGAGATGTTGGTGTCATTCGAAGTTTAGGAGAAAATTATGTTGAGTACAATTGGGTTCCATACAGTGTTATTATAGTTTAATTCTTGGAAGCTAGTGATGTGTAACATGAAGGTAGAAATTACAATCAGCACTCTTCTGGTATAAATGTTTACCAGTCGCACCAAATTCCTCTCTCTATTTCAGCACATTTAAACCATTTATTTTTAACAAGTTGGCATCTGTTAAAATAGCGTAGAGGAATTTGGTGTGTATTGAGAATTCATGCGAACAGCACAAATCATTTTTTACTCTGTAGTGTGCAAGAATACATACTATCAATCCTGAAGATATAATTGAATTGCTTATCTTAATGCTGGTTACTCCCTTTGAAGACTTTGCAGGTAGGAACTGTGGCAGACAATCTGGAGGTGGATCCTAAGACTGGAGATGTGTGGATTGGTAGTTGCCCCGTTGGCTGGAAATTGTTCTCCTACAATCCTGAAAATCCCCCAGGATCTGAGGTTTGTCACTTGAAATATTGAGAAAAAAATGCAATTCGTTTTGAAATTAGTTGAGTTGTTTTAATTTTAAAGTATGTTGTAAATGAATCAGGTGCTGGACTTATTGAAATGTTCAGCATGATGGGCACTATTTGTTTATAATTGAATGGTTGCTAACATAGCCTGTAACTATTAAAGTTAAACTTGTGCCATGCCAAGAGAACACACCTTTTGAAGCCGTAAAATATAAATCTATCCTGATAATTTTGTCTTCGTTTCAAAAAAAATTAACTTTACTGATTTGTATTTAAAATAAAAAATCTAGATAGTATTGACACAAACGTGCAATCATTGACATAGAAGCGGTTGTGTTGTGTTGCAAATGTACATCTGCATTTGTTTTAAAACTTTTTCAAATCAGCCTTTTATAGACACAGACTTGCACGTATGACTATGTTCATCTATGGGGGAGGGAGATTTAAATATGTGCTCAAGGGTTAACAGTTAATCCTGTTTGATTTTAACTCTAGCTTCTGTGTAAACTTCTATGATTTTAAACTGACATTAGACTGAAGCAAATATGAACTTAAATTCAGATTAAAACCAGAAGGGCCATTTACTTAAGCTAGGCTCATGTCATCATTGGAAAAATAGGCATTTGTTTCATTCGGTTAGAATGTTTTATTTTGATAGTTGTATTGGATGAGTAACCATGTCTCTCTTTACACACAGGTAATCAGAATTGAAAACATTCTCTCCATGGCCCCAAAAGTGACTCAAGTGTATGTGAACGATGGCTCTGTTCTCCAAGGCACATCAGTTGCCACTGTTTACGAAGAAAAACTGCTTATAGGCACATTCTTCCACAAAGCTCTTTATTGCGAGCTTAGTAGTTTATAACCTAGAATAGACGTATGCATTTCAAGTGCTAATGCCCAGTTAACTGCACTTTCACAGCCATTAAAGATCCCTTTATTCAAGCAGTGACTAAAAGTTTTTGTAATTCTTCCTAGTTCCTAATACCATTGTTTATGTGCTAATGCAAAGTTTTCAGTAGGTGGTCGTTTTATTTTAGGTATATAGTGATGTAAATTTTGTTTTTAGTAAAATTATATCCTATTATAATTGGGGAGAATTCTGAAAGAATGTTTTAATAGTTTCAAAATAAGGCTACTTCCAATGCATTCTATTGTAGTGGAAGCAAAATCTTGTCTAGATGTTTGCTGATTGCACGATGTTCAATTCCATTTGCTACATAAAATGTATAACAGGATTTCTTGTCTGGGAGTACATATTTAATATTTCACCACAAACTTGAATATGTTCCAGCTAGCTCATCAATATAGTCATAGTGATGCTTTCCTATTGTTTTGGTTATAAGGTTGTGTAAGATCATGTAATGGCTCCCGCTTGGTCGAAGTAATTAACTACATCAATCATTAGAATATTTTGATGGAACTTTAGGGTGAATGGGAAAGAATTGTTTTAATGATAAATGTAACTAATTTCTAGTCCAGCTCTGGATTTAATGTAAAACCTTTTTCCTTGATTTTTGATCAATGAAAATAAATTTGCCTGTGTGTAAAATTAATTTGCCTGTGTAACATTTAATAAGCTTTTGCTAATTGGAATGGTGTACAATTTCCATAATAAACTTTGCAATGATCCATGCACTGTATTGACCATGTTGCTGTTTTGAATGGCCATATTAACTGCTTTGTTAACTGCTTTACCTTCTGCCTGTAATAAAAGATAAAGGCACAGTTTTTTGTGGTTGTAATGACAGCGAAACTGTTGTTGTTTGCTGTCATTACGCTGTGAAACTGACAGCAACTTCTGGCATTTGCACATGTGCAGTTAAAGCAGAAATCCAGAAATTGCTGTCAGTGATCCCATGCTGCGCCACAGGGCAGTGTTGAAGTCTGCAGAGGGAAATCTTTAGAAATTATTGAACTGACGATAACTTCCCCTTTGATGCTCTAATATTGCTGTTTAAAACCCCCCGAAAAAGTTAAGCCTTTTGAATGCAGTGTAACTGGGTTTTTAACTACGTACTAAGTCAAAATTACTGCTGAACAACCTCCCTGGCCCTGAAAACAAATTTTATATTTTTGGAATGTCAAATTTTTCCATTATAAAATGTAATTCTTTTTAATCATTTTTATTTTTAAAAGTTTGATATTTCAGCTTCTACCTAAATCCCATGTGTATGTCCCAATCTTTATTTCGCTATTTATAAAAAGTGAAGGATATCGGTGCATTTTACTTCCTGGTTTGCTGTCTGAGAATTCTTTGTGATTGGCTGCTTAGCCTGCTTGATAACATCACTTGCTGGATGCTGGAGATCCCCTAGACTTGATGCCAGAATCAAACTAACGTTGGGAAAGGCGAAATCCACGCCACAGAGATCACTAGATGGTTGTGGTCCGCTGTTTTCGAGGTCAATGGCAAACACCATCACTTCACCCAAATTATCTGCAAAATTTAGACCATTGTTTAAGTCGAGGTGGGATGTGAAGTTTTGGCACTGCATTCTAACACCTTGCTGTGGGGCTCTTCCAAAGAGATTTATAAAACTCCTAGTGTTGCTGCAAAATTAAGCAAATCATGTAGGTCACAGACTGCTTTTCTAAATCCGAGGTTCCCAAACTGGGGAATGGTGGTTGGGGCGAGTTTATCGGGGGTGCAAGGAGGATGGGTTGGATTACTGTGCACTTGGTGTGATTTTAGCTTTAAATTTGCTTCATTCAATTTTATTCAAAGCCTGTTTTGTTTGTCCACTTCATCACAAGCAACACTAGAAGGGACACTGGGGTGGTTGGTGATCTTATGGTGTCTGAGCATGTTTTTGGGCCCAGACTCAGCACAGCATGCACCATGCATTGCAGGAATCGCCGAGGATACGGGTTACTGCAGCTCCTACCACAGCTACTATTAGCATTCATCTTGCGGCAAAGTTCTGAACCCCTACCACTACCAGTCCCATGTGGTCAACGGCTCTGCTGCCAATTACCCTGCCATGGCTTTCCACGAATACAGTTACCCCAGCCATTACCAATCGTACAGCAGGGCTCAGCCAACATGCACCCAGCCAGGTAAGCGAGGCGTACATGAGATGCAAGTGCATAGTGTCTGAGTCATGGGAATCGTCAGGCGATTCTATTTTCTCTCTTCCCCCCTCTGTTTTTGTCTGGAAAGCAGCTGGCCGATTCAGCTCCTGGAGTTAGAGAGTTTATTGGTTATTTTACTTAAATGAAACATTGATATTCGTTTAATGAATCACAGCTACGCCTACTATTGTTAGAGATATTGACACATGGTGGCAGCGGCAGTAGGGATTGTTTTAAAGCAACTTCCACCTTTTTAGTGGATGTCTCGGTAGCCGGCACGGGTTTTAAAGTTACACAAAAACTGAAGTGTGTGCACGATGACTTTGAGTGGTGCTCTACTACCACCTCGGGCTCAATCCACAACACAAAATTGTGGAGAAGATTCGAGTGAGCCTGGAAGCATTATGTCCTGGCGATGAAGCTCGGCGAGGAGACTGAATTGGTACAGGTGTCGACGCTTCTCACAGTAATAGGGGATGAAGCGCATGATATTTACTCCACGTGGGCAGACTGGGCCAAGGATGGAGACTGAGAAGATAGAGCCGGTGCTAGGGAAATTTGCTCAGTACTGCCAGCCGCACAAGAATGTTCCTTTTTGAGAGATAAATTCAACAGGAGAGGGCAGGATGCTGGTGAAACGTATGACCTGTATTGTACAGTGCTGCGAAAACTCACCAAAGGCTGCGAGTTTGACCATATACCAGCGGAAGAGGTCCTCTGAGACCGATGTGTGCTTGGAATTGCAGACTCGTGGGTGTGAGAGAGATTGCTTTGAGAGGCTAATCTAACCTTGGCAAAGACTGAGATTTCTCACATGCTTGAAACCATGGTGGTGCAGCTCAAAGTCATCAGGGAGTTAAAAGGACAGACGTGAGTGTGGTGCATAAAGTCAAGGAAGCACCTAAAGTGGGACAGAGGCAAGCTTCAGGACAGCACTAAAGAATCCCCAAATAATCGTGAGTGCTGGAACTACAGGAAGAAACATGAGTTCCACAAGAGAGCTTTGTCCAGCTATTGGGAAGGTGCGCAACAAGTGCGGACAGAGCAACCATTTTGCAGCAAAATGAAGTGAAAAAGAATTGTCTGCACACAGATAGACTGTTCGAGCAACATATGAAGAACCAAGGACAAAATAAATCTTTGTCAATGAGATCAGTGCTATTGGTTTGGAAGACTGAGTGTGTTACACTTAAGCCGGAGTCGGGCAGCTACCCAAGATTTCAAATAGACACAGATGCACAATGTAATGTAATTCCAATGCATCTTTACAAAAAAGCAATTAAGAGATTTTAAGCTAGCAAAGGTGGATCTGTCGAAGTCAGCGATTGTAAGTTATGTCGGTACAAGTTTCCCCATTAGAGGACAGGTGCGAATTCTGGTTCAACATGGTGACGATAAGTGTATGCTAGTCGGAAGCATGACTATACGACTTCTGTTGGGTAGGAAAGTTTGTCTGGGCATGGACATCATTAGGTACAATGATAATGAAATTAATAGAACGTCTACTGGAGTAACGGTATATACGATCAGTGTCTACAAGTGTTTAGTACTGAAAGATCCTCGGGTGTTCAGTGTTGAGGTAGGACAAGTTGAGAGAATATCAAATCGGTCTCGACAAGGCAGTAGATCCAAAACCAATGTCTTGTCGGCATCATACTAGCTGTGGTTGGACAAAACAGATTCTGGGTAACCGAACCTAAATGTTCTATTCCCAACAACAGTCCAGCATATCCCACATCATGTACCAGTGGCTTTAAGGGATAAGCTGACAGAAACCCTGGGTGGTCTAGTCAGACAGGCCATCATGGCTCCTGGAACAACGCTGACCTTGTGGATCAGTTCGATGGTAGTCGTACCCAAGAAGAATGACACACTACATCTGTTTTGATCCAAAAGACTTAAACAAAGCCATCAAGCGAGAGCATTGTCCTCTACCGACTATTGAAGATGTAGCTGCATGCCTACACGGTGCTAAAGGCTTTACGGTTCTCAATGTCTGAAATGGGTTTTGGCACGGGAGTCTTGATGAACATTCGTCATATCTTACAACATTCCACACACCTTTTGGATGATGCCGCTGGAAGCGTATGCCATTTGGGATCAGATCCGCACCAGAAGTTTTCCAGCAGAAGATGCATGAGCTGGTGGAAAGACTGCAAGAGATAGAGTTCATTGCAGATGATTTTGTGATAATTTGCTTTTGAAGAAACACTTGAAGTCGCAATTCGGGACCATGATAAGCACCTCGAAGTTTTCTTACAGAGATGCAACGATCGTGGAGTGGTGTTAAAGGTAAAATAAAACTTTATATGCAAGAAGTTCCTTTTTATTGGACACGTGACTATGGGAAGAGGACATTGTGTTGATCCAACTGCAGTTAAAGTGGTTTTGGAGATGTAGCAGGGGCCCAACGACTGCTTGGACTTGCTCCATATCTGTCCGACATCACAAAACCACTCGGAGATTTAACTCAGAAAGACGTAGCATAGTTCTGGTGAGAATCACAAGAATTAGAAAGTATGGTCACCAGCTTCCTTGGGTATTATAATCTGAAAGTTATTTTACAAGACGATGCATCTCAATTTGGACTTGGAGCAGCAGTGATGCAGAATGGACAACCGGTCACGTATGCATCAAGGGCATAGCCAGTAGCAGAGACCAGAGGCACACAGATTGAGAAAGAACTTCTAGTGATCGAGTTCGCCTGCGATAAATTTGAAGCCTACATCTATGGTTGGGATGTGGTGAATATTGAAATGGATACCGTCCATTAGAATCAATAGTTCTCCAGCCACTAAACAACGCACCTAAATGACTTCAAAGGACGCTGCCAAGACTCCAAAAATACAGTCTGAGAGTTTCATATAAGGGGAGCAGATGGTTCTAGCTGATGCACTTAGCAGAGCATACCTGTCAAAAACTGATGACAGTGATTTTATACATGAGCTGGAAGAAGTTGATTATCGTGAATCACTTCCAGTTGTGAATCACTTCCAGTTGGTGACTCACAGTAGCAACAACTTAACCATGTTGCAGTGGATGACCTGGTTCAGAAGTAACTGCATATGATCATTCAGCAAAGCTGGCGTGGGATCAAATCAAAGGTGCCTGAATGCCTCCACCATCACTTTTACTTTCAAGATTAACTGTCCAAGGGGAGTTGATATTCAAAGGACAGCAACTCATGGTACCAGCTGTGTTGCCGAAAGAGTTGATGGCATTAGCTCATTCAGCACACATCGGCATAGAAGGTTTTATCCAGAGTCCGTGACAGCCTTTATTGGCCCAGGATGCCAACAGAGCTTAAACAATATATTGCAAATTGTGTAATCTGTTTGGCTCATACGAGTTCACCAAGCAAGGAACCAATATTGCAGCAGATTTTGGCTAGGCCCTGGTTGAAGGTTGGGGCTGACCTTTGTGAGCTACACTGCTCGTCGTGTGTGACTATTTCAGTAACTATCGAAGTAGCCAGTCTCACTTCAGTTACTACTCGCAGTGTAATGAGAGAACTTCAAGTGATGTTTGCTAGATTCAGGATACCGAACATCCTTGTAATGGATAATGGCGCACAATTTGCATCAGCAGAATTTGCAGCGTTTGCCAAGAGATGGGGATTGAGACATGTGACCTCACTACCCGCAATCAAATGGCAAAGCTGAGTATGCCGTCAAGACTGTGAAATTACTTCACAAAGTGCAAGGAGTCCGGTCAGTCAGAGTTTCTAGCTTTATTGGATTGGTGCATCACGCCAAGTGAAAGTGTAGGAGCCTCCGCCTCGATTGAAGGACTATTTGTTTTTATCGTGTCTGCTTGTGATTGCATGTTTGTGTTTTTTGAACTTAGTTGGAATTCTTTTCTTTTTAGGGGAGAGATGTGCTGCGAGATGTACAGTAGATGCAAGTACATCCGAGTCCTGGGAATCGTCGGTGACTCAGCAGGTGATTCTTTCGTGTTCTCTCTCTCCTCTGGTTTTTGTCTAGAAAATAGCTGGCTGATTTTAGCTCCTGAAGTTATTCTGAGTTTATGGTTATTTTACTTAAATAAAACGTTGATATTCTTTATAACGAATCATGGCTATGCCTACTATTCTTAGCAATAGCGACACCTGCACATAATGTCTGTCATGCAGTCACAGACCCCCTACCATCCACCTTCAGAAAGGTCGGTCGATGCATGCGTGTGAGGAATCTATGCAGACGTGGCTATGTGCGCGGGAGGGAGCCGGGCAGACTGTGGCTGGGGCGCAGCAAAGTCTTGATTAAGTCCCTAATTGCGCTATTCCACATTGGGTGGATCTGTTCCATTGGATGATGCAACAGCCATCAGTAACACCTGATGTGCCTTCAATAACTCAAAGACAAGGAATTTAAAGGATTCAACTAAGGCTTTTAATCACTAAGAACATAGCAGCATAGCAGGTCTTCCCACATCAGGTTCATCTGGTAGTGAGTGACTCATACAGCTCCTGAGACCTTTATATGGCAAAAGACAGGGGCGTAGCCAATACACACAATAGGAACAAAAGGGTGTGGTTTACACAATACAAGCAGGTAAAATACAAGCAGGTCTGATGAAGGCATATTTCATCACATTCACCCCTTCTACAGATTTAGTCTGTCCGGGGGTGTGATAGTCCTTCCTGAACGTCGCAACAGTACCTCGGGTCCCAACCGGGAGTCCGTGGTGCCCTCCTGGGCATACCCATGTGCCGGGGGTGTTGCAGGTACTTCTGGGGGTGGTGAGGATACCTCTGGGGATGGTGGAGGTTCTTCTGGGGGTGGTGGTGATGGGTCGTCGTCGTCGCTTCCTGCCGAGGCAAGGTCCTTTATGGACACGGTGTCTTCACGCCCGTCGGCGTGCTTGACGTACGCGTACTGTGGGTTTGCGTGGAGTAGGTGTACTGCCTCCACGAGGGGATCCGTTTTGTGGCCCCTCACATGCTTCCGTAACAGGACTGTCCCTGGGGTGGAGAGCCACGAGGGTAGGGATACTCCTGAGGTTGATTTGCGGGGAAAAACGAACATCTTCTCATGAGGTTCTGGAGGGGGAGGGTGAACAGCCAGTGGTCGTGGTCCACATTGGTACCAACGACATAGGTAAAAAGAGGGATGAGGTCCTGCAGCAAGAATTTAGGGAGCTAGGTGAAGGATTAAAGAGCAGGACCTCAAGGGTTGTAATCTCTGGATTACTCCCGGTGCCACGTGCTAGTAAGTATAGGAATAGGAAGATAGAACAGATGAATGCGTGGCTAAAGGGATGGTGCAGGGGGGAGGGCTTTAGTTTCCTGGATCACTGGGTCTGCTTCTGGGAAAGGTGGGACTTGTACAAGTCGGACGGTTTACACCTGAACCAGAGGGGAACCAATATCCTTGCGGGGAGGTTTGCTAGCACTGCTGGGGGGGGTTTAAACTAACTTGGCAGGGGGATGGGGTACAGAGTGGAGCTATAGTAGGGGGTGATTTACAGCCAAATACAGAGGGAAAAACAAGTCAGCTGGGAAGGCAAAGCAAATATGTGAAGGCAAAAGAGAATATGGCAGGGCTGGAAGGCATTTATTTTAATGCAAGGAGTCTTGCAAATAAGGTGGATGAACTGAAGTTGTTGTTGAACACATGGGAGTACGATATTGTTGCTATCACGGAGACATGGTTGAGGGAGGGTCAGGACTGGCAGCTCAATATTCCGGGGTATAGAATCTTCAGGCGAGACAGAGGGGGGTGTAAAAGGGGAGGGGGTGTTGCAATATTAATTAAGGAGTCAATTACTGCTGTAAGGAGGGATGATATATTAGCGGGTTCCTCTAATGAGGCCATATGGGTAGAACTTAAAAACAAAAAGGGGGCAAGCACTTTGCTGGGAGTGTACTATAGGCCCCCAAACAGTCAGGGGGAGATAGAGGAACAGATATGTAGGCAAATCTCAGAAAAGTGCGAAAATAATAGGGTAATAATAGTGGGGGATTTCAACTTCCCCAATATAAATTGGGATAGTCAGAGTGTGAAAGGCTTAGAGGGTGCAAAATTCTTAAAGTGCATCCAGGAGAGCTTTTTGAGCCAACATGTAGAAAGTCCTACAAGAGAGGGGGCGGTACTGGACCTAATTCTGGGGAATGTAGCCGGGCAAGTGGTGGAAGTGTCAGTAGGAGAGCATTTTGGCGACAGTGACCACAATTCGGTGAGATTTAAGGTGGTCATGGAAAAAGACAAAGACGGCCCGGAAATAAGGGTTCTAAATTGGGGGAAGGCCGATTTTAATATGATAAGGCAGGATCTGGCCAAATTGGACTGGGAGCAGCTACTTATAGGAAAATCCGCATCAAAACAGTGGGAGACTTTCAGAAGGGAAATAGAGAGAGTACAACGCCAACATGTTCCTGTAAAGGTCAAGGGTGGGACCAACAAGCAAAGGGAACCTTGGATGACAAGGGATATACAAAAATGCATTAGAAATAAAAGGGGGGCTTTTGGCAGTTACAAAAGACTAAAGACGGAAGAAGCCCTAGAGGAGTATAAAAAATGCAGGGGCATACTTAAAAAAGAAATTAGGAGGGCGAGGAGGGGCCATGAAATAACACTGGCGAGCAAAATAAAGGAAAATCCTAAGATGTTTTATAAGTATATTAAGGGCAAGAGGATAACCAGGGAAAGGGTAGGGCCCATTAGGGACCAAAGTGGCAATCTGTGTGTAGAGCCAGATGATGTAGGCGGGGTTTTAAATGAATTTTTTGCATCTGTGTTCACTATGGAGAAAGACGATGCAGACATAGAAATCGGGCAAGGGGGCTGTGACATACTTGAACATATTAGCATCGAGAGGGAGGAGGTGCTAGCGGTTTTAGCAGGCCAAAAAGTGGATAAATCCCCAGGCCCAGACGAGATGTATCCCAGGCTGCTGTGGGAGGCAAAGGAGGAGATTGCAGGGGCTCTGACACAAATTTTCAGAACCTCTCTGGCCACAGGGGATGTACCAGAGGACTGGAGAACAGCTAACGTAGTACCATTATTCAAGAAGGGTAGCAGGGATAAACCAGGGAATTACAGGCCAGTGAGCCTAACATCTGTGGTAGGGAAATTATTGGAAAAAATTCTGAGGGACAAAATTAGTCTCCACTTGGAGAGGCAGGGATTAATCGGGGATAGTCAGCATAGCTTTGTCAAGGGTAAATCATGTCTGACAAATCTGATTGAATTTTTCGAGGGGGTGACTAGGGGGGTGGATGAGGGAAATGCTGTGGATGTGGTTTACATGGACTTCAGTAAAGCTTTTGACAAAGTCCCGCATAGGAGACTGGTCAAGAAGGTAAGAGCCCATGGGATCCAGGGTGCCTTGGCGCGTTGGATCATAAACTGGCTGAGTGGCAGGAGGCAGAGGGTGATGGTCGAAGGTTGCTTTTGTGACTGGAAGCCTGTGTCCAGTGGGGTACCTCAGGGATCGGTGCTGGGTCCCTTGTTGTTTGTGATCTACATAAATGATTTGGATGAGAATGTAAAAGGTATGATCAGTAAGTTCGCAGATGACACGAAAATTGGTGGGGTGGTAAATTGTGAGGAGGAAAGCCTCAGGCTACAGGACGATATAAACGGGTTGGTCAGATGGGCGGAAAAGTGGCAAATGGAATTTAACCCTGAAAAGTGCGAGGTGATGCATTTTGGACGGACAAATAAGGCAAGGGAATACACAATGAGTGGTAGGACCCTAGGAAGTACAGAGGGTCAGAGGGACCTTGGTGTACATGTACATAGATCCCTGAAGGCAGCGGAACAGGTAGATAAGGTGGTTAAAAAGGCATATGGGATACTTGCCTTCATTAGCCGAGGCATAGAATATAAGAGCAGGGAGGTTATGATGGAGCTGTACAAAATGCTGGTGAGGCCACAGCTGGAGTACTGTGTGCAGTTCTGGTCGCCTCACTATAGGAAGGATGTGATTGCTTTGGAGAGGGTGCAGAGAAGATTCACCAGGATGTTACCTGGGATGGAGCGCCTCAGCTATGAAGAGAGGCTGGACAGGCTGGGGTTGTTTTCCTTGGAGCAAAGAAGGCTGAGGGGGGACCTGATTGAGGTGTACAAAATGATGAGGGGCATAGATAGGGTAGACAAAGAGGAACTTTTCCCCTTAGTAGGGGGGTCAATAACAAGGGGGCATAGATTCAGGGTAAGGGGCAGGAGATTTAGAGGGGATTTGAGGAGGAACTTTTTCACCCAGAGGGTGGTTGGAATGTGGAACTCAATGCCTGAAAGGGTGGTAGAGGCAGGAACCCTCACAACATTCAAGAAGCATTTGGATGAGCACTTGAAATGCCATTGCATACAAGGCTATGGACCAAATGCTGGAAAATGGGATTAGACTGGACAGGGATGGATGGGCGGCGCAGACACGATGGGCCGAAGGGCCTCTTTCTGTGCTGTAAAACTCTATGACTCTATGACTCTATGACTCTAGGAGTGGCGTTAGTAGCAGTACACAGTAGCGACCTTATCGAGTGGAGTACGTCTGGGAGGACCTCCTGCCAGCGGGAGGTGGGGAGGCCTTTAGACCTTAGTGCTAAGGTGACCGCCTTCCACACTGTCGCGTTCTCCCTCTCCACTTGCCCATTACCCCGGGGGTTATAACTAGTGGTCCGACTCGTGGCTATCCCCTTCGACAGCAGGTATTGGCGCAGTTCATCGCTCATGAACGACGCCCCCCGTCAGTGTGGATGTAGTTAGGCATGCCGAACGTGCAAAACAGGTTGCCGAGGCACTTGATGACCGTGGCACTGGTCATATCTGGGCAGGGGTAGGCGAATGGGAAGCGGGAGTACTCATCCACAATGTTGAGAAAGTACACATTGCGGTCGGTGGAGGGGAGTGGTCCCTTGAAATCTAAGCTCAGGCGCTCGAATGGCCGTGTAGCTTTGATCAGGTGGGCTCGGTCGGGTCTGAAAAAACGGGGCTTGCATTCCCCTGGTCATAGACCGGACCTCCTCGATGGAATAGGGCAGGTTACGGGATTTTATAAAGTGGAATAGCCAGGTGACCCCCGGGTGGCAGAGGCCATTGTGGAGGCCCTGTAGCCTGTCCCCCTGGATGCTGGCACACATCCCTCGTGATAGGGCGTCGGGGGATTCGTTGAGGGCCCCCGGCCTATATATTATGTCGTACTCAAACGTGGAGAGTTCGATCCGCCACCTGAGAATTTTGTCGTTCTTGATCTTCCCCCTCTGTTTGTTGTTAAACATGAAGGCTACCGACCGCTGGTCGGTAAGCAGGGTGAAGCGTTTGCCGGCTAGGTAGTGCCTCCAGTGCCGCACTGCCTCCACTATGGCCTGGGCCTCCTTCTCTACCGAGGAGTGCCTGATCTCGGGCCCTTGGAGGGTTCTTGAGAAAAAGGCTACGGGTCGCCCATCCTGGCTGAGGGTGGCTGCTAAAGCGAAGTCGGACGCATCGCTTTCGACCTGGAAAGGGATGTTTTCGTCCACTGCCCGCAGCGCGGCCTTCTCAATGTCGTGTTTAATGCTGTTGAAGGCGGCGTGGGCCTCGGCTGTGAGCGGGAAGGACGTTGGTTTCAGGAGGGGACGGGCCTTGTCGGAATAATTGGGGACCCATTGGGCGTAATAGGAGAAGAACCCCAGGCACCTTTTCAGGGCCTTGGTAGTGTTTGGTAGGGGTAGCTCCCGTAGGGGGCGCAATTGGTCGGGGTCCGGACCGATTTCCCCGTTTTCCACCATGCAGCCCAGGATACAGAGGCGCGTGGTGCTAAAGACACACTTATCCTCGTTGTAGGTGAGATTGAGTCTGAGGGCGGTTTTCAGAAATCTCACGAGGTTCGAGTCGTGGTCTTGCTGGTCGTGGCCGCGGATGGTGACGTTGTCTAGGTATGGGTAGGTGGCTGTTAACTGGTTCTCATCGACCATGCGGTCCATCTCCCGCTGGAAGACCGAGACCCCGTTCGTTACCCCAAAGGGGACTCTGAGGAAGTGGTAGAGACGTCCGTTCACCTCGAAGGCGGTGTATGGACGGTCCTCCGGCCTAATGGGGAGCTGGTGGTATGCCGATTTTAGGTCGATGGTGGAAAACACCCGGTATTGCGCGATTTGGTTAACCATATCCGCTATGCGGGGCAGAGGGTAGGCGTCTAGCTGGGTGTATAGATTAACCGTCTGGCTATAATCTATCACCATCCGCTTCTTTTCGCTACCCTTAACTACTACTACCTGGGCGCGCCACGGGCTGGTACTGCATTCGATGATACCCTCCCGCTTGAGTCTTTCTACTTCCGACGCAATGAACTGTCTATCCTCCCAGCTGTACCGCCTACTCTTGGTCGCTATGGGTCGACAGTTGGGTGCGAGGTTGGCGAACAGAGAGGGCGGCTTGACCTTCAGGGTAGCCAGACCGCACACTGTGAGGGGCGGCTGGGACCCACCGTAGGTAAGCGTGATACTTTGGTGGTGGCACTGGAAGTCCAGGCCCAAGATCACGCTCACACAGAGATCTGGCATTATCAGTAGTTTAAAATCTCTGTAATCATTGCCTTTTACCGACAACATAACCGCGCAGAAACCTGTAATTTTTGAGGTATGAGTCTTATCGGCCATGGCGATTTTGCCCTGTGTGGGGACTATCGTTAGAGAAAGTCGTTTTACCAGGCTAGGATGAATAAAGCTTTCGGTGCTCCCACAGTCAATCAAGCATTTAACCTTGTTCCTGTTTACCTCTATGTCCATCATCGATTTAGACAACGGATGTGGCCTGGATTGATCCACTGTGATCGAGGCCACCAGTGGGTCCTGGAGGTCCGTGTAGTCGGGGCAAGATGGTGGACTCCACGAGGGTGGACAAGATGGCTTCCAAGATGGCCGCTCCCACGGCGCGCATGCGGCAGTGGTGGAGTTGGAGGCGGGGTTCCCTCTGCAGACTTTGCTGAAATGTCCTTTCTTCCCGCATTTAAAACAGGTGGTGCCCTTCGCTGGGCACAGATGCCTGGAGTGTTTGTCCTGACCGCAGAAGTAGCATTTCGGGCCCCGGTGCATCGCGGCAGTAGTGGGGCTCCTGGGTGGAGGCTGGGGCTCCGATGGTGCTGGGCTGGCCTGAGACCTGGGAGGTGAAGATGGCTTCCAAGATGGCGGCCCCCACGGCGCGCACGAGGCGGAGTGGGCCGCGTGGCCTGGGGAACAGGATTCAGAGTTCCTCTGCGCCATATCCAGCGATCGCGCTATATCTATAGCCTGTTTTATGTCCAGTCCCTCCTTTTCAAACAGTTTCTGCCGAATATAATTTGAACTGAGGCCCGCAATAAGGGAGTCTCGAATCAGCTCCTCCGTGTACACGATGGCAGACACGGCCTTACAGTTACAGTCTCTGCCCAGTACTTTTAGGTTTAGTATAAAGTCCTCTAGTCACTCACCATACCGCTGCGTGCGAGTAGTCAGAAGATGCCTGGCGTACACCACGTTTATTGGCCGCGCGTAGTGGGCCTTCAGGATGGTGCAGGCCTCCTCGTAGCTGGTGGCATCTTGGATGAGATGGGAGACCCGATGGCTCACCCAGTTTCGCAGGATTCCCAGTTTCATGTCTCCGGTAGCGGTTTCGGCTGCGGCTATGGCAGTGGATGAGTTTGCAATGAAAAATTCGAAGCATTGGAACCAGTGTCCGAACTGTGTGGCTGCATCTGAGGCATGGGGGTCCAGATCCAAGCGCTCTGGTTTCAGGAGTCGATCCATCCTGGTGTTTTAGTGATTAAAATTGATGTGCCTTCAATAACTCAAAGACAAGGAATTTAAAGGATTCAACTAAGGCTTTTAATCACTAAGAACATAGCAGCATAGCAGGTCTTCCCACATCGGGTTCATCTGGTAGTGAGTGACTCATACAGCTCCTGAGACCTTTATATGGCAAAAGACAGGGGCGTAGCCAATACACACAATAGGAACAAAAGGGTGTGGTTCACACAATACAAGCAGGTAAAATACAAGCAGGTCTGATGAAGGCATATTTCATCACAACACCCTAACTCGCTCAACTTGTTTAGCACTGTAGTGTATGTAACCGTTCTACCTTTAAGAGAACTATTGTATGTAACCGTCCACCTTTAAGAGAACTATTTTAGGGGTTGCACTACTTTATCTTGGCTGCTGTATACTGTAATACCGGCGGTGACCACACCGGTATATAAGTGCTGTGTAATGATTTATTGGGCAGTTCCGCCCTGACCTTCAACCAGTAAAGTCCTGTTAAAGTTTACTCTTGTGGTCTGTGTAGTAATTCGCAATATAACACACAGACTTAACAGTGGCGACGAGTTCGATCTTACCCTGCGGCAGAGATACATCCGAAGCAGTTAACGGGCGTCGAGAAGAGGCATCCGCCCTCGTCATTCTGCTGAGAGAAGACTCGAGTCTGCAGAGCAAGGAAAAAGGAAGAATTCTGACACGAAGCCTTCCATCAGCAACAGGCAGTGATCGTCCTTCTATCATGGTGGTGGGTGAGCCGATCAGCGACGAAAAGCAAGTCGGCCACGTTGACTGTGAGTAGGGGAGAAAAAAAAAAAAAACGGAGGATATAAGGGCGGAGAACTCGACCACGGCCGGGGAAAGGAGCCGGACAGAAGTCGGGGCCAGAGGCGCTGAGACTGGGGCAGCGTAGGGCAAGGTAGCCGCGGTGCAGGCAAACGCAGCCGGTGTGAGAGACCGGGCTACAAGCGGGAACGCAGCCGGTGTGAGAGACCGGGCTACAAGCGGGAACGCAGCCGGTGTGCGAGACCGGGCACAAGCGGGCTGGGAGACGCAACAGCGTCGAGAGACAGCTCGACCGCGACAGGGGAAAAAGGCCGGGCACCTACCGAGGCTGCGAGGCGCTGCGACTGGGATCGTAAGGCGCAGGAGGTAATAAAAAAAAAATTTTAAAAAAGAAACCGCGGAGAACTCGGCCGCAGCCGGGGGAGGAAAGGACCGGACTGCGAGAGGGGCTGGGAGGCGCGATTGAAAACCGCTGAGGGAGAGACAGAGCCCGAGCGAGCGGAAGAGACAGAGCCCGAGCGAGTGGGAGGCGCGATTGAAAACCGCTGAGGGAGAGACAGAGCCCGAGCGAGTGGGAGAGACAGAGCCCGAGCGAGCGGGAGAGCGAGGGAGACCGAGCGAGCGAGGGAGAACGAGACCGTTCAAGCAAGGGAGAACGAGACCAAGCGAGGGAGACCGAGCGCGGGAAACCGCCATTTTCGGAGGCGGGGAAGAAGACAAGCGCGGGAAACCGCCATTTTGAAAGTAGGCGGGGAAGAAGACAAGCGCAGGAAACCGCCATTTTGAAAGTAGGCGGGGAAGAAGACAAGCGCGGGAAACTGCCATTTTTGAAAAAAAAAAAAAAATCGTTGTTGTTTCTCAGAAAGATTGCGAAGATGCCTAAGCGTGGTAACATCAATGATTTCGATCCCAATGTGGAAGATTGGACCACGTATGTAGAACGCATTGAGATATATTGTAAGGCAAATAAAATAGCAAATGATGATAAAGCTCTAACCTTACTAAATTCAATGGGTGCGAAGACATACGGGCTATTGAAGCATCTTCTATCACCAGCTAAACCGGCGGATCAGACTTTCGCTAATATTGTTGCTGTCCTGAAGGATCATTTGAACCCCACACCGCTGATGTTAGCGGAACGATTTAAATTTTATGCGAGAACGCAACTGAAAGAGGAAAGCAACGTGGAGTACTTGGTTGAACTACGTAGACTAGCGAAATACTGTCAGTTTGGGGAAAATCTGACAGAGGCATTGAGAGACAAGTTCGTGTGCGGGTTGTCGAAGGAAGGAACCAAAAGCGACTGCTCGAAGAGAACGATCTTACACTTGATAAGGCTGTCCTTATTGCAGCATCGCACGAAGCCGCAGCGAGAGGCACTGCAGAAATGCAGCTGAAGGCAGCGGTACTCAGCGTGGATCAAATGGCTTCGGGTACAACGAAATGTTATCGTTGTGGGAAGACAACACACGACCAGAACCAATGCTGGTTTAAAAACCAGGAATGTAGGAAATGTGGCATGCTTGGTCACATAGCTAAAGTATGCCAGTCAGGAAAGAAGACCAACAACAAAAAAAAGTCACCGCCGGAAAAGTACAGCAAGGTACACAAGGTGGCTGAGAAGAGCTCGGATGAACAGAATTCGGATTCAGACTCCAACAGCAAGGAACTGGGTAGTCTGAGAATTCACAATGTGAGTAAGGAAGCTGACCGACAAACTATCTGGGTCACACTGCAGATAGCAGGAGTCCACGTGAAAATGGACTTGGACACCGGATCGGCGTTGACGGTCATGAATAAACAAGATTACAAAAAGTTATTCACACATATTCCCCTACGGGATACGAAGATAGTATTACAAACATACACGGGGCAAAGAGTATACCCCATCGGAAAGATAAAAGTCAAGGTGAGACACACGGACAAAGAACACCAAGGAATGGACTTATATGTACTACCTGAGGGAGGTCCACCACTTCTGGGACGGGAGTGGATCAGGAAAATAAATATGGACTGGCACTCCCTAAAAGCAATAACGGTAGATTCCGGAAAGAAAAATGTCAAACCTGCACGATTCTCCAGAATATTGGATGAGGACATATGCAACAGTGACAGGGACAAAGCAGAGAGTGAGAACTCGGTGAAGACAATCAGCTCAGACTCTGGAACTGATGATGGTAAGACCAGCCCATGTGCAAAAGACAAGTCTAAAATGGACTTGCAGATTAATGATGGAACAACGAAGGAGTACATAAATGCTTCAGAAGAGAGCAAAGTATCAGAACAGATTTCCACCAAACAACAACAACATAGTTTGACAGAGAATTCTGAGTCTGTCCAGTCTACAGACATGCACATTTCTGAGGAACACCGGGCTCGAACTCAACTCAATTTCAAACTACAACAGCAATTGGAACAAATGATTCACCGTTTTGAGCAAGAGATGAATGCAAAGAAAAAGTTCTTTGACACAGAGTGGGAGAATCTGGAAGGACAGCTGAGGCAGCTGATTGAGAAAATGGAGCAGGAACACACAAACTGTCTGCGCGAGGAGGCCAAACGAATCAAAGCTGAGCAAGAAAGGGAATATGTCGAATTCATCGAGCAGTTGAAAGCTAAGAAGAAAGAGTACCCCTTGGTGAGCAGTGTCAGCAGTACTAAGCCACTCAGGGAATTGGGTGCAGAGGCAAAACCTGAAGATACTGCAGAGATCAAGTTTGTTGCTGGAAGCGCTACTTCCAGAGCTTTGCTTCGAATTAAAGAATTGCCAGTTAAAATTGTGAAACCCTTGAAAGAGAAGATTAACATGGAGAAACATCGTGTCATTTTCGAATGCAATGTTTCCAGGTCAAATGCTGCTGTCAAGTGGTATTACAAAGACAAAGAGATTCATCCCAGTAATAAATATGAGATTGTGAGTGAAGAGGTGTACAGGAAGCTCATTATTAATAATGTCGCTTTGGAAGATGAAGGCAACTACATGTGCGACGCCATAGATGACCAAAGCACAGCAAAGTTATATGTAGGAGAGCAATCAATTGCTATCATTAAACCCATATGTGATGTGGAAGTGTCAGCGCCAAGTGACGCCATTTTTGAGTGTGAGCTTTCAGTTGCTGACGTGAAGTCTCCAAAATGGATACTAAATGGTGAAATTCTTCATGCTTCTGAAGATGTGGACATTGAGCATAGTGGCACTATTCATCGTCTCACTCTAAAAAAAAACAACTTGTAAGATGACCGGCTTACTGCAGTTTATTGCAGGGAAATCAAAATCTGAGGCAAGGCTGACTATTAAAGAGCCTCCGTCAAAGGTAGTCAAAGAACTACAGAACATTACAGTGGAAGAGAAGCATTCTGCTACTTTGAGCTGTGAGTTTACACTTACTCCCAAGATGGTCAGATGGTACAAAGACCAGAGCTTAATCGAAGCTTCTGACCGTTACAAATTTAAACAAAATAAGAATGTGATAGAACTTACCATTACAAATCTCACAACCAAAGACTCTGGTGAATATAGCTGCAAATCAAGTAATGCACAGACCGCAGCCACACTCACAGTTGAAGCTCCAAAAATAGAAATAATAAACCATTTAGAGGACGTAGGTTCTGAGGAGGACAGCAATCTAGTATATTCATGTGAGTTGTCCCATGATGATGAAGATGATGACTCATCTGAACCATTATCACCCCTTCCAGGTCACGCACGTGGTCCTTCTGAACTGAGCCAAATCAGTCTGGAAGTAGGGAAAATTCCCAAGGTACTCGAGCCTTTAGAAGCCAGCAAGGCTGGTTCGGAAGTTACGAAAGTTCAAGCTGTTAAGTCCAGTGAAGGACTATTGGATGAGTCACCCCAGCAACGTGAACCTACTACACCACCGAGAACTACTACACCACCGAGGCGTTATCCGGACCGAGTCAGGAAGCGCAGGAGGCGCCTCCGCAGAGACTGAATCTGTGAACTGTTTTCCGCAGAGACTGAATCTGTGAACTGTTTCCCGCAGAGGCTGCATCTGTGAACTGTTTTTACATGAAGTTGGATATATGTTATGATGTTATGTTTAATGGGGAATAGGTATATTGTAAGCTAAAAAGGGAGGATTGTAGTGTATGTAACCGTTCTCCCTTTAAGAGAACTATTGTATGTAACCGTCCACCTTTAAGAGAACTATTTTAGGGGTTGCACTACTTTATCTTGGCTGCTGTATACTGTAATACCGGCGGTGACCACACCGGTATATAAGTGCTGTGTAATGATTTATTGGGCAGTTCCGCCCTGACCTTCAACCAGTAAAGTCCTGTTAAAGTTTACTCTTGTGGTCTGTGTAGTAATTCGCAATATAACACACAGACTTAACAAGCACGATGCCTAACAAAGTGCTTAAACACAAAACAACACATGACTCAAATTGAAAAGCACGGGGACATTGAAAGTGTCGATTCTTCCATCAAACATTGGAGTTTCTTTTTGTTTTGCTGGCAGTAAATTCTTGTAGTGAGGCATCGGCTCACATTTTTTAACAAAATATGGATGAAAAATAAAATGAAGTGTGACTGTAATGGAAGGAGTGAGCGACTCCTGCATATGAGAGAATCATCTCCCGCTGTAGTTTCAGCCTCAGTGACTGGTAGAGACCAGAATCCCGCTCATCCGTCCCACACCAAGCCCCATTGCAAATTGCGCTGCCTTTTTTTCTCTGAGGTATTGGCCCAGATTTTAGCGGTGATTAATGACATCACTGTTGTGGGACGCTGGAGATTTGCGTGATTTGGCGCCAGATTCAAACTAAGGTCTGGAGAGGTGAAATTCACGCCACAGAGATCGTTAGATCATTGTGGACAGCTTTCTTCGACGTGTCACTTTGCTACTGACCACAAATTCCGGGCCAATATCCCCATTTTAGCCCCCTCCCCCCCCAGCTGTGACATTGATTATTGAATCTGACGGGTGAGCGCATTTCATTTGGATTTTGAAACCTGAAGTGTGGCTTTTTCAATTTCAGGAAAAGAACTTTCCGAGCCCGAAGTCAGAATGGCAAACGGGAAACGAAAAAAGCTTTGCAAACCACGGACCATCTACTCCGGTTTCTAGCTCGCAGCTTTACAGAGGTGCTTCCCAAAAAAAAAACCAGTACCTGGCACTGCCAGAGAGAGCTGAGCATTTGGCAATCAATTGAAATCACTGAACTGACAAAAATTTCCCCTTTTTCACTGAAATATTGCTGTTAAAAATCTCTGAAACAATTAAGCCTTGTCGAATGAGATGGAACTGGGTTTTTAATAACAGTCATAATTACTGCTGAACAATTGTTATGGCCCCTGAAAAACTAATTTTATACTTGTGGAATGTCTATGCTTAATTTTTTTTTAAAGAAACATTTGCAGCTTCTACCTTAATCGCATGTTTCTATCCCAATCTTTATTTCACTCTGTAAAATGATTAATATGTGAAGGAAAATCAGTGCAATATACTTCCTGATTTGCTGTGAGAATTCTTCAATGTGATTGGCTGCTTAGCCAGCTTGACATCACTATTGCCGGACACACAGATCTCCTGGACTTGGCCTCCATTGGGAAAGGTGAAATAGAGGCCACAGAGATCATTAGATCTTTGGGGGCAGCTTTCTTCGAGCACCACCACTTTACTGCTGACCACAAAATCCAGGCCAATATCTTCGATCAGAGCCAGAAGGTGTACCAAAGCAGTGAATATGGCCGTTCAAAAGAGCACGGTGGTCAATACAGTGCATGGATCATTGTAAATGTTTAGCTTATTACAGAAATGGTACACCATTCCAATTAGCAAAACCTTATTAAATGTTACACAGGAAAATTAATTTTACACATAGGCAAAGTTACTGCCCCAGTTCTGACGAAGGGTCATCGACCTGAAACATTAACTCTGTTTCTCTCCACAGATGCTGCCTGACCTGTTAAGTATTTCCAGCATTTTCTGTTTTTATGGCAAAGTTACTTTCATTGATCAAAAATTAAAGAAAAAGGTTTTACTTTAAATGCAGAGCTGGACTGGAAATTAGGTACAATTATCATTAATACAATTCTTTCCCATTCTCCCTAAATATTTTTAATTTTCCATCAGAATATTCTAATGATTGATGTAGTTAATTATGTCGACCAAGCGGGAGCCATTACATGATCCACAAACAATACACAACCTACCTTATAACCAAAACAGGAAAGCATCACTATGACTATATTGATGAGCTAGCTGGAACATATTCAAGTTTGTGGTGAAATATTAAATATGTACTCCCAGACAAGAAATCCTGTTATACATTTTATGTAGCAAATGGAATTGAACATCGTGCAATCAGCAAACATCTAGACAAGATTTTGCTTCCACTACAATAGAATACATTGGAAGTAGCCTTATTTTGAAACTAATATTAAAACATTCTTTCAGAATTCTCCCCAATTATAATAGGATATAATTTTACTAAAAACAAAATTTACATCACTATATACCTAAAATAAAACTATCACCTACTGAAAACTTTGCATTAGCACATAAACAATGGTATTAGGAACTAGGAAGAATTACAAAAACTTTTATTCACTGCTTTAATGGCTGTGAAAGTGCAGTTAACTGGGCATTATCACTGGAAATGCATACATCTATTCAAGGTTATAAACTACTAAGCTTGCAATAAAGAGCTTTGTGGAAGATTGTGCCTATAAGCAGTTTTTCTTCGTAAACAGTGGCAACTGATGCGCCTTGGAGAACAGAGCCATCGTTCACATACACTTGAGTCACTTTTGGGTCCGTGGAGAGAATGTTTTCAATTCTGATTACCTGTGTGTAAAGAGAGACATGGTTACTCATCCAATGTAACTATCAAAATAAAACATTCTAACCGACTGAAACAAATGCCTATTTTTCCAATGATGACATGAGCCTATCTTAAGTAAATGGCCCTTCTGGTTTTAATCTGAATTTAAGTTCATATTTGCTTCAGTCTAATGTCAGTTTAAAATCATAGAAGTTTACACAGAAGCTAGAGTTAAAATCAAACAGGATTAACTGTTAACCCTTGTGCACATATTTAATCTCCCTCCCCCATAGATGAACATAGTCATACGTGCAAGTCTGTGTCTATAAAAGGCTGATTTGAAAAAGTTTTAAAACAAATGCAGATGTACATTTGCGATACAACACAACCTCTTCTATTTCAATGATTGCACGTTTGTGTCAATACTATCTAGATTTTTTATTTTAAACACAAATCAGTAAAGCTAATTTTTTTTGAAACCAAGACAAAATTATCAGGATAGATCTATATTTTACGGCTTCAAAAGGTGTGTTCTCTTGGCATGGCACAAGTTTAACTTTAATAGTTACAGGCTATGTTAGCAACCATTCAATTATAAACAAATAGTGCCCATCATGCTGAACATTTCAATAAGTCCAGCACCTGATTCATTTACAACATACTTTAAAATTAAAACAACTCAACTAATTTCAAAACGAATTGCATTTTTTTCTCAATATTTCAAGTGACAAACCTCAGATTTCGGGGGATTTTCAGGATTGTACGAGAATACTTTCCAGCCAACGGGGCAACTACCAATCCACACATCTCCAGTCTTAGGATGTACCTCCAGATTGTCTACCAGAGTTCCCATATGCAAAGTCTTCACAGAGAGTAACCAGCATTAAGATAAGCAATTCAATTATATCTTCAGGATTGATAGTATGTATTCTTGCACACTACAAGGTAAAAAATTATGATTTGTGCTGTTCGCGTGAATTCTCAATACACACCAAATTCCTCTACACTATTTTAACAGATACCAACCTGTTAAAAATAAATGGTTTAAATGTGCTGAAATAGAGAGAGGAAGTTGGTGCGACTGGTAAACATTTATACCAGAAGAGTGCCGATTGTAATTTCTACCCTCATATTACATAGAAACATAGAAACATAGAGATAGGAACAGGAGTAGGCCATTCGGCCCTTCGAGCCTGCTCCGCCATTCAATGAGATCATGGCTGATCTTCATCTGAGATCTTAGCTGATCTTACCAGTTCAGTACCCCGTCCCCGCCTTTTCTCCGTAACCCTTAATCCCCTTAGCCTTCAGAAATATATCCAATTCTCTCTTGAAAATATTTATTGAATTAGCCTTCACAGCCCTCTGTGGCAGGGAATTCCACAGGCTCACCACTCTTTGAGTGAAGAAATTCTTCCTCATCTGTTTTAAATGATTTGCCCGCTATTTTTAGACTGTGGCCCCTGGTTCTGTGCTCCCCTGCCATTGGAAACATTCTCTCTGAATTCAGCCTGTCCAGGCCTGCCATAATTTTATATGTTTCGATGAGATCCCCTCTCAATCTTCTAAACTCCAGTGAGTACAAGCCCAAACTATTCAATCTCTCCTCGTAGGTCATTCCCGCCATTCCAGGTATCAGCCTGGTGAATCGCCGCTGCACTCTTTCCATGGCAAGAACATCCTTCCGCAGATGGGGCGACCAAAACTGTACACAATACTCCAGATGCGGTCTCACCAGCACCTTGTACAGCTGTAGTAAGGTATCCCTATTCCTATACTCGAACCCCCTTGATATGAAGGCCAACATACCATTTGCCTTCTTAATCGCCTGTTGCACCTGCATGCTCTCCTTCAGTGACTGGTGCACAAGAACACCCAGGTCCCTCTGCACTTCCCCATCTCCCAATCTATTGCCATTTAGATAATAATCTACCCTCCTGTTTTTACCCCCAAAGTGGATAACCTCGCATTTATCCACATTATAGTGCATCTGCCACGTATCCGCCCATTCCCCCAACCTGTCCAAATCGCACTGTAGCCTCCTGACATCCTCATCAGAGCCCACCCCTCCTCCTAGTTTAGTGTCGTCAGCGAATTTGGAAATATTGCATCCAATTCCCTGATCCAGATCATTTATATATATTGTGAACAGCTGGGGTCCCAGGACAGATCCTTGCGGCACCCCGCTGGTCACTGCCTGCCACTCCGAAAATGAGCCGTTTATTCCAACTCTCTGTTTTCTATCCGCCAGCCAGTTCTCTATCCACGTTAATACTTTGCCCCCAATCCCATGAGCCTTAATTTTGCATGATAATCTTTTGTGTGGAACCTTATCGAAGGCTTTCTGGAAGTCAAGGTACACCACATCCACTGGCTCTCCCCCATCTATTTTACCAGTTACTTCCTCAAAAAATTCCAGCAGATTAGTCAAACACGATTTACCCTTTGTAAATCCATGTTGACTCTGTCCGATCCTTTCCCCATTTGTCAAGTGCTCCGCTATTTTATCCTTAATAATGGACTCTAGCATTTTGCCCACAACCGATGTAAGGCTTACTGGTCTATAATTCCCTGCTTTCTCTCTACCCCCCTTTTTAAATATTGGGGTAACATTAGCTACACTCCAATCCACGGGTACTGTTCCCGAGTCAATGGAGTTCCGGAAGATGATCCTTAGAGCATCTGCTATCTCCAGGGCCACCTCCTTAAGTACCCTAGGATGTAGTTTATCAGGCCCCGGGGATTTGTCGGCCTTCAGTCCCCTCAACTTACCCAACACCATATCCCTAGAGATACTAATTTCTGTCAGCTCCTCCCTCTCATTAGTCCCTATGTTTGCCGATATTCCTGGGAGGTTATTTGTGTCCTCCTTTGTGAATACAGAACCAAAGTATGAGTTTAATTGGTCTGCCATTTCCTTATTCTCCATTATATATTCTCCCGAATCGGACTGCAAGGGACCGACTTGGGATTTTACCAGTCTTTTCCTCCTGATATACCGATAAAAGCTTTTGCAGTCTGTCTTTATGTTTGCTGCAAGTTTACTTTCGTATTCTATTTTCCCCTTCCTGATTAATCCCTTTGTCCTCTTTTGCTGTATCCTGTACTGCCCCCAATCTTCCGGTCTGGTGCTTTTTTTTGCCAGTTGATATGCCCTTTTTTTTGATTTTATGCTGTCCCTAATTTCCCTCGTTATCCACGGTTGAGCCACCTTTTTAGGTTTATTTTTATGCCAAACCGGTATAAACATGTTCTGGAATTCTTCCATTCTATCTTTGAATGCTTGCCATTGTCTATCCACTGTCAATCCCCCCAGAAACACCACCCAATCAATCTTACCCAATTCCCGTCTCATACCCTCGTAATTCCCTTTATTTAAGTTCTGGACCTTAGTCTCTGATTCAATTTCCTCACTCTCCATCTCGACTGAGAGCTCGATCATATTATGATCGCTCTGACCCAAGGGGCCTCGTACAAGAAGATTGTTGATAAGTCCCTTCTCATTGCACAATACCCAGTCTAAAATGGCCTGATCTCGAGTCGGCTCCTCGACATATTGGTCCAGATAACCGTCCCGAAAACATTCCAGGAATTCCTCCTCCTCAGAATTTTTACTAATTTGGGTAGTCCAATCAATATGTAAATTAAAGTCACCCATGATGACAGCTGTGCTCTTATCGCACGCTTCTCTAATTTCCCTTTTTATGCCTTCCCTCACCTCCATATTACTATTTGGAGGCCTATATATCACACCCACTAACGTTTTCCTCCCCTTGCTATTTCTCATTTCTACCCATACAGATTCCGTTTCATCCGAGTTAATATCCTTCCTTTCCATTGCATTAATCCCCTCCTTTACCAGCAATGCTACCCCACCTCCCCTACCTTTTTGCCGATCCTTCCTAAATATTGTATATCCCTGGATGTTAAGTTCCCAGCCTTGCCCACCCTGCAGCCACGTTTCTGTAATCCCAATCAAATCATACTTGTTTACCTCTATTTCCACAACTAATTCATCCACCTTGTTCCTAATGCTTCTAGCATTAAGATACAAAGCCTTCAGGCTTGCTTTTTTCACACTCTCATTATGAATTAGTTTACACATCACTAGCTTTCAAGAATTAAACTATAATAACACTATGTATGGAACCCAATTGTACTCAACATAATTTTCTCCTAAACTTCGAATGACAGCAACATCTCTGAATATGACTTGAACCTTGCATTGAAAATATCCAAAAATTGTCAGGTAATTCAGGAACTGTTCAAAAAGGAAACTCTGGAATTTCTAAAAATTATATTAGTTTGGTGATTTTGGTGCCGTCTCACTTGCTTCAATACATGTACACGTTGCAGCTCTACAATGACATTTTATGGATATGGTAATATTTAGACCTGTACAAACAGACACTCCCAAATTACTGAGAGTCCCAAGTAACTTACATTCTAATAGATACAAACTGCCTTGAAACCACGGTCACTCACAAGTTATTAACTACGGACAACCTTCAATGAATCAAGTCTGTTTGCAACTTAAAACACCGGACTCGCAGGTAAATGCGAGATGGCAGCGGGTGAAAAAACAGCTTGTGTAATGAAAATCTATACCCAGCATGCATATCGGCAGAGAAATCCCTCTATCTGTGAGATTGAGTGCCTACACGACTCTTACAGGGATAGAGGGGTTTCTCTGCCACTAGGTAAAGAGATCTCCAATAAACAAAAGCCCGGAGTTGGGTGGGGGAGTTTGAATTGTAGTCCCTGAAATCGCAGGTGGGTGTGTGAATTGAGGGTAGAGGGAGACTGTAATTCGACGACAGAGGATGGGAGGACCTTGGATCTGGACTGGAGGCGACGGAGGTTGAACAGTTTCCTGTTTGTTCTGTAAATTAGCTCCACTCCATTGGGGAGCTTACTGAGGGTGAGATGGAGCATTGCAGCAAGGAAGATCGAGAAGAGCGTTGGTGCGATGACACAGCCTTGCTTGACCCCGGTTCATACGTGAATTGGGTCTGTGGTGGAACCGTTGGTCAGCATCACGGCTTGCATGTCATCATGAAGCAGGCGGAGGATGGTGACAAACTTTTGAGGGCAGCCGAATTTGAGGAGGACACTCCATAATTCCTCACGGTTGACAGTGTCGAAGGCCTTTGTGAGATCAAAGGAGGTCATGTACAGCGGTTGGTGCTGTTCCCTGCATTTCTCTTGTAATTGACATGCGGTGAAGATTATGTCCATTGTGGTGCACATTACAGTATGTAGATGACGCTTGCGTCTGCGCTCACTCGGAGATCGAACTCCAAACCTTCGTCAACACCTTCACCGAAACGTACGAGAGTATGGGCCTTACACTAAACATCCGTAAGACAAAGGTCCTCTACCAACCTGCCCCCACCACACAGTACTGCCCCCCGATTATCAAAATCCACGACAAGGCCTTGGACAACATGGACCACTTTCCGTACCTCGGGAGCTTACTGTCAACAAGGGCAGACGTCGACGACGAAGTCCAACACCGCCTTCAGTGTACCAGCTGCAACGTGTACATGTATTAAAGCAATTCGGTCGCCTGAGGAAGAGAGTGTTTGAAGACCAGGACCTCAAACCCGACACTAAGCTCATAGTCTACAGAGCAGCAGTGACACCCGCCCTGCTGTATGCCTCAGAGACATGGACCATGTACAGCAGGCACCTCAAAGCACTGGAGAGGTACCACCAACGCTGCCTCCACAAGATCCTGCAAATCCATTGGCAGGATAGGCGCACCAATGTCAGTGTTCTTGCTCAGGCCAACATCCCCAGCATCGAAGCTTTGACCACGCTCAATCAGTTCCGATGGACGGGTCATATTGTCCGCATGCCCGATTCGAGACTCCCAAAACAAGCGCTCTACTCGGAGCTCTGGCACGGCAAGAAAGCCCCAGGTGGGCAGGGGAAACGCTTCAAGGACACCCTCAAAGCCGCCTTGAAAAAGTGTAACATCCCCATCGACACCTGGGAATCCCTGGCCCAAGACCGCACAAAGTGGGGGAGAAGCATCTGGGAAGGCACCGAACACCTCGAGTCTCTTCACCGGGAGCAAGCGGAAGCCAAGCACAAACAGCGGAAGGAGCATACATCAACCCAAGCACCCCACCCACCCGCCCCTTCAACCACCGTTTGCCCCACCTGTGACAGAGACTGTAGGTCCCGCATTGGACTCATCAGTCACCTGCGAACTCATTTTTAATGTGGAAGCAAGTCATCCTCAGTTCCGAGGGACTGCCTAAGAAGAAGAGAGGGAGACTGTGGAATGGAGGCTTGAGGGTAGAGGGAAATTGGGGAATGGAGGCTCGGGGGAAGATGGGGAATGGGAGACTGAGATGGACAGAATGGTTTTCCCTCTTTGCCTCCTCTCTAGTGGCCTCCTGGTTCTTGGAACTTCTCGCACAACAGCTGCTGTGGCAAAACTACCAAAAGATTCCCAACTACAGGGGACTCGACCTTTTATCAGGTAAATCCAATGACACTTTCCAGCCACCGCCCATCACCCGGCCATTGCCTACTCCACTGGTACATCAGGTACTGATGAGAAGCTAACAGCCCCCTACCCACATCCCCGCCCTGCCCCTCAAACATTAGCAGCTGCAGCACATGGAGGGAGGGAGTCCTGGGCAGGGATCTGCAGGACCTTAATACCCCTGCCCCCCTAAAATCTGGCTGGGATCTGCCAGGCTCTCTGGCCCTAAAGCAGGCACCTTGTCCTGTATAGGCTGCCAACGTAGCAGATCCCACGATCAGGACATCCCTCCCTCAATAGAAAAGACCCTGTGACAGCAATGAACTAGGAAACCCAACAAATGGAAAATTAACTGAAATCACATCCTGCTGGCAAGGCTTGATCCCAGATTATAAGGTCTGCAGGAAAGATTGGGTAGAGAGGAGGAGTAGCCTTAGTGATTAAGGATGAAATCACTTTAACGATGAGAGGATATCACAAGAGGGAAGCAGGGAGTGGAGACCTTATGGGTAGAATTAAGAAATAGAAAAGGATTTAAGACTGTAGTGGGCGTTGTGTACAGGCCCCCTGGTAGCAGCTATGAAGTGCTAGACTGTGTAAATGCAGAGATTAGACAAGCGTGCAGCAAAGGCAGAGTGGTTTTATTGGGGCATTTTAACTTTCATATAGATTGAGATAAGCAGACTAGCTCATCAAAAATGTAGTGAATTTCTTGGTGTCCAGGATAGTTTTCTGCAACAATATGTCCGAGAACCAACAAGGGGGCAGCCCATATTAGATTTAGTAATGAGTAATGAGCCAGATTTAGTTAACAGCCTAATGGTGCGAGAGCATTTATCCAATAGCAAACATAACATGATCGAGTTCAACGTAGCGTTTCAAATGGAGAAATGCAAAACAGCTGCTAAGATTCTAGATTTAGGTAAGGCTGACTTCAATGCAATGAGACAAAACTGTCCACAGTAAATTGGGCAAATCTGTTAATGGGTAAAATGACAGAAGATCAGTGGGAGGTGTTTAAAAAAGAATTTAATGTGATACAGAACCAGTTTATACCCCTAAGGAGCAAGAGTTCTACTTGCCAAAAAACACAGACATGGATGACTAAAGAGGTAAGGGACAACTTAAAACGAAAAGAAAAAAAGCATACAAAAATGCAAAAACCAGATAATCCCGGCAACTGGGAGAGATACAAAGAACAAGAGATGACAAAACAGAGAGCTACAAAAAGGGAGTATGAAAAGAAACTTGCAAGGGATATTAAAATCAACAAGTTTTTTTTACAATTATATCAGGAAAAAGGGTGGTCAGGAGCAATGTTGGCCCCTTAAAAACTGAAAGCGTGATAAATGAAAATAAGGAATTAACAGACATGTTGAATAATTACTTTGCTTCAGTATTTACAATAGAGGGAGAGGATAGCATGCCGGACATCCCAAGGAAACTAATATTGAGTAAGGGAAGGGGACTCACCAAAATTAACAGAGTACAAAAGTGTGGAAATTATGATGAACCTTTATAAAACATTGGTTCGGCCCCAACTGGAGTACTGTGTCCAATTCTGGGCATCACACTTTAGGAAGGATGTGAAGGCCTTAGAGAGGTGCAGAAAAGATTTACGAGAATGATTCCAGGAATGAGGGACTTCAGTTACGTTGATAGACTGGAGAAGCTGGGGTTGTTCTCCTTGGAGCAGAGAAGATTGAGAGGAGATTTGATAGAGGTGTTCAAAGTCATGAGGGGTCTGGACAGGGTAGCTAGAGAGAAACTGTTCCCATTGGCAGAAGGGTCGAGAACCAGAAGACACAGATTTAAGGTGATTGGCAAAAGAACCAAAGTCAACATAAGAAAAAACTTTTTTATGCAGCGAGTGGTTAAGATCTGGAATGCACCGCCTGAAAGGGTGGTGGAGGCAGATTCAAGCTCATCTTTCAAAAGGGACTTGGATAAGTATCTCAAGGAAAAAAATTGCAGGGTTATGGGGAAAGGGCAGGGGAGTGAGTCTAGCCGAGAATCAGCATGGGCTCGACGGGCCAAATTATCTTCTTCCGTGCTGTAACCATTCTATGATTCTATGATAAGCAAAATAACAGTAATAGAGAAAATAATGACACTAACGAGTGACAAATCCCCAAGACCAGATGATTTCCATTCCAAGGTTTTTAAAGAAAGTAGGTGAGAACATTGCAGGTGCCCTAACTATAATCTTCCAAAGCTCTCTCAATTCGGGAACCGTTCCTTTAGATTGGAAAATTGCATACGTCAGTCTGCTATTTAAGAAAAGCGGGAGAGAGAAACCAGGGACTTAGACTAGTTAGCCTAATATCTGTTGTCGGGAAATTACTAGAGTCTATAATTAAGGATGGAGTGACTGAACACCGTGAAAATTTTCACCTGATCAGAGAGAGAAAGCCAGCGTGGATTTGAATGGGTAGGTCATGTCTGACAAACCTGATTGAATTTTTTGTAGAGGTGACTAAAGTAGTGGACAGGGGAATGTCTATGGATGTTATTTATATGGACTTCCAGAAGGCATTTGATAAAGTCCCTCATAAGAGACTGTTAGCTAAGGTTGAAGCTCATGGAGTTGAAGGCAAATTATTGACCTGGTTAGGAAATTGGCCAAGCGGTAGGAGACAGAGAGTAGGGTTAATGGGCAGGTAGTCTCATTGGCAGGATGTGACTAGTGGTGTCTCAAAAGAATCTGTGTTGGGGCCTCAACTAATTCACTGTATTTATTAACGATTTACATGATGGGATAGAAAGCCACATATCCAAGTTTTCCAATGACACAAAGATAGGCGGGATTGTTAGCAGTGTAGATGGAAACATAAAATTACAAAAAGATAATAGATTATGTGAATGGTGTAAGCAAATGTGAGGTCATCCACTTTGGACATAAAAAGGATAGAACAGAGTACTTTCTAAATGGTAAAAAGCTAGACACAGTGGAGGTTGAAAGAGACTTGGGGTCCATGTACAAAGATCATTAAAATGCTATGGACAGGTACAGAAAGTAATCAAAAAGGCTAATGGAATGCTGGCCTTTATATCTAGGGGACTAAAATACAGAGAAGCTATGCTACAGCTAAAGACAGCCCTGGTTAGACCACACCTGGCATACTGTGAACAGTTCTGGGCACCACACCTTAAGGAGGATACATTGGCCTTGGAGGGAGTGCAACATAGATTTATCAGAATGATACCTGGACTCCAAGGGTTAAGTTATATGAGGAGATATTACCCAAACTAGGGTTGAATTTCCTGAAATTTAGAAGGTTAAAGGATGATTTGATCTAAGTTTTCAAGATATTAAGGGGGACAGATAGAGTAGATAGAGGGAAACTATTTCTGCTGGTTGGGGAGTCTAGGACTTGGGGGCATAGTCTAAAAATTAGAGCCAGGCCTTTTTGGAGTGAAATTAGGAAACACTTCTACACGCAAAGGGTGGTAGAAGTTTGGAACTCTCATCTGCAAATGGTAACTGATGCTAGATCAATTGTTAATTTTAAATCTGAGATTGATAGCTTTTTGTTAACCTAAAGTATAAAGATATATGGGGCAAGGCGGGTATATGGAGTTAGCTCCATTAGCCATGATCTTATTGAATGGCAGAACAGGCTCGAAGGGCTAAACAGCCTATTCCTGTTCATATGTTCCTAGGGCAAAAAACAAGAACGTTGCAGGAGATGAAGCAAATCATGTAATATTTGACTCATCCTGTTTACTGTACATACAATGACCATTTTGAACATAAGGACACCTGATGCAAGTTCTTGGGTGTCCCTAATTTACAGGTTTCACTGTGCTATCTTTTTTTGTGCATCTGAATTTGATTTTGTGTATCTGCTCCTTTCTCTGCGACCCTAGGTTCCCCATTTCATTTTCCAGAATTCTTGATTTGCTGGCTATTCCATCAAGAAATGGGAAGGCAAATGGCCATGTCCATTTTTGTTGTTTGGAGTATTTGAATTTATAAGTGTTTAAAAAGTTGGTTAATGTACACAGAACAGTAATAAACTCAGGCTGCCAACTGACCGTTAAAAGCAACGCTAAAACTGTCAGTTACAATGCTAACAAATTTTATATAAATAAGTCACAGTATTGGATCAATACACCCATCAACTTAGAATGTAATATCCTCCTTGAACTCTCGCCAGCCTTTGACATGGTCGACCACACCATCCTCTTCCAATGCCTTTCTTCCATTGTCCAGTTCAGTGGGATTGCACTCGTTTGGTTCCACTCTTACCCATCCAACCATAACCAGAGCTTCTCCAGCAATGGCTTCTCCTCCCACCCCCATACTGTTGCTTCTAGAGATCCCAAGTAGCCATCCTTGGTCCACTTGTCTACGTATCATCCGCAGACATAGGATCAGCTTTCACATGTACACTGATGACACACAGCCCGACCTCAGTCAAACCTCACGGGATAAGACCTGTGTCCTAGCGGAAAGGGTAAATAGGGAGAGTGCAAAGGCTTTAAACTAATAAGATGGGGGGGGGGGGTGGATCTACTAGAAATGAAACCAGCCTAAATATAAACAAAACAGGAAGGGAAAGCAATGAAAGAATAAAGTAAGGGAGCACATTGATGGCTAGGGAATAAAGAGTTCTAGAACAGGAGTGTAAAAAGATGGTTAAAAATAAAGAGAGAGGAACTGCAATTAAAAATGAGTTAAACTGAATGTACAGCAATGCACACAGTGTCCATAATAAAACAGGGGAACTGGAGGCAATAATATGCTGTGAGGAAACAGACATAGTAGGGATTACTGAGACACAGCTACAGAAATATTAAAATTGGGAATTAAACATTGCAGGGTATGACATATTTAGAAAAGATAAGGGGGGGAAGGAGCAGCTATAACAATGGCAGTAGAAAAAAGTGACACAGCTATCAACAAGACAAAAATAGAATCCATGTGGATAGAGATAAAAGATAATAAAGGATCAATCACACTAATAGGGGTAGTCTACAGTGGAAGGGAGGTAGAGGAGGAAATATGCAAACAAGTTAGGGAAATGAGTAAAAAACATAGAATAATAATAATGGGGGATTTCAACTACTCCGATATTAATTGGACAGAAGAGGTAGGTAAAGGGGATAAGGTAATGGAGTTCCTACAATGTGTAAAGGACTCCTTTCTAACCCAATATGCAAGAAGCCCAACAAGGGAGGATTCACTATTGGATCTAGTAATGGGAAATGAACCAGAGCAGATAAAAGTAGTAAAAGTAGGGGAACATCTAGGCAATAGTGACCATAATATAATACACTTTAAGATAATAATTGAGAAGGACATAAGTATGATGAAGACTAGGGTAATAGATTGGAGAAAAGCCAATTTTGAGGGGCTGAGAATAGAACTTGGGAAAATCAAATGGACAACAATATTGGCAAACATTGATGTAGAACAGCAGTGGGAAACATTTAAAATGGCGTTCAACAAAATCCATGAAAAATATATTCTGCTAATAAACAAGAACAGGCTAAATACTAAAGAGACACCATGGATGAATAAAGACATAATGTATGTCTCTTCAATTATTCCCTTAAGCACATGGACAGCAGGGTAGAGCATGACAAGGAAGAATACGAAGAGATTAGGAGAGAAGTAAAAAAAAATTAGGAACTAAGAAATTAAATTATCAAGGAACATAAAACAAAATAGTAAAATATTTTACAGGCACATAAAAAAATAGGACCACTAAGAGATAGACAGGATAATATCATAGGCAGCGAGAGAGAGATGGCAAAAATATTAAATAATTACTTTGTTTCAGTATTTACCAGGGAGACAGAACAGGTGGACATGACATCAGATGATGAGATTAGAAATGAGATAACTGCATTTAAAATAAAAAGGGGAGAAATATTAAATAAACTAATCAAACTCAATAAAACCCCTGGTCCGGACGGATTACATTCACGCATCAGAATCTAGGGAAGAGATAGCAAAGGCATTACTATACATATTTAATAATTTGTTAGAACAAGGTGTAGTGCCAGAGGATTGGTGGTTAGCTAATGTAATAATTGTATTTAAGAAGGGAGTAAGAACACGTCCAGGGAACTATACACCAGTCAGCTTTACATCGGTGGTAGGAAAAATAATAGAAACTCTACTAAAGGGGAAAACAGAACATCTAGAAACCAAAAATATAATACTGAATAGTCAGCTTGGATTTCAAAAGGGAAAGTCTTGCTTGACCAACCTCATTGAATTTTGAAGAGGTAACAGAGAGAGTAGGCAAGGGTAATGCAGTAGATGTAATTTATCTAGATTTTCAAAAGGCCTTCGATAAGGTACCACATAATAGACTACTGAATAAGGTCAGAGAATGCGGAGTCGGGGGACAAGTAGCAGAATGGATAACTAGCTGACTTCAAGACAGAAAGCAAGGAGTAGGGGTGAAGGGTAGCTATTCAGAGTGGCAGAAGGTAGGAAATGGTGTTCCAGAAGGATCAGTGCTGGGACCACTGTTGTTCACAATTTATATTAACGATTTAGACTTTGGAATCAAAAACACACAATTTCTAAATTTGCGGATGACACCAAATAGGGGTGGGGGGATAGTCAACACTAAGGAGGACTGCAACAAATTACAAGACATTAATAAACTTGTAGAATGGGCATATCATTGGCAAATGAATTTCAACACAGATAAATGTGAGGTATTGCATTTTGGTAAGAAAAATAGAGGGGGTCACATATTACTTGGAAAATAAGAATCTAAATGGGGTAGAAGAGCAAAGGGATGTTGGAGTACAAATACACAAATCACTAAAAGTAGCGACACAAGTTAACAAGGCCATAAAAAAAAGCAAACCAAGCACTAGAGTTTATTTCTGGAGGGATAGAAAAGTAGAGAAGTTATGCTAAACTTGTATCGAACCTTGGTTAGACCACACTTGGAGTACTGCGTACAATTCTGGTTGTCATCATATTATAAAAAGGATATAGAGGCACTGGAGATGGTGCAAAAGAGATTTACAAGGATGATACCAGAAATGCGAGGGTATACGCATCAGGAAAGGATGAACAGGCTGGGTCTCTTTTCTCTTGAATAGGGAAGGCTCAGGGGTGACCTAATAGAGATCTTTAAAATTATGAAAGGTTTTGCTAGAGTAGATAGAGAGAGAATGTTCCCACTTGTGGGGAAGAGCAAAACTAGAAGCCATCAATATAAGATAGTCACCAAGAAACCAAATAAGCAATTCAGAAGAAACTTCTTTACCCAGAGAGTGGTGAGAATGTGGAACTCACTACCACAGGGAGTGGTTGAAGCGAATAGTATAGATGCATTTAAGGGGCGGTTAGAGAACATATGAGGGAGAAGGGAATAGAGGGTTATGGTGATAGAGTTAGATGAGGAAAGACAGGATGAGGTTGGGCCGAATGGCCTATTTCAGTGCTGTATATCCTATGTAATCCTATGTAAACCAGCCATTGCCGAATCCAATATTCAGTCTTGGATGAGCCGCAATTTCCTCCAGTTAAACAGTGGGAAGAATGAAGCCATCATCTTTGTCGATAGCAAAATACTGCAGATGCTGGAAATCCGAAATAACAACTAAAAATGCTGGAAAAATTCAGCAGGCCAGGCAACATCCGTGGAGAGAAAATAGAGTCGACGTTTCGGGTCTGACCCTTTTTCAAAACTGGAAAGGAAATGAAATTGATCGAAAGGCAGGGCTGGGAGAGAACAAAAGAAGTGAAGAGACATTAAGAGGTATTCAAAACGAGACGAGATGGTGATAGGACTAGTGGAGACAAAAGACGGCTCAGATTAGGTGTGAAATGTTCTGGCAGAATGAGAGACAGCTGCCATGTGGGAGAGAGAAAAAAAGGGGGGGGGGAAAGGGCCAAAACAAAGATGTGGATAAAATATAAGCAAAAATGTAATGGGGGCCAAGGTTATGATCTGAAATTGTTGACTTTGTCCCCTGCTACAATCTCCGTACCCTCGCCACCGACTGCATCCCCACTCCCTGGCCACTGTCTGAGGCCGAGTCAGACTCCTCGCAATCCTGGCTTTCTATTCGACCTTGAGCTGAGCTTCCGACCCCACATACTCTTCACAAAGACCGCCTACTTCCACTTCCATTAATTGGCTGAAAGATATGATTCTGTGAGTATGACTATGTCAGGCTGTTGCTTGACTAGTCTGTGGGACAGCTCTCCCAACTTTGGCACAAGTCCCCAGATGTTAGTGAGGAGGACTTTGCAGGGTCGACTGGGCTGGGTGTGCCTTTGTCATGTCCGAAGCCAGTGCCGAGGTCAATGCCGGGTGGTCCATCCTGTTTTATTCTTATTATTGTTTGCCGTAGCATTTTGTTACAACAGAATGGCTTGCTGGGCCATTTCAGAGGGCAGGTAAGAGTCAACCACGTTGCTGTGGGTCTGGAGTCACCTATGCTATGGTTGTGGTGTGATGCATCCTCGGAATTGTCAGACTAGTGTACTACTGTTCCAGTTTGGCATCCTGGCTCATTCTCCATTAAGCCGCCCAAAAAATCTGGTTTTATGCTGCAATCAATATGTAGTATGTACTTTGTTCTGAATGTTGCTACCCATCGAACGTGCCTAATTTTCTTTAATTCCACTATTTTGTTCTGAAGAATCACATTGTTTTAAACAGCTGTATGCATTAATTTGAATCCAAAACTTTTATTAACATTAAATACTTTGCTGGCATGATCAGCTTTAGGATCTAGTTTTTCTGCAATTTTATAAATATCTGTTTCCACACATTAGGTCTATATGTTTGAGTGCGATTAGCAAGCTTCACTAATATAATTCACTAATTCCACACCCAATTATCACCCACCCATCCATCCATCTAACTTGTTTTTTGAAGAGGTAACAGAGAGGGTTGATGAGGGCAATGTGGTTGATGTGGTATACATGGACTTCCAAAAGGCATTTGATAAAGTGCCACATAATAGGCTTCCCAGCAAAGTTGAAGCCCATGGAATAAAAGGGACAATGGCAGCATGGATACAAAATTGGCTAAGTGACAGGAAACAGCGTAGTGGTGAACGGCTGTTTTTTCAGACTGGAGGAAGGTATATTAATAACTTGGACTTGGGTGTACAGGGCACAATTTCAACATTTGCAGATGACACAAATCTTGGAAGCAGAATGAACAGTGAAGAGGATAGTGATAGATTTCAAGAGGACATAGGCTGGTGGAATGAGCGGACACGTGGCAGATGAAATGTAATGCAGAAAAATATGAAGTGATACATTTTGGTAGGAAGAATGAGGAGAGGCAATATAAACTAAAGGATACAATTCTAAAGGGGGTGCATGAACAGGGAGATTTGGGGGTGTAAGTGCACAAATCGTTGAAGGTGGCAGGACAGGTTGAGAAAGTGGTTAAAAAAAGCATACGGGATCCTGGGCTTCATAAATACAGGTATAGAGTCCAAAAGCAAGGAAGTTATGATGAACCATTATAAAAGACTGGTTCGGCCCCAACCGGAGTATTGTGTCCAATTCTAGGCACCGCACTTTTGGAAGGATGTGAAGGCCTTAGAGAGGGTGCAGAAAAAATTTACAAGAATGGTTCCAGGGATGAGGGACTTCAGTTACGTGGATAGACTGGAGAAGCTGGGGTTGTTCTTAGAGCAGAGAAGGTTGAGAGGAGATTTGATAGAGGTGTTCAAAACCATGAGGGGTCTAGACAGAGTCGATAGAGAGAAACTGTTCCCATTGGCGGAAGGGTCGAGAACAAGAGGACACAGATTTAAGGTGATTGGCCGAAGAACCAAAGGCGACAGAAGGAAAAACTTTTTTATGCAGCGAGTGGTTATGATCTGGAATGCACTGCCTGAAAGGGTGAAGAAGGCAGATTCAGTCGTGGCTTTCAAAAGGGAATTGGATAAGTACCTGAAGGAAAAAAAAATTCAGGGCTACGGGGGAAAGGGCGGGGAAGTGGGACTAGCTTAAGTGCTCTTGCACAGAGCTGGCATGGGCTTGATGGGCCGAATGGCCTTCTTCTGTGCTGTAACCATTCTATGATTTTATGATAACAGCATATGCCTCTGCCCCTGCCTCACACATCATCACTAAAACCCTCATCCATGCCTTGGTCACCTCCAGACTGGCTTCCATAGCCTGTTCCCTGGTTGGTTCCACAACATATTGCTCTAGGAAACTGCCTCATTACTCATGTATTAGGCTCAGTGATTTACTATGGGGGCATAACAACTTTGTCAGTCAAATGCAATGCCATAATCTTGTAGGATTCTTATAAGCAATGATTTTTAAGTTGCAGCTCCCATGCTGCCCATATCCTATCGCACACCAAGTCCCACTCACACATTACCCCTGTCCTTGATGATCTACATTGGCCCCCCAGTACCTCAATTTAAAATTCTCATCCTCCGGTTATATCCCTTATGACCATCCCCTCGCTATCTCTACTCTCCTCCAGCCCTACAACACCTCTGAACTCTGCTCCTCTGATTTGTCATTTGCAAATTCACCATCCCACCCCCTTCACCCCACCATTGGCGGCCGTGCCTGTTAGATCCGTGGTTCAGTGGATAAATAATTACACGGATACTGTACATAAACAAATAACAGGTCTTTACTGGAGGAGGGTAATTTCTAGACTGGGGTACAGAGGCATGCACACAGCTTATATACCGGTGTGGTTACTGCCGGTACTACAGTATACAGGAGCTGTAAAAGGTAGTTCTGACTTAAAGCACATACACTACAATTCCTCCCTTTTTAGATTAATAATACCCCCTTAATATTCAAATAACAATTACATTTTTACATGTACATTCAATAACAAAAGTCCATTTATAGATTCAGTCTTTGGGGCGGCTTCCTGACCCTTTCGGGATAGCGCCTTTCCGGAGGTTCTTGTTCTTGGTGCAGAGGCGACTCTGACCCCTTTTCATCGGGTAGTTCATCGGGTTCCACTGCTACTTGGTCTGAAGTAGATGCTACCGGTATGTCGGGTTCATCCCCAGGTACTCGAGACATGGGGTTGACGCCTTCCTGTGACGCTAAGATCTGATCGACGTGGCGTCTCACAATGTTCTCCCCTACATCCACTGTGTACATTAATGGCCCCTGCCTTGTACATATCGTTCCGGGTTGCCACTTCTCTGTTCGATAGTCACGGGCCAAGACTGGTTGCCCTACATTGAAGCTCCTTGTCAGCTTCTCGTTGATGTGCTGGAATTGTTTGTCCTCAACATTTCTTCGCACATTTGGTCTGAGCAAGTCCAGACGAGATCTCAACCTTCGGTTAAAGAACATCATGGCCGGGGTCTGGTTGGTAACTGCATGTGTTGCGTTTCGGTAGGCTAATAAGAAATTGTCCATCTTATGCTATAGTGGAATTTCCTCATCGCACATGGCCTTTATCGCCTTTTTAAAGGTTTGTACGAGCCTCTCAGCCAATCCATTGGTGGCTGGATGATACGGGGCGGATGTGTAATGCCTTACCCCATTCCTTTTCATGAATTTTTGGAACTCGTCGGACACAAACTGTGGTCCATTATCAGAGCAGATCTGCTCTGGCAAATCGTTTCTGGCAAATATGGTCCGTAGGACTGCAATTGTTTTCTCTGTAGTGGTTGAAGGCACCTTTATCACCTCAGGCCACTTTGAATGAGCATCCACTGCTATTAAGAACATTGAGTCCATGAATGGACCAGCGAAATCAATGTGCACCCATTGCCATGGAGAGGAGGGCCACTCCCATGGGTGTAGAGGGGCATGTGGTGGTGCATTTTGGACCTTCTGGCATCCTAAGCAGCTCTTAGTTAGGTCTTCGATTTGTTGATCGATTCCCGGCCACCACACATAAGCCCGAGCAAGGCTTTTCATTTTCACTCCCCTCAGATGACCTTCATGTAGCTCCTTTAGCACTCTCTCCCTTAACTTGGGTGGAATCACCACTCTGGATCCAGACATCACTGTCCCCTGGCATACTGACAGCTGTTCTCTTCTGGATGAGAATGCTGGCAACAGTGAGTCGCCATGTGTTGGCCATCCCTTCACCGTCAATTCATATACCCGTGACAGCGTCGGATCATTGCGGGTCTCCTTCTCTATATCCGCGTTTGTTACTGGCAATCGTTCAATTATCGACGAATAAAATATCTCAATAGGGTCCACTGCTAGTGCTTCCTCCACAGTAGGCAGTGGCAGGCGCGACAGCCCATCAGCGTTCCCATGCTGTTTCGTGCCTTTATATTCTATTTCATACTGATTCGCCCCTAGAAACAGGGACCATCTTTGTAACCGCTGTGCAGTCATTACTGGCACGCCCTTCTTAGGATTAAAGATGGAGACAAGTGGTTGGTGGTCAGTCAGCAAGGTGAACTTCTGCCCATGCAGATAATGGTTGAATTTTTTTACTCCCCATACTAGGCTGAGGGCCTCCCTGTCAATCTGGGCGTAGTTGCGCTCGGCTGAGGTTAGTGACCGAGACGCAAAGGCTACTGGCCTCTCCAACCCGTCTGGGAATTTGTGCGACAGCACCGCTCCAATGCCGTAGGGTGATGCATCACACGCCAACCGAATTGGTAGTGCTGGGTTGAAATGAGCCAACACCTCTTTTGATGTGATCAATGCTTTGCTCTTCTGGAAAGCTCGTTTACATTCGTCACTCCACTTCCATGGTACCCCCGTTTGCAGTAGGGTGTTCAGTGGGTGTAGTACGGTAGACAAATTCGGCAAGAACTTATGGTAGTAGTTCACCAGCCCGAGGAACAACCTCAGTTGTGACACATTTTCCGGTGCTGGAGCCTTGACTACTGCCTCAATCTTGTCAGGGGACTTATGTAACCCCTCTTCATCAATAACGTGGCCGCAATACGAGATCTGTTTCTGGAAAAACTCGCACTTGTGGCGATTAGCTCGTAGCCCATATTCCTTTAATCTGGCGAGCACCTTCTCCAAGTTAGCGAGGTGATCACCGTCATTTTCGCCCGTGACCAAGATGTCGTCCAAATAACACTGGGTCCCTGGAATCCCTTGCAGGACCTGATCCATCGCCCTTTGCCAGATAGCCGGAGCCGAGGCTACTCCAAACACCAGCCGGTTGTATTGATAGAGACCTTTATGGGTGTTGATCGTAAGGTAATGTTTCGAAGCTTCTTCTACCTCCATTTGCAAGTACGCCTGGGCTAGATCAATTTTGGTGAAGCGTTTACCACCAGATAGCGAGGCGAAAATATCCTCAATTCGTGGAAGTGGATATTGCACCGTGTGAAGGACTGGGTTCACTGTCACCTTAAAATCCCCACAGATGCGGACCTTCTTTGGTTCCCCAGGCGTATTACTCAACGACCTCTTCATTACAGGAACGATGGGTGTAGCCCATTCGCTCCAGTCCACTTTGGACAGTACTCCTGAATGTTCCAACCCTTCCAGCTCTGCTTCAACCACTGGTCTGATCGCATAAGGCACTGGTCTGGCCTTCAGAAACTTTGGGCTTGCATTATCCTCTATTTTAATTGTTGCTGTTATTCCTTTTAGTGTTCCTAGTCCCTCCTGGAACACTTCTTTTGCGTCAGTTAGCATTTTTGACAGTCGTCCAGGTGTGACGTCGTCATCCTTTTTGGCCTCCACCTTCAGTGCCTGTATGGAATGCCAATCTAAATGTATCTTCCAGATCCATTCACGTCCTAGCAGTGGTGGTCCTCCATTTGGCAATACATATATATCCATTTTAGGTATTTCCTGACCTTTATATGTCACTTTCACCCTTATTTTTCCTTTGGGGTAGACTTTTTGCCCCGTATACGTCTTCAAGACAATCTCTGTAGCTTTCAAGGGTATGTGTGAAAATAGCCGCTTGTAGTCTCTTTGATTTATGACTGTTAGAGCTGACCCTGTGTCCAATTCCATTTCCACTTGGACTCCGTCTATCTTGAGTGTAACCCAGATAGTCTGGTGATCCTCCATTTCGGTTACATTGTGTAGTTTCAGACAACCCAGCTCCTTGCTTCCGGAGTCTGTGTCACTTTTCTGTTCGTCTGAACCACTGTCCATCACCTGGTGTACCTTTTTGTACTTCTCCTGTGGAGATTTCTTACTGTTGGTTTTCTTCCCAGACCTGCAGACTCTTGCTATGTGTCCTGCTTTCCCACACTGTCTGCACACTTGGTCCTTGAACCAACAATCTTTCTGGCCATGTGTTGTTCTGCCACAGCGATAGCACTTCCCTGTTCCATAGGTCATTTCATTGGTGCCGTATTCTTGCGGTCTCCATTGTATCTCTGCAGCGCCCCTTGCGGCTGCTTCGTGTGATACTGCCATATTGAAAGCTTTGTCCAGCGTAAGGTCCTTTTCTGATAGAAGCCGTTTCTGGGTTCCTTCACTTTGTAGCCCACACACAAACTTGTCCATTAACGTGTCTGCTAGTCCCGCTCCAAACTGGCAGTATTTCGATAGCTTGCGCAGTTCCGTTAGGTACTCAGCATTGCTTTCGTCTTTGTGTTGGTTCCTTTTATAGAACTTAAATCGTTCTGCTATCAGCAGCGGTGTGGGGTTTAAGTGGTCCTGCAGGATTTCTACTATGCTTTCAAAATTCTTGCTTACCGGCTTCTCTGGGGTTATTAGATTTCGCAGTAACCCATAAGTTTTTGCACCCATGGAATTTAACAGAACCAGTGCTTTATTAGCATCTGGCACTTCATTCACCCTGCAGTACACCTCAATACGTTCCACATATGTCGCCCAATCTTCGACTTCATTGTCAAACGTAGAGATACTGCCACTCTTCGGCATCCTTGGTTGTGCGTTAACTATCCCCAATGGCGCCTCCCGCGCTTCCCCTTCTTCTCCGCTGGCACAAAATGGCGTCTCCCGCGCTTTCCTTCCTTCCCGCGCTCACCCATCTTCTCCGCTGCGGCTTCGCAAAATGGCGTCTCCCGCGCTCTTCGTTCTTCTCCACGGCTCAATGGTGCCTCCCGCGCTCTCCCTGCTTCTCTGCGGCTCAATGGCACCTCCCGCGCTCTCCCTGCTTCTCCGCGGCTCAATGACATCTCCCCTTGCTTTGCCCCGCGGACCCTGATCAGCCCGTGATCCCTGGCTGTGCTCTGCGCGTTCTTCTCTTGATATTTGTCGACGCCGCTCAGTCTAGAACCTGGCTGTTTCTTACCCTCTCTCGCTCTGGTTTGCAGTATTTTTCCTCGACGCCGCTCGGTGATCAACCCCCGGCTGCGCCCTGCTCTCTTCACCCTCTTTCTTACCCCGTCAACGCTGCCCGGCTCTCTCTCTCTGCCGTCGGTTGGCTTCAGCCGCCGCTGCTCAGGAAGGGTCTGCTTTGGACCTGTCGTCGGTCTCTTACTGTTCGTTGTGGCTGGGGAACCAAGCCCGGCTCTCCACAGCCTCCCCAGCGAAGTTGGATCTCTGCCTGACTGCTGGGCGGTTGCTCGCGGTCGACGCCCGTGTTCCTGGACTCGACTATTTTTTTTTATGTTGCAGGTAGATTCGCATCAACACTCGTCGCCACTGTTAGATCCGTGGTTCAGTGGATAAATAATTACACAGATGCTGTACATAAACAAATAACAGGTCTTTACTGGAGGAGGGTAATTTCTAGACTGGGGTACAGAGGCATGCGCACAGCTTATATACCGGTGTGGTTACTGCCGGTACTACAGTATACAGGAGCTGTAAAAAGTAGTTCTGACTTAAAGCACATACACTACAGTGCCTTCAGCCGTCTAGACCCCAGGCCCTGAAATTCCCTCCCTAAAGCCCTCTGCCTCTCCATCTCCCTCTCTTTTAAGGTTCTCCTTAAAACCCACCTCTTTGACCAAGCATTTTGTTACCCATTCAATATTTTCTTCCGTGGCTCGGTGTTATTTTGTCTGATTACACCTTTGAAGTGCTCTGGATGTTTTTCTACATTAAAAGCCCAAACAGGGCGCCAAGCTCGCCTGGGCGCCAGAATTACCGCTACGATCGGAGCCATTGCGTCCGCCAGAAATTCAGTTTGAGCGCCCCAAGAGGGACGCGGGGTGCTGCTTGAGGCGCCCCGCGTCCCTCTTGGGGCGCTGAAACTAAATATCGCAGCGCAACGTGCCGCAGCGCCACACGCTGCGGCATGGCGCGCTGCGGTACCTCCACCTCAATTTGCGCCACTACCGCCACAGGTACGCCTCGTGAACCGGGCGCGATTTGCGACCGGCGTTACAGAGGTGGGCGCGACCAAATATCGCGATCGGGGCGGTAGCAGGGCGCTGCGCACACCGATGACATCATCGGTGGCGGCGCAGCGCTACAGGCTAACACCGCCATTAGCGTCCCGCTAAATATTGCGGGAGGCATGGCCAGTGGCGCTAAAGCCACTGAGTGCCCTCTTTAGGCACTAACTGGTGGCGTAGCCCACCGAATTTCTAGGCCTTAAACGTAAAGCCAACTACATAGGTATGAGAGGCGAGTTGGTGAAGGTAGATTGAGAAATTAGATTAAAAGGTATGACGGTCGATAAGCAGTGGCAAACATTTAAAGAAATATTCCAAAATTCTCAGCCACTGTGCATTCCATTGAAAAATAAAAACTCCACGGGAAAAGTGATCCATCCGTGGCAAACTAAAGAAGTTAAGGATAGTATTAGATTAAAAGAAGAAGAGGCTTATAATGTTGCATTGAATAGTTGTAAGCCTGAGGATTGGGAGAGCTTTAGAAACCAGCAAAGGATGACCCAAAAAAATGAAAAAAATGGGAGAAAATAGAATGAGAGTAAACTAGCCAGAAATATAAAAACAGGTCCTAGATTCTGAAACAGTCTCAGCGGATTAGAAGGTAGCAATTGTAACCACGCTATTCAAGGAGGAACAGAGAAAAACAGGGAACTACAGGCCAGTTAGCCTGACATCAGTCGTCGGAAAATGCTGGAATCCATTATTAAAGAAGTGGTAACAGGAGTGGTTGAGCATGGGGTGATCAGGTAGGTTGCAGCACCTCCCAAACCCCCGACCTCTACCACCTAGAAGGACAAAGGGCAGCAGGCACATGGCAACACCACCACCTCCAAGTTCCCCTCCAAGTCGCACACCATCCTGACTTGGAAATATATCGCCGATCCTTCATCGTCGCTGGATCAAAATCCTGGAACTCCCTCCCTAACAGCACTGTGGGAGCACCTTCACCACACAGACTGCAGCGGTTCAAGAAGGCGGCTCACCACCACCTTCTCGAGGGCAATTAGGGATGGGCAATAAATGCTGCCCTTGCCAGCGACGCCCACTGTAGTGTATGTACCTTGAAGAAGGAACTATATTCTGCAGCCCCTGTATACTGCAGTACCAGTAGTGACCACCCCTGTATATAAGCCTGTGTAGTAACTTTGTATAGTAGTTCCAGTTTTGTCTCCATTCAGTAAACACCTGTTATAACCAACTTCTGCAGTCCGTGTCTCAATTACACACGGACATTACATTGGCGACGAAAAGATCCGAACTTACCTACAGTTCTGCACCACCTCACGGGGATCCATCCCTGAAGCGAAGTTATTAGAGGTCGAAGCCAGAAGGAAGAAATCCAAAAAGAAAAAAAAACAAACAGAAGAAACGGGCGTCGACCGTGGGCAACCGCCCTCTGATTCATCGAATTCGAAGATTTGCAGGAGAGGCTGTCGAGAGCTGGGCTTGGTTCTCCAGTCTATGGTGTTCCAGCTAATCAGGCTGGTGGCAGGTAGTACACTGATCCTTCCTGGGCTGCGGCGGGCTAGAGCTCGATCGGGTGGCTTTTCAACGGGGCCGAGCAGCGTTGTTGGGAAGAGGAGAGAGAGAGAGAGAGAGAGGGTGGAGCACACAGGGCGCGGCCAGTGCTACGAAGCCGGGCAGCGTACAGACCCGAGAAGAGGGAGGAAAGTGTCCCATAGGGTCTGCTCTGACGACGGGAACAGTAACTAAAATAAAAGAAAAAGAAATTAGAAGCGCAGAAAGCCGCGAGGAGCTGCAGTTTGCCACGGGGACTGCGGAGAGTGGCATTGGCAGCAGCGCGGGGGGAAGCGCGCGAAGACCATAGGGCGTCGCCATCAATGCATAAAAACGCCAGCAACAGCGTTGGCAGCAGCGGAAAAGAAGGAAAAGCGCAGGAGGCGCCATTTTGTTCAATCGGGGAAGAAGGCAAAGCGCGGGAGGCGCCATCTTAGATCTCCAAGATGCCGAAGACTGGCAATATCACTGCCTTCGATAATGAAATAGAAGACTGGACCACGTATGTGGAAAGAGTCGAAGTATATTGCAAGGCAAATGAAGTAGCCGATGAGAAAAAGGCATCGGTACTACTAAGCTTAATGGGCGCAAGAACGTACGGCCTATTGCGGAACCTGATCACTCCAGTCAAACCGATGGAGAAGAGTTTTAACAAAATTGTTGATATTCTACAGGAACACCTAAATCCTACACCGCTGCTGATAGCAGAAAGATTTAAATTCCACAAGAGAAATCAGCATAAAGATGAGAGCAATGCTGATTACCTTACGGAACTACGCAAGCTGTCAAAGCACTGCCAGTTCGGAGCAGGACTGGCAGATACCCTACGGGACAAATTTGTCTGTGGACTCCTGAGTGAAGGAAGCCAGAAGAGGTTACTCTCAGAGAAAGAGCTGACGCTAGATAAGGCTTTCAGCATGGCAGTATCGTATGAAGCAGCAGCAAGGGGAGCTGTGGAAATACAGCAAAAGCCACAGGAATACGGCACCCATGAAATGACACGGGGATTTGAAAAATGTTATCGCTGCGGCAGAACAACCCATGACCAGAAGGACTGCTGGTTCAAGGACAAAACATGCAGGCAATGTGGAAAGATGGGACACATTGCACGAGTTTGCAGGTCCGGGAAGAAGACTAACGACAATAAAAAGACTACTAAGGAAAAGTACAGGAAAGTAAAAAAGATGACGGACAGTAGTTCCGAAGACCAGAAGAGCGATAGTGAATCCGGGAACAAGAGACTAAGCTGTCTCAAACTTCACAACGTAATCGCAAAAGAGGATCACCGAACCATTTGGGTCACCCTCACGATAGCAGGGTCCCAAGTCAAAATGGAATTGGGTACAGGATCAGCCCTGACCGTCATGAATCGACGAGACTATGAGCGGCTATTCTCACACATACCCTTGAAAGACACATCCATTGTCTTGAAGGCATATACGGGGCAGAAAATATACCCCAGAGGGAAAATAAGGGTGCCTGTCGAATACAACGGCAAGGAAATACAGAAATTGTATCTGTACATATTGCAAGATGGTGGACCACCGTTATTGGGACATGAATGGATCAGAAAGATAAGTTTAGATTGGCACTCCATTCAGGCACTGACTGTGGCTGGTAAAAAGGATGATGACGTCACACCTGGACGATTGTCAAAAATCTTAGCTAACGCTAAAAAGAGGTATTTCAACAAGGACTGGGAACTCTTAAAAGCGTAACCGCCACGATAAAAATAGAAGAGAATGCAATTCCCAAGTTTTTCAAAGCAAGACCGGTATCGTATGCAATTCGCCCAGCCGTCGAGGCAGAGCTGGAGAATCTGGAGAATGCAGGCGTGTTATCTAAGGTAGACTGGAGCGAGTGGGCGACACCCATCGTTCCTGTCATGAAGAAAACGTTAAACAATAAGTCTGAGGAGCCAAGGAAGGTTCGCATCTGTGGGGTCTTCAAGGTGACTGTGAACCCAGTCCTTCACACAGTACAGTATCCTCTTCCGAGGATAGAAGATATTTTCGCCTCACTATCTGGAGGGAAATGTTTTACAAAAATTGACCTAGAGCAAGCATATTTGCAGATGGAGGTTGAAGAATCCTCTAGGAAATATCTCACGATAAACACTCACCAGTATAATCGACTGGTATTCGGAGTAGCATCAGCTCTGGCTATATGGCAAAGAGCGATGGAACAAGTCCTGCAAGGGATTCCGGGGACTCAGTGTTACTTGGACGACATCCTAGTGACAGGTGAAAATGACAGTGAACACCTTGCCAACCTAGAGCAGGTGCTCACTAGACTAAGAGAACATGGGCTACGAGCCAATCGCCCCAAGTGCGAGTTTTTTAAGAAACAAATATCGTATTGTGGCCACGTGATTGATGAACAGGGGTTACATAAGTCCCCTGACAAAATTGAAGCGGTAGTTAAGGCTCCAGCACCTGAAAATGTGTCTCAACTGAGGTCATTCCTCGGATTGGTGAATTACTACCATAAGTTTTTGCCGAATTTGTCCACAATTCTGCACCCACTGAACGCCCTGCTACAAACTGGAGTAGCATGGAAATGGAGCGATGAATGTAAGCGGGCCTTTCAGAAGTGTAAAGGCCTGATCACTTCAAGAGAAGTATTGGCTCACTACAACCCATCACTACCGATAAGACTGGCGTGTGATGCGTCTCCCTATGGTGTTGGAGCGGTACTGTCACATAAATTCCTTGATGGTTCAGAGAGGCCGATAGCTTTTGCATCACGCTCGTTAACTTCAGCCGAGCGTAACTACGCCCAGATTGACAGAGAGGCCCTCAGCCTGGTGTGGGGGGTGAAGAAGTTCAAACACTACCTGCACGGTCAGAAATTTACTCTACTAACTGATCATCAACTTCTTGTCTCCATTTTCAACCCTAAGAAGGGCGTCCCGATAATGACAGCACAACGGCTACAGAGGTGGTCCCTTTTCCTAGGGGCACACCAATATGACATCGAGTACAAAGGAACTAAACAGCATGGGAATGCTGATGGATTGTCGCGCCTACCGTTGCCGACGGTGGAAGAAGCACCTGCAGTGGATCCTGTGGCGATATTCCACTCGACCATAGTCGAATGTCTACCTGTGACGAATGCAAACATAGAAAAGGAAACACGAAATGACTCGACACTCTCCAGGGTCTATGATTTAACGGTAAAGGGATGGCCAGCACATGGCGAACCACTATTGCCAGCATTCTCGCCGAGAAGAGAACAGCTGTCAGTGTGCCGAGGAACCTTGATGTGTGGATCCAGAGTAGTAATTCCACACAAATTGAAGGATAGAGTGCTCAATGAGCTTCATGAGGGTCATCTGGGAGGGGTAAAAATGAAGAACTTAGCCAGAGCGTTTGTGTGGTGGCCGGGAATCGATAGAGAAATCGAAGAGATGACCAAGAGCTGTACAGGATGCCAGAAGGTCCAAAACGCCCCACCACAAGCCCCTCTACATCCATGGGAGTGGCCCTCATCTCCATGGCAAAGGGTACACATTGATTTTGCTGGTCCATTTATGGACTCGATGTTTTTAATTGCGGTGGATGCACATTCAAAGTGGCCAGAGGTAATAAAAATGTCCTCAACCACCACAGAAAAACTATCACAGTCTTACGAACCATATTCGCCAGAAATGGGCTGCCTGAACAGATTTGCTCTGACAATGGACCACAGTTTGTGTCTGAAGAGTTCCGGAGGTTCTTAAAGAACAATGGTGTTAAGCATTACACATCCGCCCCATATCATCCAGCCACCAATGGATTGGCTGAGAGGTTCGTTGAAACATTCAAGAAGGCTATCAAGGCAATGTGTAATGAAGACATACCCCTACAACACAAGGTGGATAACTTCTTAAATAACAACAGAAAATGCTGGAAAAACTCAGCAGGTCAGGCAACATCCATGGACAGAAATTTGAGTTGACGTTTCGGGTCGACCCCTTCTTCAAAACTGGAAAGAAAAGATAGATCGGGGGCAGGGCTGCGATCGGACAAAAGAATAAAAGAAACAAAAGAAGTAAAAAAGAGACAATAAAAGGTGTTAGAAGCTAGATGAGATGGTAATAGGCTGAGATTGGGTGTAAAGTGTACTGGCAGGACAAGGGATAGCTGCCAGGTGTGAGAGCGAAACAAAAGGAAAGGGGGGGGGAAGGAGTGGAAAAATTACAAGAAAAAATGAAATGGGGGCCGAGGTTATGATCTGAAATTGTTGAACTCGATATTGAGTCCGGAAGACTGCAGAGTGCCTAATCGGAAGATGAGGTGCTGTTCCTCGAGTTTACGTTGAGCTTCCGTGGAACAATACAAGAGGCCAAGGACGGTGAGGTCCGAGTGGGAATGGAGCATTGAATTAAAATGACAGGCGACCGGAAGCTCGGGGTCACTCTTACGGACTGAACGGAGGTGTTCCGCAAAGCGGTCACCCAATCTGCGTTTGGTCTCCCCAATGTCATAGAGTCATAGAGTTATACAGCACAGAAAGAGGCCCTTCGGCCCATCGTGTCTGCGCCGACCATCAATCCCTGTCCAGTCTAATCCCATTTTCCAGCATTTGGTCCATAGCCTTGTATGCAATGGCATTTCAAGTGCTCATCCAAATGCTTCTTGAATGTTATGAGGGTTCCTGCCTCTACCACCCTTTCAGGCAGTGAGTTCCAGATTCCAACCACCCTCTGGGTGAAAAAGTTCCTCCTCAAATCCCCTCCAAACCTCCTGCCCCTTACCTTGAATCTATGCCCCCTTGTTATTGACCCCCCTACTAAGGGGAAAAGTTCCTCTTTATCTACCCTATCTATGCCCCTCATCATTTTGTACACCTCAATCAGGTCCCCCCTCAGCCTTCTTTGCTCCAAGGAAAACAACCCCAGCCTGTTTAGTCTTTCTTCATAGCTGAGGCGCTCCATCCCAGGTAGCATCCTGGTGAATCTTCTCTGCACCCTCTCCAAAGCAATCACATCCTTCCTATAGTGAGGCGACCAGAACTGCACACAGTACTCCAGCTGTGGCCTCACCAGCGTTTTGTACAGCTCCATCATAACCTCCCTGCTCTTATATTCTATGCCTCGGCTAATGAAGGCAAGTATCCCATATGCCTTTTTAACCACCTTATCTACCTGTTCCGCTGCCTTCAGGGATCTATGTACATGTACACCAAGGTCCCTCTGACCCTCTGTACTTCCTAGGGTCCTACCACTCATTGTGTATTCCCTTGCCTTATTTGTCCATCCAAAATGCATCACCTCGCACTTTTCAGGGTTAAATTCCATTTGCCACTTTTCCGCCCATCTGACCAACCCGTTTATATCGTCCTGTAGCCTGAGGCTTTCCTCCTCGCAATTTACCACCCCACCAATTTTCGTGTCATCTGCAAACTTACTGATCATACCTTTTACATTCTCATCCAAATCATTTATGTAGATCACAAACAGCAAGGGTCCCAGCACCGATCCCTGAGGTATCCCACTGGACACAGGCTTCCAGTCACAAAAGCAACCTTCGACCATCACCCTCTGCCTCCTGCCACTCAGCCAGTTTAGGATCCAACGCGCCAAGGCACCCTGGATCCCATGGGCTCTTACCTTCTTGACCAGTCTCCTATGCGGGACTTTGTCAAAAGCTTTACTGAAATCCATGTAAACCACATCCACAGCATTTCCCTCATCCACACACCTAGTCACCCCCTCGAAAAATTCAATCAATGTAGAGGAGACCGCATCGTGAGCAGCGAATACAGTATACTAGATTGTGAGAAGTACAAGTAAATCACTGTTTCACCTGGAAGGGGTGTTTGGGGCCCTGGACAGTGGGAAGGGGGGAGGTATAGGGGCAGGTGTTACATCTCCTCCGCTTGCACGGGAAGGTGCCAGGCGAAGGGGAAGGGCTGTTGGGGGTGATAGAGGAGTGGACTAGGGTGTCATGGAGGGAGCGGTCCCTGCGGAATGCTGAAAGGGGAGGGGAAGATACATTTGGTGGTGGGATCACTTTGGAGGTAGCGGAAATGCCGGTGGATGATCCGTTGAATGTGGAGGCTGGTGGGGTGAAAGGTGAGGACAAGGGGAACCCTATCGTGGTTCCGGGAGGGAGGGGCAGGGGTGAGGGCAGAGGTGCGGGAGATAGAACTGACACGGTTGAGGGCAGTGTCAATCACGGTAGAGGGGAATCCTCGGTTACAGAAAAAGGAAGACATGTCTGAAGCACTGGTGTGGAAGGTGGCATCGTCGGAGCAGATACGGCGGAGATAGAGAAACTGGGAGAATGGAATAGCGTCCTTACAGGAAGCGGGGTGGGAGGAAGTGTAGTCCAGGTAGCTGTGGGAGTCAGTGGGCTTGTAGTGAATATTGGTCGATAACCTATCCCCAGAGATGGAGACGGAGAAGTCGAGGAAGGGAAGGGAAGAGTCAGAGATGGACCATGTGAAGGTGAGGGAAGGGTGGAAATTGGAGGCAAAGTGAATGAAATTGTCAAGTTCGGGACGAGAGCAGGAAACGGCACCGATACAGTCATCAATGTATAGGAAAAAGAGGTGAGGGAGGGGACCCGAGTAGGACTGGAACAAAGATTGTTCCACATAGCCCACGAAAAGGCAGGCATAGCTAGGACCCATGCGGGTACCCATGGCAACACCTTTGACTTGGAGGAAATGAGTGGAGTTAAAGGAGAAGTTGTTCAATGTGAGAACAAGTTCAGCCAGGCGGAGGAGGGTGGTGGTGGATGGGGACTGGTCGGGCCTCTGTTCAAGGAAGAAGCGGAGCGCCCTCAGGCCATCCGGGTGGGGGTGCCTACCGGAATGCGACACATGCGGTTACCAACCAAACTCCAGCCATGATGTTCTTCAATCGAAGACTAAGATGCCGCTTGGATTTGGTTAAGCCAAACATCAGAAGAGATGTGGAGAACAGGCAGTTTCAGAATATGAATGAAAGGCCAACCAGGAGTTTCAAGATAGGTCAACCAGTTTTGGCCCAGGACTACCGCACAGAGAAATGGCAGCCAGGAACGATCTGCACACGGCAAGGACCTCTAATGTATACCGTGGACGTTGGAGAGAGCATTGTAAGACGCCATGCTGACCAGATTCTAGAGTCACTGGAAAACGTCAAATCTACACCACGATCCTATACACCTGGTGATGAAACCGAAGTACCAATTGCATCTACCTCAGAATCGGTGCTATTGGAAGCAGACGAACCAAACAACGACGTTGATCCCAAATCAACTTTGCCAGAAGAACCTGATACCCCAAAGAGGCGTTATCCGGACAGAATCAAGAAGCCTCCTCAAAGACTGAATTTATAATTGATTAACTTCAGCTAATGTATATAGCAACTGTAATTGTAAATATGTTATTTAATTATTAATCGAATGTTATGTACTGTTTAGCTAAAAGGGGAGGAATTGTAGTGTATGTACCTTGAAGAAGGAACTATATTCTGCAGCCCCTGTATACTGCAGTACCAGTAGTGACCACCCCTGTATATAAGCCTGTGTAGTAACTTTGTATAGTAGTTCCAGTTTTGTCTCCATTCAGTAAACACCTGTTATAACCAACTTCTGCAGTCAGTGTCTCAATTACACATGGACATTACACCCACTACCCGTGAACGAATAAAAAAAAACTTAGAAAATCATATGATTAGGCAAAGTCAACTTTTGGTTTTATGAAAGGGGGACCATGTTTGAGAAATTTATTAGAGTTTTTTGAGGATGTAACTAGCAGGGTAGATAAAGGGGAACCAGTGGATGTAGTATATTTGGATTTCCAAAAGGCATTCAATAAGGTGCCACATAAAAGGTTGTTACACAAGGTGAGGGCTCATGGGTTTGGGGTAATATATTAGGATGGATAGAGGATTGGTTAATAGACAAAACAGAGTAGGGATAAACGGGTCATTTTCAGGTTGGCAGACTGTAACTAGTGGGGTGCCACAAGGATCAGTGCTTGGGCCTCAGATATTTACAATCTACATTAATGACTTAGATAAATGGACCAAGTGTGATGCATCAAGGTTTGTTGATGATACAAAGCTAGATTGGAAAGTAAACTGTGGAGGACACAAAGAGCTGCAAAGGGATATAGACAGGTTAAGTGAGTAGGCAATAAGGTGGCCGATGGAGTATAATGTGGGGAAATGTGAAGTTATTCACCTTGGTAGGAAGAATAGAAACACAGATTATTTTTAAATGATGAGTGTAATGTATGTAATGTATATATACCTTAAGGGAGAGAACTACTTTTTACAGCTCCTGTATACTGTAGTACCGGCAGTGACCACACCTGTATATAAACCCTGAGTAGTGATCTGTACAGTTAGTTCTAGAGTAACCCTCATTCAGTAAACACCTGTTGAATCGTTCCCTGCAGTCTGTTGTCTGATTATTGAAGGACACAACATTAAGATACACGGACATAACATTGGCGATGACGCAGATTCGAACCTACCTGCAACTCTGCATCACCTCCCAGGGATTTGCTCCTGGAGAACAGTGGAAGGAGGTCGAGTCCAGAAGCACGGGCGTCGACCACGGGCAACCACCCAGTCATCCAGCGGAGATTTGAGCATCGCAGGGGAGGCTGTCGAGAGCCAGGCTTGGCTTTCCAGTCACGGTGGTCCAGCAAAACGGGCTGGCAACAGGTACTGCGCAGACCCTTCCCGGACAGCGGCGGGCTAGAGCCCGACCGAGTGGCACAGAAAAAGGCCGAGCAGCATCGACGGGGGAGAGAGAGAGGGCAGAGCGCACAGGGCGCAGCCGGTGTTCAGGACCGAGCGGCGTCAACGGGGGAGAGAGACGAGAGAGAGCAGAGCGCAGCCGGTGGTCAAGGGCCGACCAGCGTCAACGGGGGAAGAGAGGCGCGCAGGAAAACGCGAGGCACTGCCATTGCCATGAGGATCGCAGAGAGCGGCATTGGCAGCAGTGCAGGAGCAGCACACGAAACCCACAGGGCATCGCCATTTGCCACAAGGACCGCCGAGAGCGGCATTGGCAGCAGCGCAGGAGACGCCATTTTAAGCCGCAGCGGGGAAGAAAGGAAAGCGCGGGAGACACCATTTTAAGCCAGTCTAACCACACCCCAAAATGCCGAAGAGTGGCAGTATCACAGCGTTCGACAATGAAGTCGAAGATTGGACGACATATGGCGAACGCATAGAAGTATACTGCAAGGCAAATGAAGTGCCAGATGACAAGAAAGCGCTGGTATTGTTGAATTCAATGGGTGCAAAAATGTATGGCTTACTACGAAACCTAGTAACCCCAGAGAAGCCAGTAGAAAAGGATTTTGAAAACATAGTGTCAATCCTACAGGACCACTTAAACCCCACACCGCTGCTGATAGCAGAAAGATTTAAGTTTCACAAAAGGAACCAGCATGAAGATGAAAGTAATGCTGAGTATTTAACGGAACTGCGCAAGCTATCGAAACACTGCCAGTTTGGAACGGGACTAGCAGATACTTTAAGGGACAAGTTTGTGTGTGGGCTTCAAAGTGAAGGAACCCAGAAAGGGCTTCTGTCAGAAAAGGATCTTACGCTGGACAAGGCTTTCAGCATTGCAGTATCACACAAAGCAGCAGCACGGGGCGCTGCAGAGATACAACGGAGACCGCAAGAATATGGCACAAATGAAATGTCATACGGAACAGTGAAGTGCTATCGCTGCGGCAGAACAACACACGACCATAATGATTGCTGGTTCAAGGACAAAGTGTGTAGACAGTGTGGAAAAGTAGGACACATAGCAAGAGTCTGCAGGTCGGGAAAGAAAACCAGCAGCAAGAAATCTCCATAGGAGAAGTACAAGAAGGTACATAAGGTGACGGAGAGTCGTTCAGACGAACAGAAGAGTGATACAGACTCCGGAAGCAAGGATCTGGGTTGTCTGAAACTACATAATGTGATCAAAACAGAGGATCACCAAACTATCTGGGTCACGCTCAAGATAGCAGGAGTCCAAGTGAAAATGGAATTGGACACAGGATCAGCCCTAACAGTCATAAACCGAAGGGACTACAAGCGGCTATTCTCACATATACCCTTGAGAGATACAAAGATTGTCTTGAAGACGTACACGGGGCAAAAAGTCTACCCCAAAGGAAAAATAAGGGTGAACGTTATTTTTAATGGCAAGGAAACACCAAAAATGGACCTATATCTATTGCCAGATGGAGGACGTGAATGGATCCGGAAGATACAGCTAGATTGGCATTCCATACAGGCACTGACTGTGGCTGACAAAAAGGATGACGACGTCACACCTGGACGACTGTCAAAGATCCTAACTGACGCGAAAGAAGTGTTCCAGCAAGGACTCGGAACACTAAAAGGCATGACAGCGATGATTAAAATTGAAGAAAACGCAAGCCCAAAATTTTTTAAGGCCAGACCGGTACCTTATGCGATCCGCCCAGCCGTCGAAGCAGAGCTGGAGAGTCTGGAACGTTCAGGTGTACTGTCCAAGGTAGACTGGAGTGAGTGGGCTACACCCATCGTCCCTGTGATGAAAAAGTCGTTGTGCAGCACACCTGGGGAACCAAGGAAGATTCGCATCTGTGGGGACTTTAAGGTAACAGTGAACCCGGTCCTTCACACTGTACAATATCCACTTCCGCGGATTGAAGATATTTTCGCCTCGCTATCTGGAGGGAAATGCTTCACTAAGATTGATCTGGCCCAGGCGTATCTGCAAATGGAGGTAGAAGAAGCATCAAAAAAATACCTCACAATCAACACCCATAAAGGTCTCTACCAATACAACCGGCTGGTATTCGGGGTAGCATCAGCTCCGGCTATTTGGCAGAGGGCAATGGAACAAGTCCTGCAAGGGATCCCAGGGACCCAGTGTTATTTGGACGGCATCCTGGTCACGGGCGAAAATGACAGTGATCACCTTGCCAACCTGGAGCAGGTGCTCACTAGATTGCAGGAATATGGGCTCCGAGCTAACCGCCCCAAATGCGAGTTTTTTAGAAAACAGATCTCGTATTGTGGCCACGTTATCGATAAAGAGGGGTTACATAAGTGCCCAGAGAAGATTGAGGCAGTAGTCAAGGCTCCAGCACCGGAAAATGTGTCACAACTGAGGTCGTTCCTCGGGCTGGTAAACTACTACCATAAGTTCTTGCCAAATTTGTCTACAATACTACACCCACTGAACACCCTACTGCAAACTGGGGTGCCATGGAAGTGGAAATATATTCCACTGAGAAGAAAAGGGTGTAAAAGAAAAGACAGCCATCCGTGGCTAAGTAAAGAAATTAAGGATAGTATTCGACTAAAAACAAGGGCATATAAGGTAGCCAAATCTAGTGGGAGGATAGAGGATTGGGAAAACTTTAAAAGACAGCAAAAAAATAACAAAAAGATTGATTAAGAAAGGGAAGATAGATTATGAAAGTAAATTAGCAAAAAATATAAAACCAGATAGTAAGAGTTTTTATAGTTATATAAAAAGAAAAAGGGTGGCTAAAGTAAATGTTGGTCCCTTAGAGGATGAGACCGGGAAATTAATGGTGGGAAATATGGAGATGGCAAAAACACTGAATGAATATTTTGTATCAGTCTTTACAGTAGAGGACACTAAGAATATCCCAACACTGGACAAACAGGGGGCTATAGGGGGGGGAGGAGCTAAACACGATCAAAATCACTAAGGAAGTGGTACTCGGTAAAATAATGGGACTCAAGGCGGATAAATCACCTGGACCTGATGGCTTACATCCTAGGGTCTTGAGGGAAGTGGCGGTAGGGATTGTGGATGCATTAGTAATAATTTTCCAAAACTCCCTGGACTCAGCAAAGGTCCCGGCAGACTGGAAAACTGCTAATGTAACACCCTTATTTAAAAAGGGCATTAGACAGAAGGCTGGAAACTATAGACCGGTTAGCCTAACATCTGTGGTAGGTAAAATTTTGGAGTCCATTATTAAGGAGACAGTAACAGGACATTTGGATAATCATAATTTAATAGGACAAAGTCAGCATGGTTTTATGAAGGGGAAGTCATGTTTGACAAATTTGCTGGAGTTCTTTGAGGAAGTAACATATAGGGTGGATAAAGGGGAACCAGTGGACGTAATGTATTTAGACTTCCAAAAGGCATTTGACAAGGTGCCACACAAAAGATTATTGCTTAAGATAAAAAATCACGGGATTGGGGGTAATATTCTGGCATGGATAGAGGAATGGCTATCTAACAGAAGGCAGAGAGTTGGGATAAATGGTTCATTCTCAGACTGGCAATCAGTAGCTAGTGGTGTTCCGCAGGGGTCAGTGCTGGGTCCCCAACTCTTTACAATCTATATTAACGATTTGGAGGAGGGGACCGAGTGTAACATATCAAAGTTTGCAGATGATACTAAGATGGGAGGGAAAGTAGTGAGTGAGGAGGACATAAAAAACCTGCAAGGGGACATAGACAGGCTAAGTAAGTAGGCAGAGATTTGGCAGATGGAATACAATACTGGAAAGTGTGAGGTTATGCAGTTTGGCAGGAAAAATCATAGAGCAAGTTATTATCTTAATAGCAAGAAACTGGAAAGTACTGAAGTACAAAGGGATCTGGGGGTCCTGGTGCACGAAACTCAAAAGGTTAGTATGCAGGTGCAGCAAGTGATTAAGAAGGTCAATGGAATGTTGGCTTTCATTGCTAGGGGGATAGAATATAAAAATAGGGAGGTATTGCTTCAGTTGTACAAGGTATTGGTGAGACCGCACCTGGAATACTGCATACAGTTTTGGTGTCCATACTTAAGAAAAGACATACTTGCTCTCGAGTCAGTACAAAGAAGGTTCACTCGGTTAATCCTGGGGATGAGGGGATGGACATATGAGGAGAGGTTGAGTAGATTGGGACTCTACTCATTGGAGTTCAGAAGAATGAGAGGCGATCTTATTGAAACATATAAGATTGTGAAGGGGTTGGATCGGGTGGATGCGGGGAGGATGTTCCCGATGATGGTTGAAACTAGAACTAGGGGGCATAGTCTTAGAATAAGGGGCTGCTCTTTCAAAACTGAGATGAGGAGGAACTACTTCACTCAGAGGGTGGTAGGTCCATGGAATATGCTGCCCCAAAAAGCTGTAGAAGCTACATCATTACATAAATTTAAAACAGAAATAGACAGTTTCCTAGAAGTAAAGGGAATTAATGGTTACGGGGAGCGGGCAGGAATTTGGACATGAGTCTAGGTTCGGAGCGGACATGGCCCTGTGGGTAGCGGAGCGGGCCCAGGGGCCGTGTAGCCTGATCCTGCTCCTATTTCGTGTGTCTAATTCTGTTAGATTCAGGAGATGGTTCTGTGATAGTAGATTGGCGGTTAGGATCAGATCAGCCATGATCTTATTGAATGGCGGAGCAGGCTCGAGGGGCCGATTGGCCTACTCCTGCTCCTATTTCTTATGTTCTTATGTTCTTATGACGAATGTAGATGAGCTTTCCAGAAGAGCAAAACACTAATCACATCGAAAGAGGTATTGGCCCATTACAACCCGGCATTACCAATTCGGTTGGCATGTGATGCGTCACCCTACGGCATTGGAGCGGTGCTGTCGCACAAATTCTCGGACGGCTCAGAGAGGCCAATAGCCTTTGCGTCACGATCACTAACCTCAGCCGAGCGTAACTACGCCCAGATTGACAGGGAGGCCCTCAGCCTAGTGTGGGGAGTGAAAAAGTTCAATCACTATCTGCACAGGCAGAAGTTCACCTTGCTGACTGACCACCAACCACTTGTCTCCATCTTTAATCCAAAGAAGGGCGTTCCGGTGATGACTGCGCAACGGCTACAAAGATGGTCCCTTTTTCTAGGGGCGCACCAATATGAAATCGAGTATAATGGCACGAAACAGCATGGAAACGCTGATGGGCTATCACGCCTGCCACTGCCTACTGCGGAGAAAGCACCAGCAGTGGATCCTGTCGAAATATTTCATTCGACTATAATTGAATGCTTGCCAGTAACTAACGCTGGTATAGAGAAGGAGACCCGAAATGACCCGACACTGTCTTGGGTATATGATTTGACGGTGAAGGGATGGCCAGCACATGGCAACTCACTGTTGCCAGCATTCTCATCCAGAAGAGAACAGCTGTCAGTATGCCAGGGGCCCTTGATGTGTGGATCCCGAGTGGTAATTCCACCCAAGTTAAGGGAGAGAGTGCTCAATGAGCTTCATGAAGGTCATCTGGGAGGGGTGAAAATGAAAAGCCTTGCTAGAGCTTATGTGTGGTGGCCGGGGATCGATCAGCAAATTGAGGACCTGACAAAGAGCTGCTCAGGATGCCAGAAGGTCCAAAATGCACCACCACATGCCCCTCTACACCCATGGGAGTGGCCCTCATCTCCATGGCAACAGGTGCATATTGATTTTGCTGGTCCATTCATGGACTCAATGTTTTTAATAGCCGTGGATGCGCACTTGAAATGGCCTGAGGTGATCAAAATGTCCTCCACCACCACGGAGAAAACTAATGCAGTCCTACGGACCATTTTTGCCAGGAACGGCTTGCCAGAGCAGATTTGCTCTGATAACGGACCACAGTTTGTGTCCGAAGAGTTTCGAAGATTTATGAAAAGGAATGGGGTGAGGCCTTACATATCCGCCCCGTATCATCCAGCCACAAATGGATCGGCTGAGAGGTTCGTACAAACCTTTAAAAAAGCAGTAAAGGCCATGTGCGATGACGACATTCCACTGCAGCATAAGGTGGACAATTTCCTGTTAGCCTACAGAAATGCGATACATGCAGTCACCAACCAGGCCCCGGCCATGATGTTCTTTAACCGAAGGTTGAGATCTCGTCTGGATTTGCTCAGACCAAATGTACGAAGAGATGTTGAGAGTAAGCAATTCCAGCACATCAATGAGAAGCCGACAAGGAGCTTCAATGTAGGGCAACCAGTCTTGGCCCGCGACTACCGAACAGAGAAATGGCAACCAGGAACGATATGCACACGGCAGGGGCCACTAATGTACACAGTGGATGTTGGGGAGAACATTGTGAGACGCCATGCTGACCAGATCCTAGAGTCACAGGAACGAGTCAACCCCATGTCTCGGCCATACGTACCTGGTGAGGAACCCGACGTACAGGTCGCATCTACCTCAGAAACAATAGCATTGGAAGCTGATGAATCAACTGATGACAGGGTGCTAGAATCGCCTCCGCACCAAGAGCGAGACACTTGGGAAAGGCGTTATCCAGAAAGAATCAGGAAGCCTCCCCAGAGACTGAATATATGAATGGACTATTTTCATATAACATTGTATATTAAAAATGTTAATTGTTAAATGAGTATTATGGTACTGTTAATCTAAAAGGGGAGGAATTGTAATATATGTAATGTAACCTTAAGGGAGAGAACTATTTTTTACAGGTTCTGTATACTGTAGTACCGGCAGTGACCACACATGTATATAAACCCTGAGTAGTGATCTGTACAGATAGTTCTAGAGTAACCCTCATTCAGTAAACACCCGTTGAATCGTTCCCTACAGTCTGTTGTCTGATTATTGAAGGACACAACATTAAGATACACGGACATAACAATGAGAAACTATTAAATGTTGGCGTTCAGAGAGATTTAGGTGTCCTCCTACAGGAAACCAAGTTAGCATGCAGGTACAGCAAGCAATTAAGAAGGCAGATGGCATGTTGGCCTTTATTGCAAGTGGGTTAGAGTACGGCCTTTATTGCAAGGGGGTTGGAGTACAAGAGTAAGGAAGTCTTGTTATAATTGTATAGGGACTTGGTGAGACCACACCTGGAGTACTGTGCACAGTTTTGGTCTCCTTATCCCAGGAAGGGTATACTTACCATAGAGGCGGTGCAACAAAGGTTCACTAGATTGATGCCTGGGATGAGGGGGTTGGCCTATAAAGGAGAGATTGAGTAGATTGGGCCTGTACTCTCTGGAGTTTAGAAGAATGAGAGGTGATCTCATTGAAACATACAAGATTCTGAGGGGGATTGACATGGGACTAAAAGCCAACAAATCCACTGGATCTGAGGCTGTTTCGCCTGGCTGGAGAGTCTAGAACTAGGGGGCATAGTCTCAGGATAAGGGGTCAGCCATTTAAGACTGAGTTGAGGAGGAAATTTTTCACTCAGAGGGTTGTGAATCTTTGGAATTCTCCACCATAAAGGGCTGTGGATGCTGAATCATTGAGTATATTCAAGGCTGAGATAGATTTTTGGACTCATGGGGAATCAAGGGATATGGGGATAGAACAGGAAAGTGGAGTTGCGGTCAAAGATCAGCCATGTTCTTACTGAATGGCGGAGCAGGCTCGAGGGCCGTATGGCCTACTCCTGCTCCTAATTCTAATGTTCTTATGTTCTTAATGGCCCAAGGGTGAGGTACTGGAGGGTGACTGTCAGTCATGGAGCTATACCCTACCAAGTTAGCTTTTCAGACAGGAAGAATAAATTAGGTAGAAAAAAAGTAAAAATGTAAACATGAGAAGTGAGCTAGATAATGGAGAATGAAGGAAATAATGGGAAGGTAGAATTAGCTTACTTTTAATTGAAATGAACAGTTAAAGCACAACTTTGATATTTGATTAGTATTATTACTGCAATGTTAGCATTCATTTCATTGCCAGGGTGAGTGCTGAAAATGTACAAAACCAAGAAAACTGTCAATCCCCTGGATATACTGGCAATGGCAGTTATAGAATAATTAACATGACTTCAAACATCATAAGTCAGCTTTGCTTGTAAAATAACTTCAAACTATATAAGCAGGACTGAAATTTCATGCATATTAGAGTTTCCATTTTTTGACAGTAAAATATTGTCTAAATTTATAGGCAAACTTGTTACAGTGTTCAAGGATTTTGGTTGGTGGTTGGATTCCAAGGTGTGTTTCACACTCTTACCTTCACTGGAGTCAGAGTATTGTTCGAATTTATTTCCATAATATGGATATCATGAGTTAAACTCTCTGCAATAAAGATATATCTGAAATGCAAGAAAAGGAACTTCATTTACATTGGAGAAACATTTTACTCTACAAACCTTTTAAATTGTGGAGTTAATCACCCTCCACTGAAATGACATACAGAACCGAACGGGGATATTTTCTGTCCCTGCTTTTTTTAAAAAAATTACGAGTAAACAATTGTGCTGTTGTAATGGGGAAACTGAGGTAGAGAATCTTAGGATGTGGAAGACCAAAATGTTGCCAAAGTACAAGGGGTAAACTGTGAAATAATATTTTCATTGGACAATGAACTGGCAACAAGGGGGGGGGGGGGGAAGGGGCAAAAACTCAATATTAGTACCAGGAGTATAAAAGGGGAGTTTAGACCTCCCTCTCCTCTTTTAAAACCCACCGTTTTGACCAAGCTAATTGCCTTCTTTGGCTCAGTGACCATTTCTTTCCTTACACCTCTGAAACAACATGGGACATTTTTCTACTTAAAAGGTTGTTTACAAATAGTGTTATTATTAACTGCAGGTGGACATAAATAGGTTAGGAGAGTGGGCAGACACGTGGCGAATAATATAGTTATGAGGAGAGATTTGAGATACTAGGAGAGTGAATTTGGAGGGGATTCTCCTCCGCGCCTGCTGTAACCTCAGCAGAAATGTCACGGAAACTCCAGAGAACCAATGTAGATGGAGAACCCCTGGAGGAATTCACCCCTGGAGCAGTGAAAGCAAAGAGGAGATTCAAGAGATTTTTCAAATTCTGAAGGTTTTGAATAGGTTAAATAGGAATAGACTATTTCTTCTGGTTGGGGTGAAAAGAGTCATCAATTTAAAGTAGTCACAAAGGGAGTTAGGAGAGAGGCTAGTTGAATTTCTTCATGTAGGAATTGCTGCCACATGGATTGCTTTGGCACAGGGAGTAGCTGAGGCAGAGACCACTACAAATTTGCATGGAAGAGTAGATAAGCATTTGAAGTAAAAGGAATATATGGGGAGAGATCAAGGCGGTGGAACTAGTTTTGGATTGCGCTAGCAGAGCCAGTACAGACACAATGGAGCAATATACTCAACAGCAATTTACAGAATACTATCAATATTTATTTATAAAGCATGTGGATTAGATACAATAGATCATCTCACTAACCTACTGCAGTCCTTTTAGGAGGTAACTAAATTGATTGACAAGGGGCTAGATTTTCGTGGAGCCGTCAGGCGGGGTTTCAGGCGTGTGGGGGGGAAATCCCGAATTTGGGGGTCCCGACACCATCCCGCCCAAAACCCCGCCCCATGTAAGTTTCAGGGGTGGCGGGTACCCGCCCTGCACTGGGACCCGCCGAAACCAGGTGGGAAGGGATTAGTGCCAATTAACTGCCTGTTAACAGGTAGTTAACAGGCAGTTTTTAGCCTAATCCCTATTTTGAGGGGTTTCGTGTGGGTTTCCCGACGGCTCCAAACCACGCTAGGTTAGAGCAGGCGGGCCGTCGGGTTGAAGGAGTTGGAGGGGTCGTGATGTCGGTGCTCAGGTGAGTGATGGGTGCATGAGTGTAAAGGTAAGTGTGTTTGGTGTGTCTAAAGTGTGTAAAGAACTTTTACTTACCTGTACTTACCTTAACAGCCTTTCTTCCTGTAGCCGTCGGGAGCGCATCACTCAGCCGGAACTTAAAGCTGAATGGCTGCGAACTGTCAAAAGTGACAGCCTTCAGCTTTGAGTGCCGGTGAGAGTTCTAACTGAGTCTGTGCAGAAGGACTCATGTCAGAACTCAGACTGTCAGTGTTTCACAGCTTCAAACAGCTGTGAAACACTGATATTTCATCTGTCAAGAACTCTTGACAGATGAAATTGCAGTCTGTGACGTCACCTGTTGCCGGGTGGCCCTTAATTGGCCTGCTGAGCCCGCTGGGCGGGCTCAACAAGGTCAATCAAGGGAAAATCACGCGGATTGGCCAGACGTCGAAGTAGGCGGGTCAAAAACCCAAAAGGGGAAGTCCCGCCTTCTTCCTGACAGGTTCAGGAAAATCTACCCCAAGGAATCCAATGAATGGGAAATGATCTGGCTGTAATTACTAAACATTCGATTCAAGTACCCAATCAATGTGAATTGTTAACAAGCCTCATCATATACTGGGAAGCATTACAGGGGAATTTGACAGTTCAACTGAATTATTATGACCTTGTATAGATCATTGCTGAGGCCACATTTGGAATACCATGTGCAATTCTGGGCACTGATCTTCAAAGGAGATTGATGATTTGGAGACTGACTGGAACATTTTTAGAAATTAGGACTCCAAGTTATAATAAGCAATTCACAAAGGAAAAGGTTTGGAGGAATGGATACTGTAGAATCAGCAAGTTATTTACCTTGTGTTGGCAGTACAAAATTAGAGAATGCTGTTAAAAAGGTATATGGGATCTTTGGCTTTATAAATAAATAGAGGCAGAGTACAAAAACAAGGAAGTTATCCTAAACCGTTATAAAACACTCATTAGACCCCAGCTGGAGTACTGTGGCCAATTCTGGTGACTTCACTTTAGGAAGGATGTCATGGCCCAAGAGAGGGTGCAGAGGAGATTTACTAGAATGGTACCAGGGATGAGGGACTTCAGTTATGTGGAGAGGCTAGAGAAGCTGGGGTTGCTCTCCTTAGAGAAGGCTAAGGGGAGATTTAATAGAAGTTCAAAATCATGAATGGTTTTGATAGAGTAAATAAGGAGAAACTTTTTCCAGTGGCAGAAGGGTCAGTAACCAGAGGACACAGATTTAAGGTGATTGGTAAAAGAACCAGAGGCGACATGAGGAAGAAAGAATATACACACCGAGTTATGATGTTCTGGAATGCACTGCCTGAAAAGGAGTGGTGTAATCAGATTTAATAACCTTCAAAAGAGAATTGAAATGGATGAAGACTTGATGGGGAAAACTTTGCAGACTACGGCAGCTGGGAATTTAAATTCAGTTAATTAAATAAATCTGGAATAAAAAGCTAGTATCAGTAATGGTGACCATGAAACTAGCGGATTGTCATTAAAGACTCATCTGGTTCACTAATGTCCTTTGGGAAGGAAATCTGCTGTCCTTACCTGGTCTGGACTATATGACTCTAGACCCACAGCAATGTGATTGACTCTTAATTGCCCTCTGAAATGGCCTAGCAAGCCACTCAGTTGTAACAAACCGCTACAAGAACCAATAACAAGAATAAAACCGGAGGGACCACCCGGCATCAACCTCGGCACCGGCTATGGACACGACAACGGCACACCCAGCCCAGTCGACCCTGCAAAGTCCTCCTCACCAACATGTGGGGACTTGTGCCAAAATTGGGAGAGCTGTCCCACAGAGATAGAGGATCAGCCATGATCATATTGAAGGCGGAGCAGGCTCGAAGGGCCAAATGACCTACTCCTGCTCCTATTTTTCTATATTTCTATGTTTCCAGTCAAGCAACAGCCTGACATAGTCATACTCACAGAATCATACCTTTCAGCCAATGTCCCAGACTCTTCCATCACCATCCCTGGGTATGTCCTGTCCCACCAGCAGGACGGACCCACCGGGGTGATGACACAGTGGTATACAGTCGGGAGGGAGTGGCCAAGGGGGGTCCTCAACATTGACTCTGGACCCCATGAAGGTTAAGCATGGGCAAGGCAACCTCCTGCTGATTACCACTACCGCCCTCCCTCGGCTGATGAATCAGTACTCCTCCATGTTGAACACCACTTGGAAGAAGCACTGAGAGTAGCAAGGGCACAGAATGTACTCTGGGTGGGGTACTTCAATGTCCATCACCAAGAGCGGCTCGGTAGCACTATTACTGACCGAGCTGGCCGAGTCCTGAAGGACATAGCTGCCAGTCTGGGCCTGCGACAGGTGGTGAGAGAACCAACATGAGGGAAAAACCTACTTGATCTTGTCCTCACCAATCTACCTGTCGCATTTGCATCTGTCCATGACAGCATTGCTGGCAGTGACTGATGCGCCTCAATAACTTCAAGGCTCAAAGTTAACTGGATAAAACAAGGCTTTTATTAGCAAAGAAAGATACCTGTGTCTTCGCCTAGCATTCTGCTGTTCTGCTGCAAGACAAGCCTGGGCTTGTCTTAAGTAGGGCCAGGTATGGGCGGAGCCGACACACCCAATGGGGAGAAAGGGGGCGGTGCACTATATACAATACAAGGTAAAACACCGGAGCAGGAAATACAATATATGTAGTTAAATACAGAGTCTGATGAATGACATATTTCATCACAGTGACCACTGCACAGTCCTTGTGGAGATGAAGTCCCGTCTTCACACTGAGGACACCCTCCATCGTGTTTTGTGGCACTACCACCGTGCTAAATGGGATAAATTCAGAACAGATCTAGCAGCTCAAAACTGGGCATCCATGAGGCGCTGTGGGCCATCAGCAACAGCAGAATTGTATTCCACCACAATTTGTAACCTCATGGCCCAGCATATCCCTCACTCTACCATTACCATCAAGCCAGGGACCAACCCTGTTTCAATAAGGAGGGTAGGAGAGCATGCCAGGAGCAGCACCAAGTGTACCTAAAAATGAGGTGCCAACCTGGGGAAGTTACAACACAGGACTACATGCATGCTGAAAAGCAGAAGCAACAGGTTATAGACAGGGCTAAGCGATCCCACAATCAACGGATCAGATCAAAGCCCTGCAGTCCTGCCACATCCAGTCATGAATGGTGGTGGACCATTAAACATCTAATGGGAGGAGGAGGCTCCAGGAATATCCCCATCCTCAATGATGGTGGAGCCCAGCACATGAGTGCAAAAGACAAGGCTGAAGTGTTTGCAACCATCTTCAGCCAGAAGTGTCAAGTGGATGATCCATATCGGCCTCCTCCTGAGGTCCCTGCCATCACAGAAGCCAGTCTTCAGCCAATTCGATTCACTCCATGTGATATCAAGAAACAGCTGAGCGCACTGGATACAGCAAAGGCTATGGGCCCTGACAACATCTCGGCTATCATGCTGAAGACTTGTGCTCCAGAACTGGCTGTGCCTCTAGCCAAGCTGTTCCAGTACAGCTACAACACCGCCATCTACCTGACAATGTGGAAAACTGCCCAGGTATGTCCCATCCACAAAAAGCAGGATAAATCCAATCCGGTCAATTACCGCCCCATCAGTCTACTCTCAATCATCAGCAAAGTGATGGAAGGTGTCGTCGACAGTGCTATCAAGCAGTACTTACTCACCAATAACCTGCTCACTGATGCCCAGTTTGGGTTCTGTCAGGACCACTCAGCTCCAGACCTCATTACAGCCTTGGTCCAAACATGGACAAAGGAGCTGAATTCCAGAGGTGAGGCGAGAGTGACTGCCCTTGACATCAAGGCAGCATTTGACAGGGTGCGGCATGAAGGAGCCCTAGTAAAACTGAAGTCAATTGGAATCGGGGGGGAAAACTCTCCACTGGCTGGACTCATACCTAGCACAAAGGAAGATGGTTGTGGTGGTTGGAGGTCAATCATCTCAGCCCCAGGACATCGCTGCAGGAGTTCCTCAGGTCAGTGTCCTAGGCCCATCCATCTTCAGCTGCTTCATCAATGACCTTCCCCCCAACATAAGGTCAGAAATGGGAATGTTCGCTGATGACTGCACAGTGTTCAGTGCCATTCACAACTCCTCAGATAATGAAGCAGTCTATGCCCGCATGCAACAAGACCTGGACGACGTTCAGGCTTGGACTGATAAGTGGCAGGTAACATTCATGCCACACAAGTGCCAGGCAATGACTATCTCCAACAAGTGAGAGTCTAACCAGAGCCCCTTGACATTCAATGGCATTACCATCGCAGAATCCCCCACCATCAACATCCTGGGAGTCCCCATTGACCAGAAACTTAACTGGACCAGCCACATAAATACTGTGGCAACAAGAGCAAGTCAGAGGCTAGGTAATCTGCGGCGAATGTCTCACCTCCCGACTCCCCTAGCCTTTCTGCCATCTACAAGGCACAAGTAAGGAGTGTGATGGAATACTCTCCACTTGCCTGGATGAGTGTAGCTCTAACAACTCTCAAGAAGCTCAACACCATCCAGGATAAAGCAGCCCACTTGATTGGCACCCCATCCACCACCTTAAACACTCACTCCATCCATCACCGGCGTGCTGTCGCTGCAGTGTGTACCATCTACAAGATGCACTGCAGCAACTCACCAAGATTTCTTCAGTAGCACCTCCCAAACCCGTGACCTTTTCCACCTAGAAGGACAAAGGAGCAGGTGCATGGGAACACCACCACCTCCAAATTCCCCTCCAAGTCACACACCATCCTGACTTGGAAGTATATCGCCGATCCTTCATCGGCGCTGGGTCAAAATCCTGGAACTCCCTCCCTAGCAGCACTGTGGGAGTACGTTCACCACAAGGACTGCAGCGGTTCACCACCACCTTCTCAAGGGCAATTAGGGATGGGCAATAAATGCTGGCCTTGCCAGCGACACCCACATCCCATGAATGAATAAAAAAAAGACTACAGGGAAACAGCGGGGGAGTGAGATTAATTAGACAGCTCCTACAGAGAGCCGGCACAGGCACGATGGGCCAAATACTCTCATTCTGTGCTGTATCACTATGATTCTTGGTTCTAGATATGTAGACTTGACTCCCAATGGAACAGGATTATGTATTACAAAGGAGAAGTGCAGCTGTAGAAAAGGAATTAAGTGGTGCAGTATGGAATGACGCGGATCTATTAGGGCCGCGGAAATGTTATGCCAAGGGAGGCAACTGGCTAGAATGATTAGCATGTAGTATGTTTGTTGCAGGTAGGAGATCTGCCCGGGTTTCTTTTCATATAAAAAATAAGCTGACTTAATATTTCTTGATGGGAATTTGCAGCTCATCAACATTAAAATGGCTGCTGCAACTGCATGTTGGGAGAATTTCTCCTGTTTCGTGTCTTGGAATGCGGAAGGTGAGAATACTCAACAAAGATTCTCACCGCACTATCGTTGATGAACTAGATGCATATCTGGGAAGTAAACAATTGCCAGGTATGTCTGGGTGAAACAAATAATTGGAATGGATCACTGTGACTAACAGGGTTAGTTAATTATGAAGGACATTTTATAATCTTTTTTCTCAGTACAGACTTTAAAATGAACAGCAAGGAATAACTGGTCAGTAGGAGTGATTCTTTAGTGTATTTTTACTTCACCAGCCAACTAATAAGTTGGACCTATTATAGCGCTCAGCGAGTATTCAGTCTTATGTAAAGCTCTCAATCACAGATATATGGTCAAAATGTTACTCGAGATCTAGAGCTTGACAATATTTATTAATTTGAAACACAAGTATTGTAATCTAGTGAAATCCACTACATTTTTCTCTTGCTTCTATTTATCTTATTTCTTAACGAATTTGATTTGTAGTTTTCAGCCTGAAATATATGGTTTATCAGTGCTATTTCCCATCAGCTAGAGATCAGGAGTGTACGCTACGATCAAATATCCTTTCCAATGCAATCAACAATAATTGGGCACAGTAATGTAGTGGTTTTTCTACTGGAGTAGTAATCCAGAGAATGTGATTTCAAATCCCACAATGACAGTTTTAAGAATTTGAATTAAGTTTTTTAAAATCTGGAAATAAAAAACTGGTATCAGTAAAAGTGTCCATGAAACTGTTGGAATGTCGTTAAAACTGGTTCACTAATATCCTTTAGGGAAGGAAACCTGCCATCCTTCCCCGGTCTGCCCTATAAGTGGCTAGTTCCACACCAACAGGGTTGACTCAACTGCCCACTGAAATGGCCTAGCAAGCCACTCAATTCTAGGACTAGGCAATAATGCCAGTCTTGGCAGTGACAGCCGCATCCCAAGAATGATTTTTTTTTTATTTTTTTTAAAGGGCGCATTGTTCACCCTGTGGCCCAGTACACCTCACATTGCAATTCATAAATTACTGGACTTGCTGATGAAGTACACTGAGCACAAGAAAAAGGCCACTGGAGCAAGCCGGAGTCAAATATTAGATCCAAGTAAATTACCACTAGAATTCAAACTAGAATTCGCTAATCAAAAAAAGGAAAGAATGTTTCCCCAGGAGCAAGAAAGGAAGGGCTTTCCTCATGTGTACCAATCAGATGTGCAAAGGAGCAGCACAAGCATGGGGAAACTCAGCAATAACGTGACACGGAAGGAAAAGGAGCATCAGCACCAGCCGAGAAGTTGAGCAAAAAGGAGAAGCAATACCAAGACAGAACTTGTGGAGAAAGGCTTATCGGAGGAGATTATTAAATGAGGATCCAATGAACCTACACAGAATTTTGCCCAACAACTTAACTAAAAATAATCTATGCCAATTATTTATGACAGAGAAATTCATAGACATGAATTACCAGTGAATCACCATAAATGGGACGAAGAAATTTAAGCAGAATAGGTAGTGACGTCACTTAGCAGTAAACTACTTACTACAATTTAATGTGTATATTCAGTGAACAGTGCAGATGATATTAAATTCTGACTGGTTATTATTTGACATTTGAAGCTTACAGGTAAAAATTCAGAGATATTTTAAGTTCCAAAAAATACTTAGAGGACTGCCAAAACAAAGGAGGATATTTAGGAATCCTGGTTGGATGAGAGGAACCTAGCAGGTTACAAGGAACGAAGTCAAATATGTTTAAGGAATGGTCTCCTGGAAGCAATTCGAAATAAGGATATGGTTCCTTTTCTGGGAGTATAGAACCTTTACCACCTGGCCCAGTGGACCAACCATCCTTCCTTACAGATGCCCCACACCAATCAATCAGTTGGAGCTCACTGAGCCAGATGATCAGCCGGCACTCTGGTACACCAAATGGCGATGTGAAGGAAATTAAATGTTACACATGCAATAATGTGCGACACAAAGCAATATTTCCCCATTCCCCCCTCCGAGAGAAAGCAAGAATATCTGTAGAGCGCCTTTCACAATCTCAGAATGTTACGAAGTGCTTCGCAGCAATTCAAGCACTCTTGAAGTGTAGTCACTCTTAACACAGGCAAACACTGCGGCCAATTTGTGCACAGCAAGGTCCCCCAAACAGCAAATGAGATAAATAATCAGAATCTGCATTAGTGATATTTGTTGAGGGATAAATGTTGGCCACTGGAATGCCCTGTTGTTCTTTGAATAGCTCAAGTCTCTTGAATACATAAACTCCTGACTCAGAAGAAGGATTGCTACCACTAAGCCAAGACTGACAGGGTGAAAGAGGGAACATGATGCAATTGGGGGAACCAAGTTCAACTGCTGAGTATTTAGTGAACCTAGATGTAGGGAATCTGGTGCTAGTCTTACACCCTGTCAAAGTGAATAAGTGGCCAAGAGAGGCTTGCGTGATACAGGATGCACACTGTATCCTTCCTCGAGCCGTGCTCAAGGAAGGACACAGCGTTACATTAACAATAGCTAGGAGAAGGACGAGCTGCTTGTGGGGCATGATTGCTTCAATTAGGCAGTAGTTAACCAGCTGGATAGCCAGTAGTGAAGCTCATGCAGAGCTTTTAGCTACCATTACCATACAGAGCCATTTGTCACAAGGGCAAACACAGGCAATGCAATGCCAGCCAGGTGACAACTGTGGTCCTTGCTGCACAGTGCAGGCAGCTACAGCAAAGCCAAGACAAAGGAAGTATTAGGTTCAGAGGAGGCCTCTCTTTCAGGCAGAATTCCACATGGGTAGAACTGAGAAATACCAAGGGGCAGAAAACATTAGTGGGAGTGGTATATAGACCGCCAAACAGTAATTCGGAGGTTGGGGATGGCATTAAAAGGAAAATTAGAGAAGCGTGCAATAAGGGCATAGCAGGCATCATGGGTGACTTTAATCTACATATAGATTGGGCTAACTAAATTAGTAACAGTACTGTGGAGGAGGAATTCCTGGAGTGTTTACAGGATGGTTTCCTGGACCAATATGTCGAGGAACCAACCAGAGATCAGGCCATCTTAGACTGGGTATTATGTAATGAGAAAGGATTAATTAGCAATCTTGTTGTACGAGGCCCCTTAGGTCGGAGCGATCATAATATGATCGAATTCTTCACTAAGATGGAGAATGAAGTCGTTGACTCAGAGACTAGGGTCCTGAATTTAAATAAAGGAAACTACGATGGTCTGAGGTGCAAGTTGGGTAGGATTGATTGGGGAATATCACTCAAAGAATTGACGGTGGATAGGCAATGGCAAACATTCAAAGATCGCATGGATGAACTACAGAATTTGTTCATCCCAGTTTGGCATAATAATAAAACAAAAAAGGTGACTCAACTGTGGCTAACAAGGGAAATTAGCGATAGCATAAGATCCAAGGAGAGGGCATATAAATTGGTCAGAAAAAGCAGTAAACCTGAGGATTGGGAGCAGTTTAGGATTCAACAAAGGAGGACAAAGGGATTAATTAAAAAAGGGAAAATAGAATATGAGAGTAAGCTTGCAGGGAACATAAAAACTGACTGTAAAAGCTTTTATAGATATGTGAAGAGAAAAAGATTGGTGAAGTCAAGCGTAGGTCCCTTGCAGTCAGAATCAGGGGAATTTATAATGGGGAGCAAAGAAATGGCTGACCAATTAAATACATATTATGAATCTGTCTTCACAAAGGAGGACACAAATAACCTCCCAGAGATGTTGCGAAACATAGGGTCTGATGAAAGGGAGGAACTGAAAGAAATCAGTATTTGTAGGGAAATGGTGTTAGCGAAATTGATGGGATTGAAGGCCGATAAATCCCCAGGGCCTGATAATCTACATCCTAGGGTACTTAAGGAAGTGGCCCTAGAAATAGTAGATGCATTGCTGATCATCTTCCAACATTCGATGGAATCTGGAACAGTACCCATGGATTGGAGGGTAGCTAATGTTACCCCACTATTCAAAAAAGGTGGTAGAGAGAAAACAGGGAATTACAGACCGGTAAGCCTGACATCGGTAGTGGGGAAAATGCTAGAGTCCATTATAGAAGATGTAATAGCAGAGCACTTGGAAAGCAGTGACCGGATCGGACAAAGTCAACATGGATTTACAAAAGGTAAATCGTGCTTGACTAATCTACTGGAATTTTTTGAGGATGCAACTAGTAAAATAGATAAGGGAGAACCAGTGGATGTGGAGTATTTGGACTTTCAGAAGGCTTTTGATAAGGTCCCGCATAAGAGATTAGCATGTAAAGTTAAGGCACATGGGATTGGGGACAAGGTATTGACTTGGATAGAGAACTGGTTGGCAGATAGAAAGCAAAGAGTTGGAATAAACGGGTCATTTTCCGAGTGGCAGGCAGTGACTAGTGGGGTACCGCAGGGATCGGTCCTTGGACCCCAGCTATTCACAATACATATTAATGATCTAGACAAGAGAACTAGATGTAATATCTCCAAATTTGCAGACGACACAAAGCTGGGTGGGCATGTGTGCTGTGAGGAGGATGCCGAGAAACTACAGGATGATTTGGACAGGTTGGGTGATTGGGCAGAAGCATGGCAGATGCAATATAACATGGATAAATGTGAGGTTATCCACTTTGGTGGCAAAAACAGGAAGGCAGATTATTATCTGAATGGCAATAGATTGGGAGAAGGGGAAGTGCAACGAGACCTGGGTGTCCTTGTGCACCAATCGCTGAAGGTAAGCATGCAGGTGCAGCAGGCGGCTAAGAAGGCAAATGGTATGTTGGCCTTCGTAGCGAGAGGGTTTGAGTACAGGAACAAGGATGTCTTGCTGCAGTTGTACGGGGCCTTGGTGAGACCACATCTTGAGTATTGTGTGCAGTTTTGGTCGCCTTAACTGAGGAAGGATGTTCTTGCCATGGAAGGAGTTCAGCGAAGATTCACCAGGCTGATACCTGGGATAGCAGGAATGATGTATGAGGAGAGATTGGGACGATTGGGCTTGTACTCGCTGGAGTTTAGAAGAATGAGAGGGGATCTCATTGAAACTTATAAAATTCTGACAGGACTGGACAGACTAGATGCAGGAAGGATGTTCCCGATGGTCGGGGAGTCCAGAACCAGGGGTCACAGTCTAAGGATAAGGGGTCGGCCATTTAGGACAGAAATGAGGAGGAATTTCTTCACCCAGAGAGTGGTGAACGTGTGGAATTCCCTACCACAGAAGGCAGTAGTGGCCAATTCATTAACTATATTCAAGAAGGAGTTGGATATATTTCTTAAGGCTAAAGGGATCAAGGGATATGGGGAGAAGGCAGGGACCGGGTACTGAATTTGGATGATCAGCCATGATTGCATTGAATGGCGGAGCAGGCTCGAGGGGCCGAATGGCCTACTCCTGCTCCTATCTTTTATGTTTCTATGTTTCTATATCTAGTGGAGTACTGGAACTAGAAGACTTTGAGGGCAATTTGCCTAAATAAGAAGCTGTGAGCACAGTTCTCACCAGTTTCACAGTAACTGTACTGGCAAATACCATCTACATCCAATAGTGGTTGTGGGGTGGAAAAGACAAGGAAGTGAAAAGTGAATGCAGGGTCATGTGACAGATCAGAGAAATAGTTGCTGCAACTGCATGCTGGAACAATCTCTGGTCTCAGTATTTAGCAATTTTACAAAAAACGGCAGGGAGAAAGTTTGTTTTTCTCAGAATAGTAAGCGACTGGGTAAACTCACAATGAAACAAACTATATTGCTGAATGACCTCGTTCTGTGCTTGCTTTATGTAGGAGTACAAGAGAACAATCAAGGGAACTTCTTGTGACTGAATCAACTAGACATTGTCTATTACTGTTGCAGGATTCTAGAGTTAATTTAAAGCTGGTTGCCAAGAATAACTCCCTTTTCAATGTTACATAAACATAATCTGAATTTTGCAATCTATTAATTCATTTTCAGGCAAGAGAAAGCTTCTACCAAATGGGATAAAACAAACATTTGTCTGATTAAGGGTCACACCTGAAAAGTTAATCCCATCATTCAGACACCAGTTTATAAACACATTTACTAGCAAGGTTAAATTTTCAGCAGTCATTAACAAATGAAACAGCTGTCAAAACATACTCACCTTCCATTAGGGGAAACATTAATCCCATTGGCAAATCTAAATCCTGTTGCTACTTCTTTTACCTCAGAGGGACTGTAGTAAACAACACTGCACCATGACAAGCCAAGAACAAACTCCAAGGTCTTCAGGTGTTCATGAGAAAAATAATGGTCATTGGTGGCATAGAAACGGTCGGAGCTCACTGCTACAATATCATTCACACTAGAAGAGAGAAAAAGAAATCCATGGATACAACACATTTAGAAAACTGGGAACAAATTACATCATACTCTCAGTTGTACCACAATTGGATTTGTAGTATTCTTGGATGTTAATCTGCAAAGAACAAAATATCTCAAAACTGCATAAATTGCAGTGACAGGATGCAGCTGTTTGTACCGTTGCATGCAGACTTACTGCAGGGAGGGTTATCATTTATGTGAGTGGGGCAGAGAAAAGAACCTTTTGCTCTACTGACCTTTTAAGTGCTGTCAGAGGTCAGCATTTATAGCCTTACTTCTCTTCAGGTCAAAGTGCTAAAATAATGCCCAATTGCTTTAATAATAAAAACAGAAAAATGCTAGAAATACTCAGGTCAGGCAGCATCTGTGGAGAGAGAAACTGGTGCAAGGCAAAAGGGGATGGAAATGGGACAAGTAAAGAAACAAAAGATGGGTCTAGAGGAGCTGTAAATGACCAAGAGGACCAAGAAATTGATAAAGAAAAGGGAAAATAGAATATGAGTGTAAACTAGCGAGAGACATAAAAACTGACCGTAAAAGCTTCTATAGGTATGTAAAAAGGATAAGATTAGCAAAAGTAAATGTGGGTCCCTTACAGGTCGAGACAAGAGAAATTATAATGGGGAATAAGGAAATGGCAGAGAAATTAAACAAATACTTTGGGGGTGATTTTGCCAATTGGGGCACGTTGGAGACCGGACTGCTGCTTGTCAGACTGCTTTTTGACAGATGAATCATCATCGTTTGACAGCTCTGTGAAGTTGTCAAACACTGATATTCTCTGTTGTTTGATGAGTCCTTTTATTCAAGACTCATCAAACCTCTTTTGTGAGCTGAAATTAGATGGCTGTTGCATTGGAGAATGTAGCAGCCATCCATCATCTCTGCTGGAAGTCTGCAGGAAGAAACAAAAGGTAAGTAAACATTTTTTTATCACTTTCCACTCACCTCACATACTTACCTCTCCACTCTTGCACCCATCACTTACCTCCACAGCGCACCTCTGCACCCCTCCGACCCCCTCAGACCCACTGCTCGCCTCGGTGACCCTGGCAGTGTTTCCCCGACGTCGGGAAGCCACGCCTCTGGTGGAAAATGGGGATAATCCTCTTAACTGCCTGTTAACTGGCAGTTAAGTGGCTGTAATCCCCTTCCCGCCTCCAGGAGACGGGACCCGGCGCGGGTCGGCTACCCGCCTCCTGGGAAGATGGCATGGAGGCGGGTTGGGCACCCGCCCCAGATTCAGCCATTTTCCCGGCAGTCCTGCCTCCAAACCCACCTCCCCAGGACTGGCAAAATCCAGCATTTTGTGTCTGTCTTCATGGAAGAAGACGCAAAAAACTTCTCGAAAATAGTGGAGAACTAAGGCTCTAGCGAGTAAAAAAACAGTACTGGAGAAATTAATGGTATTGAAAGCCAATAAATCTCCTGGACCTGATGGCCTGCATCCTAGGGTTTTGAAAGAGGTGGCTATAGAGATAGTGGATTGTCATTTTCCAAAATTCCATAGATTGTAGAACGGTTCCCGTGGATTGGAAGGTGGCAAATGTAACCCCACTAAAAGGAGGGAAGAAAGAAAATGGGGAACTACAGACCAGTTAGCTTGACATCAGTAGTAGGGAAAATGTTAGAGTCTATTATTAAGGACGTGGTAACAGGGAATTAGAAAATAATAATAGTATTTGTCAGAGTCAACATGGATTTATGAAAGGGAAATCGTGTTTGATGAGTTTTTGAGGTTGTAACTAGCAGAATAGATAAGGGGGAACGAGTGGATGTGATGTATTTGGATTTTCAGAAAGCATTCGATAAGGTGCCACACAAGAGGTTATTAAACAAAATTAGGGCTCATGGGATTGGGGCTAATATACTAGCACGGATTGAGGATTGGTTAATGGACAAAAAACAGAGAGTAGGAATAAATGGGTCATCTTCGGGTTGGCAGGCTGTAACTAGTGGGGTACTGCAAGGATCAGTGCTTGGGCCTCAGCTACTCACAATCTACATCAATGATTTGGATGAGGGGACCAAATGTAATATATCCAAATTTGCTGATGATACAAAGCTGGGTGGGAATGTAAGTTGTGTGGAGGATGCAAGGAGGCTTCAAGGGGATATAGACAGGCTAAGTGAGTGGGCAAGAACATGGCAAATGGAATATAATGTGGAGAAATGTGAAGTTATCCACTTTGGTAGGAAAAATAGAAAAGCAGATTATATTTTAAAAGGAGAAAGATTGGGAACTGTTGGTGTTCAGAGGGACCTGGGTGTCCTTGTACAAGAATCACTGAAAGTTAACATGCAGGTACAGCAAGCAATTAGGAAAGCAAATAGTATGTTAGCCTTTATTACAAGAGGATTTGAGTATAAGAGTAAAGATGCCTTACTGCAATTATATAGGGCCCTGGTGAGACCACACCTGGAGTATTGTGTACAGTTTTGGTCTCCTTACCTAAGGAAGGATATACTTGCCATAGAGGGAGTGCAACAAAGGTTCACCAGACTGATTCCTGGGATGGGGAGATTGTCCTATGAGGAGAGATTGAGTAGACTAGGCCTATATTCTTGAGTTTAGAAGAAGGAGAGTGATCTCATTGAAACATACAATATTCTTACGGGACTTGAGAGAGCAGATGCAAGGAGGATGTTTCCCCCGGCTGGGGAGTCTAGAACCAAGGGTCACCGCCTCAGAGTAAGGGGTCGGCCATTTAGGACTGAAATGAGAAGAAATTTCTTCACTCAGAGGGTGATGAATCTTTGGAATTCTCTACCCCAGAGGGCTGTGGAGGCTCAGTCGTTGAGTATATTCAAGACAGAGATCGATAGATTTTTGAATATTAAGGGGTCAAGGGATATGGGGATAGTGCAGGAAAGTGGAGTTGAGATCAAAGATCAGCCATGATCTTAATGAATGGCAGAGCAGGTTCGAGAGGCCAAATGGCCTACTCCTGCTCCTACTTCTTATGTTTATGTTCTTAAATGACCACAGCAGAATCATCACTAACTGCTGTCTGAAAAAATGGGAGTAGTGGTTATGATCTGAAATTGTTGAACTCAATGTTGAGTCCAGGAGGCTATAAAGTGCCTGATGGAAAGATGAGGTGTAGTTCCTCATGGAGCTGTATTAAACAGTGTAGGAGGCCAAGGAAAAAGCAGTCAGAGTGAGAGTGGGGCAGAGAATTAAAATGACAAGTGACGGCGGAAGCTCAGGTCACACTTGCAGACTGAACGGAGGTGTTCTGCAAAGTGGATCACCTAATCTGCATTTGGTCTCCCCAGTGTAGAGGAGTGTGAGCAGCGAATACCGTATACTAAATTGAAAGTACTGTTTGAAGGACAGCCAGAATGCAACCATGGCACCTTGTAGCAGGAGGCTGTCCAAAGGGGGGAGGAGGAGGAGGAGGGGGAAGCGTAATGTGGTAGTTGCAGGGGATTCAATAAATAGGGGAACAGATGGCATCCTTTGTAAGCAAATCGAGAGTCCCACATGGTATGTTGCCTACCTGGTGCCAGGGTGAGGGACATCTCGAGCCAACTTGAAAGGGTATTGGAGAGGGAGGGGGAGGATCCAGCCGTTGTGGTCTATGTTGGGACCAACAACATAGGGAAGAGTAAGCAAGAGGTCCTGTTTGTGGAGTACCAGGAATTAGGAGCTAAATTAAAGAACAGGACCTCGAGGGTTATAATCTCTGGATTATTATCTGAGCAACGTGCAAATTGGCCTAGGGATAAGCTGATTAGGGAGGTGAACACATGGCTGAAGGAGTGGTGTGGGAAAGAAGGGCTCCTTTCATGGGGCACTGGCGACAGTATTGGGACAGGAAGGAGCTGCACCGTTGGGACAGGCTCCACCTGAACTGGGCTGGGACCAGAGTCCTAGCGGAAAGGATAAATAGGGCAGTCACAAGGACTATAAACTAGTGAATTGGGGGAGGTGGGGAGGGCTCAGGTGGAAAATGTAGTATAAATAATAGTTCAAAAACAAACGAAAGGGAAGAGAGTAGAGTAACAGTCAGAAATTTTGCTTTAGGCACTACAGGTAAAGGGAAAACTAAAAGATGTAAAGTGATTAAACCAGGAGAGAGAAATAAGAAACATGTGAATAAAACATTAGAGCTGAAGGACAGGTTAGGATGGCCCAGATAAAGTATTCTTTATACAAACACACTGAGTATAAGGAATAAATTGAATGAACTGTAGGCGCAAATTCAACTTGGAAGGAATGATATGGTAGCCATTACCGAGACATAGTTGCAAGACGGTCAGGACTGGGAACTAAATATACCAGGTTATAAGGTCTACAGGAAAAATTGGGAATATGGTAGAAGGGGAAGAGTAGCCTTAGTGATTAAGGATGAAATCACTTCAATGATAAGAGAGGATAGAACGAGAGGTAAGCAGGCAGTGGAGACTTTATGGGTAGAATTAAGAAATAGGAAAGGATTTAAGTCTGTAGTGGGAGTTGTATATAGGCCCCCTGGTAGCAGCTATGAATTGCTAGATTGTATAAGTGCATAGAATAGACAAGCATGGAGCAAATGCAGAGCAGTTTTAATGGGGGATTTTAACTTTCATATAGATTGGAATAAGCAGATTAGCATGTCAGAAAGGTAGTAAATTTCGAGTGTGTCTGGGATAGTTTTCTGCAACAATATGTCCTAGAACGAAGGGGGCAGCCATATTAGATTTAGTAATGAGTAATGAGCCAAATTTAGTTAACAGCCCAATAGTGCATGAACATTTATCTAATGCCAATCATAACATGATCGAGTTCAACGTAGTGTTTGAAAGGGAGAAACGCGAAACAGCGACTAAGATTCTAGATTGAAGTAAGGTTGACTTCAATGAGATGAGACAGAGACTGTTGACAGTAAACTGGGCAAATCTGTTAATGGGTAAAACGCTAGAAGATCAGTGGGAGGTGTTCAAAAAAGAATTTAATGTGATACAGAACCAGTTTATACCCCTACGCTCTACTTGCCAAGAAACACAAATATGGATGACTAAAGAGATAAGAGAAAACATAAAACTAAAAGAAAAAGCATACAAAAATGCAAAAAATAAAACAGATCTTGGTGAATGGGAAAGATACAAAGAACAGAAAAGTTCACAAAACAGATAAGAGCTACAAAAAGGGAATATGAAAAGAAACGTGCAAGGAATATTAAAGTCAACACAACATTTTTTATAATTATATTAGGAAAAAAGAGGGTGGTCAGGAGCAATGTTGGCCCCTTGAAAACTGGCAACGGTGATATCATCAATAATAATAACAATAATAAGGAAATGGCAGACATGTTGAATAATAACTTTGTGTCAGTATTTACAGTAGAGGAAGAGGATAGCATGCTGGAAATCTCAAGGAAACTAATATTGAATCAGGGACAGGGACTCACCAAAATTAAAGTAAGCAAAATAACAGTAATGAAGAAAACAAAGGCACTAAAGAGTGACAAATCCCCAAGACAAGATGGTTTCCATTCCAGGGTTTTAAAGGAAGTAGGTGAGCACATTGCAGATGCCTTAACTATAATCTTTCAAAGTTCTCCCGATTCAGGAACCGTTCCTTAAGATTGGAAAACTGTGCATGTCACTCCACTTTTTAAGAATGGCGAGAGGGGGAAACCAGGGAATTATTGACCAGTTAGCCCAACAGCTGTTGTTGGGAAATTACTGGAGTCTAACACCTTGAAAATTGTCAGCTGATCAGAGAGAGCCAGCATGGATTTGCAAAGGGTAGGTCATGCCTGACGAACCTGAATGAATTTTTTGAAGAGGTGACTGAAGTAGTGGACAAGGGAATGTCTATGGATGTTATTTATATGGACTTCCAGAAGGCATTTGATAAAGTCCCTCATAAGAGACTGTTAACTAAGGTTGAAGCCCATAGAATTGAAGGCAAATTATTGACCTGGTTAGGAAATTGGCTGAACAGTAGGAGACAGAGAGTAGGGATAATGGGCAGCTATTCTAATTGGCAGGCTGTGACTAGTGGTGTCCCACAGGGATCTGTGTTGGGCCGCAACTATTCACTGTATTTATTAACGACTTAGATGATGGAATAGAAAGCCACATATCCAAATTTGCCAAAGACACAAAGATAGACGGCATTGTAGATGAAAGCATAAAATTACAAAGAGATATTGATAGATTAAGTGAATGGGAAAACTTGTGGCAAATGGATTTCAATGCAGGCAAATGAGGTCATCCTCTTTGGACCTAAAAAGGATAAAACAGGGTACTTTCTAAAGGGTGAAAAGCTAGAAACAGTGGATGTCCAAAGAAACTTGGGGGCCCAGGTACATAGATCATTAAAATGTCGTGAACAGGTACAGAAAATAATCAAAAAGGCTAATGGAATGCTGGCCTTTATATCTAGAGGACTAGAATACCAGGGGGTAGAAGTTATGCTGCAGCTGTACAAAGACCTAGTTAGACCACACCTGGAGTACTCTGTTCAGTTCTGCGCACCACACCTTTGAAAGAATATATATGCCATGGAGGGAGTGCAGCGTAGGTTTACCAGAATGATACCTGGACTCCAAGGGTTAAATTGCGAGGAGAGATTGCACAAACTCGGGTTGTATTCCCTGGAATTTAGAAGGTTAAGGGGTGATTTGATTGACGATATTAAGGGGGACAGATAAAGCAGAGAGAGAAACTATTTCCACTGGTTGGGGAGTCTAGGACTAGGGGGCATAGTCTAAAAATTAGAGCCAGACCTTTCAGGAGTGAAATTAGGAAACACTTCTACACACAAAGGGTGGTAGAATTTTGGAACTCTCTTCCGCAAGCGGCAATTGATGCTCAATCAATTGTTAATTTTAAATCTGAGATTGATAGATTTTTGTTAACCAAAAGTTATTAAGGGATATGGAGCAAAGGCGGGTATATAGAGTTGCAGATCAGACATGATCTCATTGAATGGCGGAAGAAGCTCGAGTGGCTAAATGGCCTACTCCTGTTCCTATGCTCAGGTAAATCGCTGTTTCACCTGGAAGCAATGTTTGTGGCCCTGGATGATGTGAAGGGAGAAGGTAAAAGGGCAGGTGTTGCATCTCCTGTGCTGCACGGAAGGTACCATGGGAAGGGGAGGGGGTGATCGAAGAGTGAACCAGGGTGTTGCAGAGGGAACGGTTCCTTCGGAATGCTGAAAGGGGAGGGGAGGGGAAGATGTGTTTGGTAGTGGCATCATACTGGAGGATGATCCGTTGAATGTGGAGGCTGGTGGAGTAGAAGGGGGAGGACAAGGGGAACTCGATCGTGGTTCTGTAAGGGAGGGGCAAGGGTGAGAGCAGAAGTGTGGGAAATAGGACGGACACAGGTCGAGGGCCCCGTCAACTACAGTGGAGGGAAATTTTCGGTTGAGGATCCTCCCCTCCTCATTTTCCTGCTTCTGTTACATCTGTAACTTTTTCCAGTTCTGATGAAAGGTCATCGATCTGAAACGTTAAATCTGTTTCTCACTCCACAGATGCTGCCTGACCTGCTGAGTATTTCCAGCATTTGCTGTTTTTATTTCAGATTTCCAGCATCCACAGTATTTTGCTTTTGCCCAATTGCTTTACACCCAGTTAGTACCAAACTACACTTTCACTTGATCTTTGAATTAAAGAATTGTCAAAATAAAAGTGCAAAAATAATTAAAAACAAAATATCTTAAAAAGTACAGATATAAGGATACAGAGAAACTGACGGTTTTCTTCCACAACAAATGCAACAGTGGCTTATAGTATACTCAATTTAAGAGAACATATTTTAATGTACTGAATCTATCCTCAGTTTGTATAGGTGGGGTACAACACATTGTACATGGTTTTTGGAAGGAACTGGCTTGAAGCTCATTTTTCTGAATACTTTATCTATACTGAAAATAATGGTCCAAATTTTGCGGTCAGGGGCTAAGTGACAGCAATTGCTGCTGACCTCGAAGAAAGCTGCCCACAAAGATCTAGAGATCTCTATGGCATGGATTTCACCTTTCCCGACGTTAGTTTGATTCTGGCGCCAAGTCTAGGGGATTTCCAGTGTCCAGCAATAGTGATGTCATCAGTCAGGCTCAGTAGCCAATCACAAAAATAGAATTCTCTCAGACAGCAAACCAGAAAGTAAAATGCACTGATTATCCTTCACTTCTTATAAATTTTACAGAGCGAAATAAACATAGAAACATAGAAACATAGAGATAGGAACAGGAGTAGGCCATTCGGCCCTTCGAGCCTGCTCCGCCATTCAATGAGATCATGGCTGATCTTCGTCTGAGATCTTAGCTGATCTTACCAGTTCAGTACCCCATCCCCGCCTTTTCTCCGTAACCCTTAATCCCCTTAGCCTTCAGAAATATATCCAATTCTCTCTTGAAAATATTTATTGAATTAGCCTTCACAGCCCTCTGTGGCAGGGAATTCCACAGGCTCACCACTCTTTGAGTGAAGAAATTCTTCCTCATCTCTGTTTTAAATGATTTGCCCGCTATTTTTAGACTGTGGCCCCTGGTTCTGTGCTCCCCTGCCATTGGAAACATTCTCTCTGAATTCAGCCTGTCCAGGCCTGCCATAATTTTATATGTTTCGATGATTGGGACATACACATGGGATTAAGGCAGAAGCTGAAATATCAAACAAACTTTAAAAAAATGTGTATTAAAATCCTGTGGATTGTTACCATAATGGAAAAATGACAATCCACAAATATAAAATTAGTTTTTCAGGGCCAGAGAGGTTGTTCAGCAGTAGTTATGACTTAGTGCGGCATTAAAAAACCAGTTACACCTCATTCAAATGGCTTAGCTTTTTCAGGGGTTTTTAACAGCGATATTAGAGCATAAAGGGGAAGTTCTCGCTAGTTCAGGGATCTAAAGATTGCCGTCTGTGCGGACTTCAACAGGGAGCAGCAGGGAATCACTGACAATAACTTCTGGATTTCCGCGTTTAACTGTGCATGTGCGGACGCCAGAGGTTGCTGTCAGTTTCACAGCGAACGCAGACAGTTTCACCTTCATTACAACTGCAAAATCCAGGTCATTGTTTTCTGAAGCGAGGGATAGAGGTGGTTGGCAGAGTCCAAAGGTAGGCAAGGAAATTAAACATTATTGAAGATGAAAGCAGGAAACATGTATGATTTAGATTTCAACTTTAAAAAGATATTTTTCTCTCAGCCTCTTTCAATTACTTCGAGTTTCTAGCTTTTCTCCCATCTCCCCGATGCACTCTAAGCTCAGCTTGTCCATGAGACCCAGCTCCTGATCGGCCCCATTCGCATTAAACTGCTGACCACCCAGCATCTCTTCCTGACTCCAATGTTAGCTGACATTATAAATGGCTGCCTCTACTCAGGTACTGCCCCCCTTTCTTCCTCTACTCAGTTACTGTCCCCCTTATCTTTCAATACTACTGTCATTCAAGTAATCTAAAAACACCCTCCACCCCTGTCCTTGCTAATTACCATTGCCAAACTCCTTCCCTCCCTAAAGTCCTTGAATGTATTCTCACCGCTCAAAACCACGGTCAGCTTTCCTGCAATGCCTTGTTTGAATCTCTCCAATCAGGTTTCTGCACCACCACAGCACTGAAACTGTCCTAATCAAAGTCACAAACAACATCCTTGGTGACTGTAGTACATTATCCCTCCTCATTCTTTGCAACCTCTCTGCAGTCACTGATTAGTAAACTATCCACCTCCAATGCCTCTCCTCCATTGTCCAAATAGGAATGCCCTCACTTGGTTCCACTTTTTCTATCTAATCGTAGCCACAGCATCTACAACAATTGCTTCTTTTCTCAACACCGCAGCGTTACCGAATCTCCAAAGGGTCTATCCGTGGTCTCCTTCTATTCCTCATATCTTGTCTCTCGGTGACATCTGAAGACATAGGACTGGATTTTCATTAAGCTGTCGGGAAGGAGGCGGGACTACAACTTTCGGGTTTTAGTCCCGCCTCCATCGACGCCAGGCCAATCGACGCGATTTTCCCTTGATTGACATTGTTGAGCCCGCCCAGTGAGCTCAGCAGGCCAATTAAGGGCCACCCGGCAACAGGTGACATCACAGACTGAAATTTCATCTGTCAAGAGTTTTTGACAGATGAAATCAGTGTTTCACAGTTGTTTGAAGCTGTCAAACACTGACAGTCTGACTTCTAACCTGAGCCCTTCTACGCAGACTCAGTTAGAACTGTCACCGGCACTGAAAGCTGAAGGCTGTCACTTTTGACAGATTGCAGCCGTTCAGCTTTCAGTTCCGGCTGAGTGATAGACTCCCGATGCCTAGAGGAAGAAAGGCTGTTAAGGTAAGTACAGGTAAGTAAAACATCTTTACACACTTTAGACACACCAAACACACTTACCTTTGCACTCATGCATCCATCACTCACCTGAACACCGACATCGCGACCCCTCCAAGTCCTTCAACCCGACGGCCCGCCTGCTCTAACCTGGCTAGGCTAAAAACTGCCTGTTAACTACCTGTTAACAGGCAGTTAATTGGCACTAATCCCTTACCGCCTCAGGTCCCAGTGCGGGGCGGGTACCCGCCTCCCTTGAAACTTACCTGGAGGCGGGTTTTGGGCGGGATGGTGTCGGGACCCCTGAATTCGGGATTTTTGCCCCCCCGCACGCCTGAAAGCCCGCCTCACAGCCCAATGAAAATCTGGCCCATAGCATCAGGTTCCACATGTACACTGATGACACCCAACGCCACCTCTCCCAACCCATGGACTACCCGTGTGGTCAGCCTGCTGGTCAGACATCCAGTCCTAGATGAGTTTCAATTTCCTCCAGTTAAACATTGGGAAGTCTGAAGCCACTGTCTTCAGCTCCCACCACAAACTCCATATTGTGGGAATGAGGGTTCACACTACCCGTGTGCCTCAAATGTTCTTTCTGCGCAGTCCGAGACACTAGCACACGATCCGTTAAAAGTTAAAACAGCTTTCTGCTAAGCATGGGTTGTAAATTGTGTAAGTGGATTTTAAAGCAAATGTTTCTCCACAGGTCTAAAGGCTGACCCGCGTGCCCATCAGGTCAGGGATCAGGTCGCTTGTGTTTATGGAAGTAAGTTTGTTGGGTTTATGCTATTCTGTTGGCATTTGTATGCATCTTTGATGTACTATGATTTATTAGTAGTATGCATGGAATGTAGTGATCAAAGCTGAATAATGGTATAAGGAATGTGAGGGAATGACTTGTTTTGCAGCTCACACTGGAATCGTGAACTGTGGTGTCTCAGCAGCTCGTTCTCATACTGGAATGGTGTAGTATGAAAAGACCTGTGCAGTCGTACTGGGTGTGGATGCTATGAGGTTTCAATAAAGTCCTGAACCTGCATTATTACAGATGAGTGTGTGTGTAATATGGTGTTTAAAGTAACAAGACGAAAAAGAACAACCTCAATGTACTATTTGACCATGAGCTAAACTTCTGACCCAATATCCTATCCATCAGAAAGATCACCTACATCTACCTTCACAATATCGACCGTCTCTGCCCTATATAAGCCCATAGAGTCATAACGGCACAGAAGGAGGCCATTCAGCCCATCGAGTCCGTGCCGGCTCTCTGTAGAGCAATCCAGTCAGTCCCATTCCTCCGCTCTATCCCCGTAGCCCTGCAAGTTTACTTCCCTCAAGTGCCTAGCCAGTCATCTCTTGAAATATTGAGTGTCTCCGCTTCCACCACTTCCATCGGCAGCGAATTCCAGGTCATCACCACTCGCTGCGTAAAAAAGTTTTCCCTCACATCCCCCCTGTATCTTACCCAAAACCTTAAATCTGTGTCCCCTAGTCCTTGTACCATCAACTAGTACGAACAGCCTTTCCCTGTCTAGCCTATGCAAATCCGTCATAATCTTGTACACCTTTATCAAATCATCCCTCAACCTACTTGGCTCTAATGAAAACAAATCCAGCTTCCCCAATCATTCCTTGTAGCTAAGATCCCCCATCCCCGGAACCATTCTGGTAAATCTCCTCTGCACCCCCTCAAGGGCCTTCACATCCTTCCTAGTGTGGTGACCAGAACTGGACGCAATACTCCAGTTGTGGCCTAACCAGCGCTTTATAAAGGTTCAGCATAACTTCTCTACTTTTGTACTCAATACCTCTATTTATGAAGCCCAAGATCCCATATGCTTTGTTAACCACTCTCTCAATATGTCCTGCCACCTTCAGGGACCTATGCACATTAACTCCCAGGTCCCTCTGTCCCTGCACACTCTTTAAAACTGTGCCATTAAGTATATATTGCCTCTCCCTGTTCCTTCTGCCAAAATGCATCACCTTACACTTCTCTGTATTAAATTCCATCTGACACTTGTCTGCCCATTCTGCTAGCCTTTCTATGTCCTGTTGCAGTCAATTGGTATTATCATCACTGTTTGCCACACACCCAAGTTTGGTGTCATCGGCAAATTTAGAGATTCTACTCCGTATTCCAATATCCAGGTCATTTATATATATCAAAAAAAGCAGTGGCCCCAGCACTGACCCTTGGGGAACACCACGGTCTACCATCCTCCAGTCTGAAAAACAGCCATTTACCACAACTCGCTGTTTTCTGTCCTTAAGCCAATTTCTTATCCAAGCTGCCACTGACACCTATTCCATGAGCCTCAATTTTGTTAACCAGCCTTCTATGTGATACTTTGTTAAACGCCTTCCTAAAATCCATGTAGATAACATCCATTGCATTCCCTTCATCAATCATCTCTGTTATTTCATCAAAAAATTCAATTTGATTAGTCAAACACAACCTGCCTTTTACAAATCCATATTGGCTCTCCTTAATTAGCTTAAACCTCTTCAAGTGCTTGTTAATTTTTTCTTTGATTATTGTTTCTAAAACTTTACCCACCACTGATGTTAAACTGACTGGCTTGTCATTACTAGGATTGTCCTTACACCCTTTCTTGAACAATGGTGTCACATTTGCCACTTTTCAATCCTCAAGTACCTCCCCCGCATCTAGGGAAGACTGGAAAATTATGGCAAGCCCTTCCGCTACCTCCTCCCCCAATTCCCTTAGCAACCTGGGATGCAAGCCATCTGGACCAGGCGACCTGTCCACTCTAAGCATACCCAGTCTTTCCAGTATATCTTGTCTATCAATTTTCACCCCTTCCATTGCTTCTACCTTTTCCACTTCTACTGATATTTTGTCAGCATCCACCTCCGTAGTAAACACTGATACAAAGGACTCCTTGAGTATTCTAGCCTTGTCCTGCGCCTCTAAGCATATATCACCTTCTTTGTCTCTAATAGGCCCCACCCCGCCTCTTACTACCCGCTTACTGTTTACATGCCGGTAGAAGATTTTTGGGTTCCCTTTTATGCTAACCGCCATTCTACTCTCATATTCTCTCTTTGCCAATCTTATTTTCACCTGCACATCCCCTCTCAACTTATTGTATTTGGTCTGGTTTTCCCTTGAAGAATTCACCTGGCATGCATCATACACCCTCTTTTTTTTGGTTTCATCATCTTCTCTATCTCCCTCATCATCCATGGAGCCCTTGCTTTGGTTCCCTTACCCTTCTCTCTTGTTGGAATGTACCTAGCCTGTACTTGGAACATCTCCTCCTTAAAGATCACCCATTGTTCCGTTATAGTTTTTCCTGTCAGTCTTTGGTTCCATTTTACCCTGGCTAGATCCTTTTGCATCCCATTGAAGTTAACCCTATTCCAGTTTAGAAGTTCCACTCTAGATTGTTCCTTGTTCCTCTCCATTGCTAATCTAAATCTTATGATATGATGATCACTCGCACCCAAGTGTTCTCCCACAGACACTTGGTCAACCTGGCCCACCTCATTCCCCAGCACCAGATCCAGCAATGCCTCCTTCCTAGTTGGGCCAAGAACATATTGGTCAAGGAAATTCTCCTGAACACATTTCAGAAATTCCTCCCCCCTCCTTTCCCTTTACCCTAGCATTATCCCAATTGATATTTGGGTAATTAAAGTCTGCAATATCACCACTCTATAGCTCTTGCATATCTGCAATTTCCCTGCAGATTTGCTCCTCTACCTCCCTCTCACTATTTGGAGGCCTATAGAATACCCCCAATAGCGTGATTATACCCTTTTTGCTCCTCAACTCTAACCAAATAGATTCTGTCCTTGTCCCCTCAAGAACATCCTCCCTTTCCCACACTACAATGTCCTTCCTTAATCAGCACTGCCACCCCATCTCCTTTTTTTCCTTCCTTCCCTTTTCTGAACACCTTGTACCCATGAATATTAAGTGCCCAGTCCTTACCATTTTTAAGCCACATTTCTGTTGTTGCCACAACACATTGCCACACGACTAATTGTTCTTGTAGCTCACCAACCATTCCAAACCCATTTTTGAATTTTTCGTAGTCTTTCTTAGTAAGCTCCGATCTAATATGGTACTACTGCCGCCTCTAGTACTATCTTCTCCAGTACTATCCAACACAATCACTCTTTTATGCACCTTATTCCTCTTTTCTACTCCTATATGCTGGTGCCCATCCCCCTGCCAAGCTAGTTTAAACCCTCCCTGACAGCACTAACAAACCTCCCCACGAGAATATTGGTCCCGGCTCTGTTGACGCGTAACCCGTCCGGCTTGTGCAAGTCCCACCTTCCCCAGAAATGGTCCCAATGCCTCAGGAATCTAAAGCCCTCCCTCCTGTACCATCTCTCCAGCCACGCATTCATCTGTTCTATTGTCCTATTCCTGTACTCACTAGCATGTGGCACCGAGAGTAATCCGGAGATTAGTACCTTTGAGGTCCTGCTTTTTAATCTCTCTCCTAGCTCCCTAAACTCTTCCTGCAGGACCTCATCCCTCTTTTTGCCTATGTCGTTGGTACGATATGGAAAACAACCTCGGGCTGTTCACCCGAGTATCCTGCAGCCGTTCAGTGACATCCTTGATCCTGGCACCAGGGGGAGGCAACATACCAGCCTGGAGTCATGTCAACAGCCGCAGAAACGTCTGTCTTCTCCCCTAACTATTGAATCCCCTACCACTATTGCTCTTCCACTCTTTTTCCTCCTCCACTCTTTATCGTCCCCCCTGTGCAGCTGAGCCACCCGTGGTGCCAAGGACTTGGCTCTGGCTGCACTCCCCAGAGATACCATCACCCTCACCAGTACTCAGAACAGAATACTGGTAGGAGAGAGCAATGCACTCCGGGGACTCCTGCACTACCTGCCTGGTCCTCCTCTTCTGTCTGGCGGTCACCGATTCTCTCTCTGCCTGAATACTCTTAAGCTGTGGGGTGACCACCACTAGAAACGTGCTATCCACATAGGCATAGAAACATAGAAGATAGGAGCAGGAGTAGGCCATTCGGCCCCTCGAGCCTATTCCGCCATTTAATGAGATCATGGCTGATCATCCAAATTCAGTACCCTGTCCCTGCTTTCTCCCCATATCCCTTGATCCCTTTAGCCTTAAGAAATATATCTAACTCCTTCTTGAATATATTTAATAAGTTGGACTCAACTGCCTTCTGTGGTAGAGAATTCCACAGGTTCACCGCTCTCTGGGTGAAGAAATTCCTCCTCATCTCAGTCCTAAATGGCTTACCCCTTATCCTTAGAATGTGACCCCTGGTTCTGGACTCCCCCACCATCAGGAACATCCTTCCTGCATCTAGTCTGTCTAGTCCTGTTAGAATTTTATAAGTTTCAACGCGATCCCTCTCCTTCTAAACTCTAGCGAATATAAGCCTAATCGACCCAATCTCTCTCCATACGTCATTCCTGCCATCCCAGGTATCAGTCTGGTGAATCTTCGCTGCACTCCCTCCATGGCAAGAACATCCTTCCTCAGATAAGGCGACCAAAACTGCACACAATACTCAAGGTGAGGTCTCACCAAGGCCCTGTACAACTGCAGCAAGACATCCTTACTCCTGTGCTCGAATCCTCTCGCTATGACGGCCAACATACCATTTGCCTTCTTAACCACCTGCTACACCTGCATGCTTACCTACAGTGACTGGTGCACAAGGACACCCAGGTCTCGTTGCACTTCCCCTTTTCCCAATCTATTGCCATTCAGATAATAATCTGCCTTCCTGTTTTTGCCACCAAAGTGAATAACCTTGCATTTATTCACATTATACTGCATCTGCTATACATCTGCCCAATCACCCAACCTGTCCAAATCATACTGGAGTTTCTCTGCATCCTCCTCACAGCACACACGTCCACCCAGCTTTATGTCGCCTGCAAACTTGGAGATATTACATCTAGTTTCCTCGTCTAGATCATTAATATATATTGTGAATAGCTGGGGTCCTAGCACCAATCCCTGCGGTACCCCACTAGTCACTGCCTGCCACTTGGAAAAAGACCCGTTTATTCCAACTCTTTGCTTTCTGTCTGCCAACCAGTTCTCTATCCAAGTCAGTACCTTACCCCCAATCCCATGTGCTTTAACTTTGCACACCAATCTTTTATGTGGGACCTTATCGAAAGCCTTCTGAAAGTCCATATACACCACATCCACTGGTTCTCCCTTATCTATTCTACCAGTTACATCCTCAAAAAATTCCAGTAGTTTAGTCAAGCATGATTTACCTTTTGTAAATCCATGTTGACTTTGTCCGATCCTGTCACTGTTTTCCAAGTGCTCTGCTATTACATCTTTTATATTGGACTCTAGCATTTTCCCCACTACTGATGTCAGGCTTTATCTCTACCACCTTTTTTAAATAGTGGGGTTACATTAGCTACCCTCCAATCCATGGGAACTATTCCAGAGTCTATAGAATTTTGGAAGATGACTAGCAATGCATCTACTATTTCTAGGGCACTTCCTTAAGGACCCTAGGATGTAGATTATCAGGCCCTGGGGATTTATCGGCCTTCAATCCCATCAATTTCCCTAACACCATTTCCCTACAAATACTGATTTCATTAAATTCCTCCCTCTCATTAGACCCTATGTTCCCCGACATCTCTGGAAGGTTATTTGTGTCCTTCTTTGTGAAGACAGAACCAAAGTATGTATTTAATTGGTCTGCCATTTCTTTGTTCCCCATTATAAATTCCCCTGATTCTGACTGCAAGGGACCTACGCTTAACTTCACCATTGCTAATTAATCCTTTCTCATTACATAATACCCAGTCTAAGATGGCCTGATGTCTAGTTGGTTCCTCGACATATTGGTCCAGGAAACCATCCCGTATACACTCTAGGAATTCCTCCTCCACAGTATTGTTATAGATTGGGCTAAGTATGTAGATTAAAGTCACCCATGATAACTGCTGTGCCCTTATTGCACGTGTCTCTAATTTCCCGTTTAATGCCATCCCCAACCTCAGCATTACTGTATGGGGGTCTGTATACAACTCCCACTAACGTTTTCTGCCCCTTGGTATTTCTCAGCTCTACCCATACAGATTCCACATCATCAGAGCCAATTTCCTTCCTTACTATTGTGTTAATCTCCTCTTTAACAAGCAATGCTACCCCACCTCCTTTTCCTTTTTGCCTGTCCTTCCTGAATATTGAATACCCCTGGATGTTGAATTCCCAGCCTTGTTCACCCTGGAGCCATGTCTCCGTAATCCCAATTACATCATATCCGTTTATATCTATTTGCGCAGCTAATGCATCCACCTTATTACGAATGCTCCTCGCATTAAGACACAAAGATTTCAGGCTTGTTTTTTTAACACTCTTAGTCCTTTTAAAATTATTATTTACGGTAGCCCTGTTTGATTTACACCCTTGATTTATCTACTTTCCACTTTTGCTTTTCTCCTTCCTGTCTTTTGTTTCTATCCTTGCTTCCCTTTCCTCTGTCTCCCTGCACAGGTTCCCAACCCCCTGCCATTTTAGTTTAAACCCTCCCCAGCAGCACTAGCAAACACTCCCCCTAGGACATCGGTCCCGGTCCTACCCAGGTGCACACCATCCAGTTTGTACTGGTTCCACCTCCCCCAGAACCGGTTCCAATGTCCCAGGAATTTGAATCCCTCCCCCTTGCACCATTCCTCTAGCCACGTATTCATCTGAAATATCCTTCTATTTCTACTCTGACTAGCATGTGGCACTGGTAGCAATCCTGAGATTACTACCTTTGAGGTCCTATTTTTTAATTTACCTCCTAACTCCCTATATTCAGCTTTTAGGACCTCATCCCGTTTTTTACCTATATCGTTGGTACCTATATGCACCACGACAACTGGTTGTTCACCCTCCCCCTCCAGAATGCCCTGCAGCCACCCCGAGACATCCTTGACCCTTGCACCAGGGAGGCAACATACCATCCTGGAGTCTCGTTTGCGGCTGCAGAAACGCCTACCTGTTCCCCTTACAATAGAATCCCCCATCACTATAGCTCTCCCACTCTTTTTCCTCCCGTCCTGTGCAGCAGAACCACCCATGGTGCCAGAAAGTTGGCTGCTGCTGCCTTCCCCCGCTAAGCCATCTCCCTCAACAATATCCAAAGTGGTATATCTGTTTGAGAGGGGGATGGCCACAGGGGACCCCTGCACTCAGCCTCGCGGATGCACCGCAGCGACTCCAGCCACCGCTCAAGCTCCGAAATCCGGACCTCGAGTTGCTGTAGCTGGCGACACTTCCCGCACATGTGGTCATCCAGGCTACAGGAAGTCCAGAACTTCCCACATGGCACAGGATGTGCACTCCATGGGACTGAGCTGCCCTGCCAAGACTAAGAACTAACCCAGCTGAAATAAACTTAAAAATTAAAATATAATACACTGACCAGCTATTCACCAATCAGCTCCTTCCCTTGTGCCAACGTCACTTTTTTTACTCTGACGTCACTTTTTCAAAAACTGCCTCTGCTGAGTTGCTGCCGATCCTTTTAACTGCTCCTCTCTGGCTGTGATCCCTCTAGGTCCATTCCTTCCGGTCTCAGGCTCCTGCCGCTCGGGACTGCTCCTTTTAACTGCTCCTCTCTGGCTGTGATCCCTCGAGGTCCACTCCTTCCGGTCTCAGGCTCCTGCCGCTCGGGACTGCTCCTTTTAACTGCTCCTCTTTGGCTGTGCTCCCTCCAGGTCCACTCCTTCCAGTCTCATGTACTAAAACCCTCATTCATGCCTTTGTCGCCTCCAGATTTGACTACTCACATCCTTCACCATCCATAAACATCAGCTCATCCAAAACTCTGCTGCCCATATCCTAACCCACTCCAGGTCCCGCTCACCCACTGTGCGCGCTAACCCACATTGGCTCCTGGTCTGACTCCTTCAATTTAAAATTCTCATCCTTGTATTCAAATCCCTCCATGGCCTCACCCCTCCCCATCTCTGTAACCTCCACCTACAACTTGGAGAACTCTGCATTTCTTCAACTCGGGCCTCCTGTGCATCCCTCTCTTCCTTTGCCCCACTATTGGCGACTGTACCTTCAGGCACTAAACGCTGGAATTTCTCCTTAAAATCTACCTGTGACCAAGCTTTTAGTCACGCCTCCCAATATCTCCTTCGGCTTGGTGTCAATTTGTATCTGGTTATGCTTATGTAAAGCTTGTAGGGACACTTTTCTATGTTAACTATGCTATATAAATGCTAGTTGTTCTTAATAAATTGCGATCTATGTTGAAGGACTAGTATTTAAATAATGATAGAACAAATTTGTATAGTTTTTGTTTTCCAACACATTCCTCAGTAGTTTCAGTTAGCATCCCCCAGAACACCAGCATATATGAAATGGGAGTTGCTGCAGAAAGTGTTTGTTTTGAGATTAACACCATTACAATTGAAAAACACCATTAAATGTATGAAATTCCCCTGCTGAGCGGTCAAGCAAGTGAACTGCTCCAAGACCTCTACTGTTGTTCTGTAACTAATCTGGAGAGCCTCTGTTCTGTGTCTTCCAACAGTCCAGGAGCATTGGGAACTTGCAATGCGAGTAAAGCACAGACTTGGAAGGCATATCCTACTGCCTAGATTGGTGTATTGATATCTCAACAATCTGACAGTGGAACAATTTAAAGTGGCCTTTCCAATAATCAATTACTACCACAATTATACAGAAATCATTTTTCCACTGCCCAGTAATGTGTTCTTTTCCTGAAAGTGCCACAAAGAAGCCAAATGAAAGTTCATTCTCTTGTAGCTCACCATTCTGAAGTGCTTGTAATCAACATCAAAATAGTCCCAGCCTGTCAACCTATCTAGAATAGGTGTGCACTAGACAGCTTTAATCACAGAGATTTGGTTAGAAATTAACAGGTGATCAAAGGGGCAAAGAGAGACTTAATAAAAAGGCACAGCAGCTGAAGCTAAGCATTACAGTAAAAGAAATTCTTAATACCACAACACCAAGAGGGTGAATATCAAAAACCACAAGCAGGCTTGAAACAGAAAATGAGCATAAAATAGTAAATATTCTGAATGACTACTTTCTCCAAGTATTCACAAGGGAAGACATGAGCAAAATACACTATCCAAATAAAAATATTCAAATAAAATCAATGAATATTATAAATGAAATGGAGTTCTAGGCAGGCTTAAGACAAAAATTCTTATTGGTAGATGGTATTTTTCCTAGAGTGCTGAGAGAGACTAGGAAGGATATATGTGAGGCACTGACCATCATTGAGGGAGACAATGGACACTGGGGAGGTGCCAGAAGATTGGAAACAGACTAATGTGATGTCCATATTGAAAAAGTGTGACAAAACAGCTAGGCAACTATAGGCCCATTAATCATACTCCCATTACATGATTATTGTTGTGTATGTACCTTTAAGAGAATAACTGGTCTCAGACTGCACTACTGGCAGTGACCACCCCTGTATAAAAGGCGCTAGAGAGCCTCTGTTGTTTAGTTTCGTTATTGACTTCCACCAGTAAAGATCTGTTTGTTTCACTCCTGCTCGTCCGTGTCTCAATCATTCATGGACTTAACACTGGCAACGAGTAAGAAACGTACTTACCTGCAACTCGGCAGCAGCTCCGACGACGTTGTTGAAGGTCAGAGCCAGAAAGAAAAAAAAGAGTCCATTGAAACTCGAGAAATGGGCGTCGACCGTCAATCATCGGGTTAAAAACTTGCAGGAGCGACTTTTCAGAGCCAGGCTGGGTTCCTCGGTCCGTGGTTTCCCAGCTAATCGGGCTGGTGGCAGGTAGTGCTCTGATCCTTCCTGGGCTGTGGCGGGCTGAAGCTCGATCGGGTGGCCTTTCAACGGGGCCGGGCAGCGAGTCGGGAAGCAAAGAGAGAGAGAGAGGGTGGAGCACACAGGGCGCGGCCGGTGTTTCGAAGCCGGGCAGCGTTCGGACCTAAGAAGAGGGAGAGAAGTGTCCCAGAGGGTCCGCTCCACGACGGGAAAATAATAAAAGAAAAAGAATACGCGCAAGAAACCGTGGAAAGCAGCGCTAACAACAGCGGGGAAGAAGGCAAAGTGCGGGAGGCGCCATTTTGTTAAATCGGGGAAGAAGGCAAAGCGCGGGAGGCGCCATTTTAGATTTGCAAGATGCCGAAGACTGGCTGTATCACTGCTTTTGATAATACATTAGAGGACTGGACCACGTATGTGGAAAGAGTTGAGGTATATTTCGAGGCAAACGATATAGCGGAGGGGAAAAAGGCATCGGTATTGCTAAATTTAATGGGCGCTAGAACGTACGGCCTATTGCGGGACCTGATTACTCCAGCCAAACCGAAGGCTAAGAGTTTTAACGAAATTGTTGCTGTCCTACAGGAACACTTAAACCCTGCACCGCTGTTGATAGCAGAAAGATTTAAATTCCACAGGAGAACTCAGCACAAAGATGAGAGCAATGCTGAGTATCTTACGGAACTACGCAAGCTATCAAAGCACTGCCAGTTTGGAGCAGGACTGGCAGATACCCTACGGGACAAATTTGTCTGTGGACTCCTGAGTGAAGGAACATAGAAGAAGTTACTCTCAGAAAAAGAGCTGACGCTAGATAAGGCTTTCAGCATGGCAGTATCGTATGAAGCAGCAGCCGGGGAGCTGCAGAAATTCAACAAAAACCACAGGAATACGGCACCCACGAAATGACACGGGGATTTGCAAAATGTTATCGCTGTGGCAGAACTAACCATGACCAGAAGGACTGCTGGTCCAAAGACAAAATATGCAGACAATGCGGGAAGATTGGACACATTGCACGAGTTTGTAGGTCTGGGAAGAAGACCAGCGACAACAAAAAGGCTACTAAGGAACCGTACAAGAAAGTACAAAAGATGACGGACAGTAGTTCCGAAGACCAGATGAGCGATAGTGAATCCGGAAACAGGAGACTAAGCTGTCTCAAGCTTCACAATGTAATCGGAAAAGAGGATCACCGAACCATTTGGGTCACTCTCACGATAGCAGGGTCCCAAGTTAAAATGGAATTGGATACAGGATCAGCGCTAACCGTCATGAATCGACGAGACTATGAGCGGCTATTTTCACACATACCCTTGAGAGAGACATCCATCGTCTTGACGACGTATACGGGGCAAAAAGTATACCCCAGAGGAAAAATAAGGGTGCCTGTCGAATACAATGGCAAGAAAATACGGAAATTGTATCTCTACATACTGCCAAATGGTGGACCACCGTTATTGGGATGGGAATGGATCAGGAAGATAAACTTAGATTGGCATTCCATTCATGCAATGACGGTGGACGGTAAAAAAGATGAAGACGTCACTCCTGGACGATTGTCAACAATCTTAGCTAACGCCAAAGAGGTATTTCAACAAGAACTGGGCACGCTTAAAGGCGTAACCGCCTCGTTAAAAATAGAAGAGAATGCAGTTCCCAAGTTTTTCAAAGCGAGACCGGTACCATATGCAATTCGCCCAGCCGTCGAAGCAGAGCTGGAGAATCTGGAGAAGGCGGGCGTGTTGTCTAAGGTCGACTGGAGCGAGTGGGCGACACCCATCATTCCTGTCATGAAGAAAACGTTAAGCAATAAGGCTGGAGAGCCAAGGAAGATTCGCATCTGTGGGGATTTCAAGGTGACGGTGAACCCTGTCCTTCGCACAGTACAATATCCTCGTCCAAGGTTAGAAGACATCTTCGCCTCGCTGTCTGGAGGAAAGCGTTTTACAAAAATTGACCTAGCACAAGCATATTTGCAGATGGAGGTTGAAGAGTCCTCTAGGAAGTATCTCACGATAAACACTCACAAAGGTCTTTACCAGTATCATCGATTGGTATTCGGAGTAGCATCGGCTCCGGCGATATGGCAAAGAGCGATGGAACAAGTCCTGCAAGGGATTCCGGGGACTCAGTGTTACTTGGACGACATCCTTGTAACAGGTGAAGATGACAGTGAACACCTTAACAATCTAGAACAGGTGCTCACTAGACTACGGGAACATGGGCTGCGAGCCAACCGCCCCAAGTGCGAATTTTTTAAGAAACAGATATCGTATTGTGGCCACGTGATTGATGAAGAGGGGTTACATAAGTCCCCTGACAAAATTGAAGCGGTTGTTAAGGCCCCAGCGCCTGAAAATGTGTCGCAACTGAGGTCATTCCTCGGGTTGGTGAATTACTATCATAAGTTTTTGCCGAATTTGTCGACAATTCTGCACCCACTGAACGCCCTGCTACGAACGGGGGTAGCATGGAAATGGAGCGATGATTGTAAGCGTGCTTTTCGGAAGAGTAAGGACTTAATCACTTCAAAGGAAGTATTGGCTCACTACAACCCAGCACTGCCAATCAGGCTGGCGTGTGATGCGTCTCCCTACGGCATTGGGGCGGTACTGTCACATAAATTCCTTGATGGTTTGGAGAGGCCGATAGCTTTTGCGTCACGCTCGTTAACTTCCGCCGAGCGTAACTACGCCCAGATTGACAGAGAGGCCCTCAGCCTAGTGTGGGGGGTGAAGAAGTTCAATCACTATCTGCACGGTCAAAAATTTACTCTACTAACCGATCATCAACCTCTTGTCTCCATTTTCAACCCTCAGAAGGGCGTACCGATAATGACAGCACAACGGCTGCAGAGATGGTCCCTTTTCCTAGGGGCACACCAATATGACATCGAGTACAAAGGAACTAAACAGCATGGAAATGCTGATGGATTGTCACGTCTACCGTTGCCGACGGTGGAAGAAGAAGACCTTGCAGTGGATCCAATGGAGTTATTCCACTCGACCATAGTCGAATGTCTTCCTGTGACGAATGCAAACATAGAAAAGGAAACACGGAATGACCCGACACTATCACAGGTCTATGATTTAACGGTGAAGGGATGGCCAACACATGGTGAACCACTGCTGCCAGCATTCTCGCTGAGAAGAGAACAGCTGTCAGTGTGCAGAGGAACCTTGATGTGTGGATCCAGAGTAGTAATTCCACCTAAGTTGACGGATAGAGTGCTCAATGAACTTCATGAGGGTCATCTGGGTGGGGTAAAAATGAAGAGCTTAGCCAGAGCGTTTGTGTGGTGGCCGGGAATCGATAGAGAAATCGAAGAGATGACCAAGAGCTGTGCAGGATGCCAGAAGGTCCAAAATGCCCCACCACAAGCTCCTCTGCATCCATGGGAGTGGCCCTCATCTCCATGGCAAAGGGTGCACATTGATTTTGCTGGTCCCTTTATGGACTCGATGTTTTTAATTGCGGTGGATGCACATTCAAAGTGGCCAGAGGTAATAAAAATGTCCTCAACCACCACGGAAAAAACTATCACAGTTTTACGAACCATATTCGCCAGGAATGGGCTGCCTGAACAGATTTGCTCTGACAATGGACCACAGTTTGTGTCTGAAGAGTTCCGGAGGTTCTTAAAGAACAATGGTGTTAAGCATTACACATCTGCCCCATATCATCCAGCCACAAATGGATTGGCCGAGAGGTTTGTCCAAACATTCAAGAAGGCTATCAAGGCAATGTGTAATGAAGATATACCCCTACAACACAAGGTGGACAACTTCTTGTTTGCCTACCGGAATGCGACACATGCGGTTACCAACCAAACTCCAGCCATGATGTTCTTCAATCGAAGACTACGATGCCGCTTGGATTTGGTTAAGCCAAACGTCCGAAGAGATGTGGAGAACAGGCAGTTTCAGAATATGAATGAAAGGCCGACCAGGAGTTTTAAAATAGGTCAACCAGTTTTGGCCCGGGACTACCGCACTGAGAAATGGCAGCCAGGAACGATTTGTACACGACAAGTACCTCTCATGTATACCGTGGACGTTGGGGAGAGCATTGTAAGACGCCATGCTGACCAGATTCTAGAGTCACTGGAAAACGTCAACTCCACACCACGATCTGATACACCTGGTAATGAAATCGATGTTCCAATTGCAGCTACCACAGAACCGATAATATTGGAAGCAGATGAACCAACCAACGACATTGATTCCGACTCAACATTGCCAGAAGAACCTGTTACCCCAAAGAGGCGTTATCCAGACAGAATCAGGAAGCCTCCTCAAAGACTGAACTTATAATTGCTTAAACTTAACCACTGTATCTAGTAACAGTAATTGTGATTGTAATTCGTTATCATTTAGTTGTTAAATGAATGTTATGTACTGTTTATCTAAAAGGGGAGGAATTGTTGTGTATGTACCTTTAAGAGAATAACTGGTCTCAGACTGCAGTACCGGCAGTGACCACCCCTGTATAAAAGGCGCTAGAGAGCCTCTGTTGTTTAGTTTCGTTATTGACTTCCACCAGTAAAGAGCTGTTTGTTTCACTCCTGCTAGTCCGTGTCTCAATCATTCACGGACTTAACAATTATCAGGAGTAAACTTGACTAGATCATCTTACAATAATAACCTAGTTAACAACAGTCAGCATGGATTCAGAAAGGGGAAGATGCTGTTTGACTGACCTCCTCAACTTCGAGAAGATAACCCATGTGGCTTGTGGGAAGCCCTATGGTGTGGTTTACCTCAACTTCCAAAAGGCTCTTGATAAAGTTCCATGCAAACTACTAGTAATTAAACTCAAAGCTGGGAATTTGGGGTAAACCCAGAGAATGGACAAGAAGTTGACTGAAGGATAGGAAACAAGTACTCATTAGGAGTTATGTCAATGTGGGCAGGAATTACTGAGTGGGGTGTGTGCTGGGACCACTATGGTTTCTGATTTATACAAAATGACCTGGATTCAGAAATTAATGCAAAATGGCCAAATTTTCAGATGATATAAAACTAGGAGGTGCAGTGGAATCAGGAGGCAGCTCAAAAACTACAGAATGAGTTGCACAAGATATGCAAGTGGGCAGAACAATGTACCCATTACCGTGAAGGTAAAAAAATCTGCATCTGCTGTACACCCTCCTTCAAAACATTTAGATGGTTCATGCAACATTTTTGCCATTATTAGCCTAAATGTTTGGATGTGTTAGAAAGTCTTTTTAAAATAAAATTTCACTTCACATCAATTTGCCCATCAATCAGCAGCAGACATCTTCAGGTTCTCGTGATGTACCTGTGTAAAAGTTTGTGTCGGATGGTCTTTAAATGGATCAGACTATTATGTTCCTCTTCAAACTTAAAAAGCTCCACTGTGCTGGTAAGCTGTGGCTGATTCACAACAAAAACGTACACAGTACCATCTAGAAATAAAGCAAACCACATTAGTAAGTCCATGCAAAGCTAATGAACACAGTCATATAGCTCAAAGGGCCAAATGGCCTACTTCTGCTATTTCTTATGTTCTTATACATGCTCCTATAGCTGTTAAATCTGTTGACAGAATTTGGGTGTTGTACAAAAATGATTAAAATTCCTATTAGTGATTTAGTTTCAGATTTCTAGACTTTGCATGATGCTTTGTCTGATTTGATACAACACACCAAGTCAGGGGTGACCAACAAGCATTTCTCAAGAGCAGAGCTCAGGTGATGAGAGGAATCTAATTGTGGAGGATAAAGGTATGGTGAGGATATTAAATAAATAAATATTTTTGCATTTTTTTTTACACATGATAGTGTAAGTGAGAATTCGTGGCCTAGAAATTGGGTATAGCCCCGCTTGAGGCGTTAGAACTGGCGATGCGCTAAGTTTATAGCCAGACGAGAGCTATCCGCGCCTGGGACGGTATTGGGTTGCATCGCCCCCAAAGGGGATTCAGGCGCTAAATCAGCCGTTGCACAGTGCTCTTAAGGCGCAAAAGGTCAGGCGCTACTCAATTTCGACGCGGACGGGCGCAGCGCAGGTGAACTCAATTACGGCAAAGCACGAGACCTGCAGGCGCCGGCCGGCTCTTAAAGGGGTGGGTCAGTCAGACTGAGCTCAACACCCAACGCCCTGTAGGCCTCAGATTCGGTGCTCGCCCTTGTCTGGTGGTACAAAGTTCATCATTATGGAGAAGGTTAGGCAGAGAGCAAAGCGCTTCAGCACTGAGGCTCTGGACCAATTGGTGGCTGCAGTTGAACACCGTCGACAGGTGCTGTACCCGGATAATGGCAAGAGGCCAAATCAGAAGGCTTACCGACGATCTTGGAGGGAGGTTGCTGTGAGGGTCAACTCCAGCAGCATGGCGACCAGGACCCCTGTTCAGTGCAGGAAGAAATTCAACGACCTGACACGGATCGTTAGGGTGAGTGATGGTTTACCAAACTTGTGCTTCCCTCCATCTGCAGCCGACTTCGGGCACCCTGCTGCAATGATGCACCACTGGCCATCTGTCAGTATGCATCCATGGCCCTTTCTGGGCAGACACATGGACAGATGCCTCAAGGCCTCATGTAAGGGCTCTTGCACCATGGGGGGCATGCGATGATGTCTCAAGGCCTCATGTAAGGGCTCTTGCACAATGGGGGGCATGCGATGATGTCTCAAGGCCTCATGTAACAGAACCTCCCCTTCTTTCCCCTGCAGTCGAAGATGGCGCAGATTAGAAAAGAACAGCGTCGAACCGGTGGCGGACCTGCACAAGTGGTCACTCTCACGGATCTGGAGGAGAGAGTGCACCAGATACTTGGAGGACGTCTGTCTGGTCCAGTGACTACTGCATCTGCAGACCCCATTACCGACAGCGAGGGTAAGACTCTCACCTTTTCCATCTGTTGCCTTCCACTTGGTCCCCCCGCCAGCATGCATCGTCAGTGTGCAGCCATGTCAGAGCCATGCCGCAATCTGGCATGCCTTTCAGCAAACCTGTCCTTTTGCGAAAGCCACTCTTCCACCTCCCACTTTCAGATGAAGCAGCACCAACTCGGGCTCAACACGCTGAAGCTGCCAGTGCCAGTGCCACCGGAGGCGAGGACCAGGAGGAATCCGGACCAGCCATTGCAGAATCCGGGGAGCTGAGACATCTTCAGACTGGGGATAGTAGTCCCCTGGAGGGGAGGGGGGGTGGCTCTGAGGATGAACCAGTTGCCGGACCAAGCGGCATGGAGCAACGCAGGGGGGATAGGCAAGTTCGGCCACCGTCTCCCCGCAGGGCAAGGCAGGTCGTCATGACTGCTGCACAGAGTGCAGATGAGGTCCGGCGCCTGGCAGAGATGAGCAAACAGGCCCGGATCAGGCACACGGAGCTGATGGCTGCAGTGGAGAAGATGCCTGAGTCAATAGATTCATTGGCTAGGAGTATGTTGGACTTCGGGGCAACAATGGACAGGACTCTGCAGGGCTTTGGCGCAACAATGGAGAGGTCTCTCCAGGTGTTCGGGGAAACAATGGACAGGTCTATCCAGGGCTTCGGGGCCACAATGGACAGGACTATCCAGGGCTTCGGCCCAACAATGGAGAGGACTGTCCACGGCTTTGAGTCGGCAATGGAAAGGACTGTTCAGGGCTTCGGACAATCCCTGGAAAGGTCTGTGCAGGGCTCGTCTGAGGCAGTGGAGCGGTCGGCTCCTGCCTTGTCCGAAGCCATGGGAAGAACTGTCCAGGCCTTCTCCGAAGCACTGGCACCTGGCACACAGGTCCTCACTGTTGCCACGCATTCACTTGCTGGGCTCCTCCACAGCCAGATTGACGCAACGCGATGTCTCACTGCAGCCACCCTCTCTGCATCAGATAGGATCACCCCGGGCCCTTCCACTCCCGTACAAGGCCAGGAATCCGTGGAGCCTGCGATTGTGGCTGATGAGCCGAGCCACTCCCCTCAGATAGCCAGTGTGTCGTCCGACCATGGTGCAGGTGTCCTCTCTCGGCAGGAGACCATTGCACATGCCAGCGCTGGGACGCCTGCATTGCAGCTGCCACCACCTGCAGGCCACACTGCTCCCAGCCATGCTCAAAGCAAGCATCCCGCGTCCGCACCCTCCAAGCCCAGAGGTCGGCCAGGCCGTACCTCAGGGGCTTCTGCGCATCCAGACAGTCGGCAAGCGTCCCCCAGCCTTGAGGCCGCCACTGGGGTGCAATTACGTAGGAGCAGCAGGGAGGGAAGTGGCCGGCGCGAACGAGAAGTCATTCTCCCTCAAGGGGCCAGTTGTAGAGGGAGGTGCTGAGACGTTTGTTTGTCCAAATTCACGGACACCCTCACCTGCTGTTATAGGTGCAGATTTTTGTTGAGTTTTGCTGCTTTGCCGAACAGGTCACTTTTATTTTGGCAGTGATGGTTTCTGCTCACTTTACGTTGTTTAGCTGTAATGAAAGACTTTTGTGTCAATAAACAGAAGTTTAAATGTTGCTTGGTGCATGTGACTACTTTCAGTGATGCTGGCATGCAGAGGCCCTCAAACATCCAAAGTGCCCATGAGGTAAGACTCTCATCATTCCGCCACAGGGGTGTCGAGATGAGTCCAGAGGAGCCTCTGACGAATGGACCTTCCACTTTCAGCAGCCCTTCCATCTTCCTCCTCCTCCTCCTCCGCCTGCTCTTCCTCCCACTCCTCCTCCTCCTCCTCATACTCCTCCTCCTCCGCCTGCTTGTGCAGGGTCCGAGGGAAGGTTATGAATGGACGCGTTCGCCTATAAAGGGCATCTGTCACTTGCCGGATGCAACAGCGGACTGCAGCCTGAGCGACAGTCGCATTGTCCCCAATGGCTGACTGAAAGGAGCCGTTGGCATAAAAATGGAGGCCTTCAGTCAGTGTAGCCATCACGGACAGAGAGGTTCTACAGCGTTCACGCAGCTGCAGATCCTGACCAAGCAGGTGGCACAGATCAGTAACAATGTCCCTCCAGATTCTGTAGTGCTGCAAGTGCTTCGGACAGGGTTGAAGGTCCCAAGTACTGTAAAGCTCAAATCCCAGAACTCCGCTCCACATTAGCTCCACATTAGCTCGCCAACTCCGCTCCACATTAGCTCCACATTAGCTCGCCAACTCTCTCCAGCAGCGATCGCAATGAGCAGGCCAAGTGGCAGAAGATTCTGCACTAGAGCTGTCCCCTTTAAATAGCGCCGCCCTACTCCGAGAAGGGCCTGTTAGCCCTCCTTCGAACTGTCACTAATAGCGCTGGGCGCTAAGGCTCCGTGCGCCACCCAATATGTGCTCAGGCGCTCCTAAAAGGCGTTGCACACTGAAATGACGTCATGAGCCGTTTGCGCTCGCGGGCGCGCGCAAACACTTAGCGCAGGCGCTAAATGTATAGTCAATTTCTGAGTCGGCGCTATCCTCATAGCGCTCGCCCCAACATAGGGCTTCGCCCCAATTCTAGGTCTCTTTAGGCGCTCAGCGCCGGCGCTACCAACCCAATTTCTAGGCCCAAGTGTTCTAGAGGAGGATATAGAACAATTGTTAGAGATAACGGTAGGAAAAGAATAGGTTCCGAAAAAAAAAACCAAGGTAGACAAGTCACTAGCCCTTGTTGGCATGTACCCATGGCTGTTAAATGTCAAGAGAGGAGATAGCAGAGGCTCTGGCCACAATTCATCAATCCCCCTTAATTATGAAAATTTTGCCATGGAATGGAGAATAGCTATGTAACATCTTTGCTCAAGAAGATGGGAGAAGGATAATCCAGGTAACTGTAGGCCAGTTAGTCAAACATCTTATCAGCAAATTTTTAGAATCTGTGTAATTTGAGATAAATTACCAGCATTTAGAAATAGAGGTTAATCCAGGACAGCCAGCACAAATTTGCTAAAGGCAAGTCGTGGTTAACAAATGGGATTTTTTGACGTGACCAACTGAATAGATAGAGGGACTGCAGATGTAGTGTACATGGGTTTTCAGAAGGTGTTCAGGTTTAGAATACAAGATACAATGTAGCAGTATGGGTAAACATTGGTTGACAGACAAAAAAAAGAGTAAACAGGTATAACTTGGATTGAAAATTATACGTAATCATTTATAACCGTAGCTAAGCACATTAACATTTCATTTTACCATTAGTTCACATTTCCCTCACCTTGGGCTGGATTTTACCTGCCGAGACGAGTTGGGGGCGGGACTGCTGCCTTCCAGGTTCTAGTCCCGCCCCCAGCAATGTCCGACGCACAGGTGCTATTTTCCCGATTGGCCTTGTTAAGCCCGCCCTATGGGCTTGCCAGCCAGTTAAGGGAAAGCTGGTGTCAGATGACATCAGTTGATGACACTTCATCTGCCGGTTTCTTAAAAAGGGACATGTACCATTTATTTTTGACAGCTGATTTGTCAGTGTTTGACAACATTGAGGTGCTGTCAAACACTGAATCATTGTACAAAGGTGAGCCCTTGCACCCAGGCTCTTCAATGACTCTCTCCTTAGGATAAAACAGATGACAGCTGCAGGTGAGGTTACAGAAGCGATCTGTCACTTCTCCCAATGAGGTGAGGCCACACAAACACTTCAAAGCTTGTCACTTACAGAAAAATCTAAACACATTAAAAATGACTTTCCCAACATCTCCTTACCTCTGATACTCACCAGTGTCCCATTGGATCCTTCACACCACTTCTGCAGCTGTCATCTATACACAAACATTAGAACAGACCCACAGCATGCCTCACTTACCCTGGCAGGGTTCCCCGACGTCAGGAAGCCCGCAGCAGAAGTCTCAAAATGGGAAAAAGCCTCTTAACTGCCCGTTAACTACCTGCTAACAGGCAGTTAAGTGGCTATAATCCTCTTCCCGGTGCTAGGAGTCAGGTCCCTGCGCAAATCGGGGACCCGACTCACGGGAAGATTGGTTGGAGGCGGGTTGGGAGCGGGTTTGGGACCCGCTCCCATTCTTTTTGATTTTGCCAGCAGTCCCACCTCCAAACCCGCCTTCTCAGGGCTGGTAAAATCCAGCCCTATGTGTCAGCTGTGGCTCAGTGCGTAGCACCCTTGCCTCAGAGTCAGAAGGTTGTGGGTTCAAGTCCCACTCCATTGACTTGAGCACATAAATCTAGGCTGACACTCCAGTGCAGTGCTGAGGGAGTGCTGCACTGTTGGAAGTGCCATCTTCCGGATGAGCTGTTAAACAGAGGTCCCATTTGCTCTCTCAAGTAGATGTAAAAGATCCCATGGCATTATGTCGAAGAACAGGGGAGTTACCCCAGTGTCCTGGCCAATATTTATCCCTCAATTAACATCACAAACAGATTATCTGGTCGTTTTCACATTGCTGTTTGTGGGAGCTTGCTGCGCTTCAGTACTCATCAGCCAGGGTCTCCAAAATCGTTGTGGTATGCTGTGTGCTTCACAACATGGCACAGCATCGTGGCTTGCCGATTCCGCAGGACCAAGAGTCTCCTCACAGAGCCGCCTCAGATGAGGATGATGCTGAGGAGGAGGAGGAGGAGGAGGAGGACAGAAACGAGCATCCTGCAAAGGCCCGCCAACCAGCAGCACCAGTGCATGAGAACATTGCTGGGCAGAATGCAAGGAACGCACTCATCCTGGGCAGATTTGCGTAGCCTGGTATATCAAACACTGCAGCCTCACTGCTTCTTAACTGACCATGCCTGCACTTTCCAACAACTTTGACCAGCTTGCAGTTATCTGCAAGTTATCCTAAGGCCTCTATGTGACATCCCCATTCGCCAAATGACAGACGCCATAACTGCAGCAGCTGGCACCAGATTTTTTATGTACAGGAAAATGATGGCATTAAAACTATTTACAAGACTGGATGGTGGAATAGTTATGTGAATGTGAGCATAGAGAGAGATGGAATGGGTAAGGGTGCATGGATGTGACTGTGAAGTGGGATGTGTAAAAAGAGATTGCTGAAGCTGAGTGCTGTTGGGGAAAGGCAATGAGGATGAGGTTGAGGGTGATGGAAACTTCATACTTGCTTTCCCTGTGCAGTGAAGGTCATGGAAGCACTTCCTGCACTGCAGCCAGGTGCGACGGGTGACACCCAGAGAGTTTACCTCTACTGCCACCTCCATCCAGGCAGCCGTGGACTCTTTGAGAGGCCTCTTCCTCCCTGAGCGAGGGTAGAGGACCTCCCTGTGGGCCCTTACCCCATCCACCAAGGTCTGCAATGATGTCTCATTGAATTTGGCTGCAGCTCGGCCTCTGCCGTTGGCAGCAGCTGGTGCAGGCTCCTCTGCCATTGCGCAAGAGTGGTTGAGAAGCCTGCAGAGGTGCAGAAGCTTGCTGGACACTTTGAAAGCACCACGAATGATGACATTATACTGTGGGGCTTTCTGACACGAATTGGACAATTAGCAAGGCTGCCCACATGCTGGGAATTAATTGGCCACTTGAGGGAAAATTGCGTGGAGCTGGCTGACACATTTTTTTGTGTGTCAGAAACCCCACATTCGGGGAAACCCGACCATTTCCCACACAAGCCAAAAATCGAGTATGGCTTTATTTCAAGCAAATCTATTTAAACTTAACAGTTGTGTTTTCTGTAATGAACTGCTCACAGATTGGTAGCAACTGCGATTGTAGTTTCACTGTTGATGGTTATTTTTATTAACTATATTTCTATGGCAAATTCAGTTTACAAAATTTGTTCCGAATCATTTTAGAGACCCTAGGCCCGATTTTGTGGATTGTGTGGGAAATGGTCAGATTCCCCCGAATGTGGGGTTCTAACACACAAAAAAATGGGTCAGCCAGCTGCACGCAATTTTCCCTCAAGTGGCCAATTAATTTCCAGCGTGTGGGCAGCCTTGCTAATTGCCCATTTCCAGTCAGGAAGCCCCACAGTATGATGTCATCATTCGTGGTGCTTTCAAGGTCCACAGCGAGCATTGCTTCCTCTGTTGGCTTCCAAACGAACCATACAGGATGGCAGAGGAGCCTGCAGCAGCTGTGGCCAGTGCCAGACCCCGAGCTGCCTCCAAATTCAACGAAGTTTCACTGCAGGCATTATTGGATGGGGTTAGGGCCCACAGGGAGGTCCTCTTCCCTAGGTCAGGCAGGAAGAGGCCTCCCACTGCGACCAAGGCTGCATGGATGCAGGTGTCAGCAGATGTCAACTCGAATGTGCATGTAACCTTGGCATCACATTTCTAACTCCTTCCTCTACTCCCCCACAGGACCATCCAGAGCCCCCGTCCCCACTGTGGAGGAGGAAGAGGCTGTGCAGCCAGACTCCTCAGAGGAAGCTCCAACCTCTGAGGGCACAGCGTCAGCAGAAGTAAGCGCACCCAGCACCAGCGCAGACACTCACACTTCAGGGGGACCTTCGGGACATAGAGTAGTGTTGTCACCTGGTGTTTCACAGCTCACAAGTGAGCCTCAGCAGATTCTGGAGACAGGGACAGCAGTGGAGAGTCCTCGTCGGAGGGCGCAGGACTCTGCCAGCTCAGCTCAGCTGCGCTGCATGTCGGCCCTTTGCCTCTGGGTCCATCCGCAAGAGAAGAGGTGATGGATCTCCATGCACAGAGGCAGGAGTCTCTGGCAGGTATTGTCTCCAGGGTCGCTGTGAGTGTGGAGCGAATGGAGGAGTCCATAGCGACCATGAGCAGAGCATTTGTGGAGTCATTGGCGCAGGAACGCATCACCATGGAAAGGTTGGCAACCTCCATGGAGGAGATAACTCGCCAGGGTACGGAAAACATGGTGAGTGCTCATAAGAGAATGACATCTCTTGAGGAGCGTTGGCCATCTATTGAACAGAGAAACCAGACCTTCATGGCACCAGTACTGGGACGGGAGAGAGCTGTTCCGTTGGGATGGACTTCACTTGGCCAGTGCTGGGACTAGAATCCTGGCGAATTGAATAACTAGGGCTGTAGTGAGGGCTTTAAACTAATTAGTGGGGGGGGAGGTTTCAAGAGAGCGAAAAATAAAAATGTCAGCGGAGAAGGCAATAGAGCAAGGTAGCAGTGGGGGAATTAAAAACCAGAGCGTGTCAGGAAGGGACAGAATGTATAAATATAAAGGTAGAGTAGTAAAGGGGGTAAAAGCAGGAATAAATTGTCACAAAACATATTTAAAAGTTCTTTATCTGAATGCACGCAGCATTCGTTACAAAATAGATGAGTTGACGGTACAAATAACTACACATGAGTATGATCTGGTGGCCATTACAGAAACATGGCTGCAAGGTGACCATGACTGGGAACTAAACATCCAGGGGTATTGGAAATTAGGAAGGACAGACAGGAAGGAAAGGGAGGTGGGGTGGCTATGTTAATAAAGGATGCACTAGTGAGAAATGATATTGGGTCAAAGGATCAGGATAGTGAAACAGTTTGGGTGGAGATAAGGAATAATAAGGGGAAAAAGTCACTGGTGGGCGTAGTCTATAGGCCTCCTAACAGTTGCAAATCTGTTGGTCGGAGTATAAATCAGGAAATAGTTGGGGCTTGTAATAAGGGAACAGCTATAATCATGGGGGATTTTAACTTTCATATTGACTGGACAAATCAAATTGGGCAGGGCAGCCTTGAGGAAGAGTTCATAGAGTGCATTAGGGACGGGTTCCTTGAGCAGTATGTAACTGAACCAACCAGGGGGCAGGCAATCTTAGATCTGGTCCTGTGTAATGAGACAGGATTAATAAAAAATGTCCTAGTAAAGGATCCCCTTGGAATGAGTGACCATAACATGGTTGAATTCCAAATTCAGTTGGAGGGTGAGAGAGTTGGATCTCAAACCAGCGTACTAAGCTTAAATAAAGGAGACTATGAAGGTATGAGAGCAGAGTTGACTAAAGTGGACTGGGAAAATAGATTAAAGTGTAAGACGGTACATGAGCAGTGGTGTACATTCAAGGAGATATTTCACAACTTTCAAGATAAATATATTCCAGTGAGGAAAAAGGGGCATAAAAGAAAAGACAGCCATCCGTGGCTAAGTAAAGTAATAAAGGATAGTATCCGACTGAAAACAAGGGCATATAAAGTAGCCAAATCTAGTGGGAGGATAGAAGATTGAGAAGCATTTAAAAGCCAGCAAAGAATAACTAAAAGATTAATTAAGAAAGGGAAGATAGATTATGAAAGTAAGCTCGCAAAAAATATAAAAACAGATAGCAAGAGTTTCTACAGTTATATAAAAAGAAAAAGGGTGGCTAAAGTGAATGTTGGTCCTTTAGAGGACGAGAGCAGGAAACTAGTGGTGGGGAACATGGAGATGGCAAAAACGCTGAACAAATATTTTGTATCAGTCTTTACAGTAGAGGACACTAAAAATATCCCAACACTAGACAAACAGGGGGCTATGGGGGGGGGGGGAGGAGCTAAACACGATTAAAATCACTAAGGAGGTGGTACTCGGTAAGATAATGGGACTAAAGGCGGATAAATCCCCTGGACCTGATGGCTTACATCCTAGGGTCTTGAGAGAAGTAGCAATAGGATGCATTGGTGGTAATTTTCCAAAACTTCCTGGATTCAGGAAAGGTCCCAGCAGATTGGAAAACTGCTAATGTAACGCCCTTATTTAAAAAGGGAGGTAGACAAAAGGCTGGAAACTATAGACCAGTTAGCCTAACATCTGTGGTTGGTAAAATGTTGGAGTCCATTATTAAGGAAGCAGTAACAGGACATTTGGATAAGCATAATTTAATCGGACAGAGTCAGCATGGTTTTACGAAGGGGAAGTCACGTTTGACAAATTTGCTTGAATTCTTTGAGGACGTAACAAACAGGGTGGATAAAGGGGAACCAGTGGATGTGGTGTATTTGGACTTCCAAAAGGCATTTGACAAGGTGCCACACAAAAGATTACTGCACAAGATAAAAAATCACGGGATTGGGGTCGAACCGGTAGGAGGGGAGGCGGCCAGTGGACCGAGGGCAGGAAAAGCAGGCCCTGGAATGTCGGACACTGCGGGAGGCTCGGAGGTCAGACCGGGTGGAAGGAGAGCCAGGGAGAAGCAGGCCCCAGGACGTCGGTACCACGGCGGCTGAAGATTGTCGGGCAGGAGTGTGGGAAAGGCGGAGCGAGGCGAGAGCGGACCCTATTGTGATGGCGCCGATGAAGATGGCTGCCGTCCTTGCGGGCTCCGTGCGTACCAGGCAGCTAAGTGTCCTTTGCTGCTTGGTGCGCTCGGCTCGTTAAGAAAAAAGCATTTCACTGACTGGATTTCACTTATTGTATTTGGTTATGTGACAAATAAAAAAAATTAAAATTGAAAATATACTGGCATTGGTGGAAGATTGGCTATCTAACAGAAAACAGAGAGTTGGGATAAATGGTTCATTCTCGGGTTGGCAATCAGTAACTAGTGGTGTTCCGCAGGGGTCAGTGCTGGGACCCCAACTCTTTACAATCTATATTAACGTTTTGGAGGAAGGAACCGAGTGCAACGTATCCAAGTTTGCCGATGATACAAAGATGGGAGGGAAAGGAGTGAGTGAGGAGGACATAAAAAACCTGCAAAAGGACATAGACAGGCTAAGTGAGTGGGCAAAAATTTGGCAGATGGAATATAATGTTGGAAAGTGTGAGGTTATGCACTTTGGCAGAAAAAAATCAAAGAGCAAGTTGTTATCTAAATGGAGAGAAACTGCAAAGTGCTAGAGTACAAAGGGATCTGGGGGTCCTGGTGCATGAAACACAGAAGGTTAGTATGCAGGTACAGCAGGTGATCAGGAAGGCCAATGGAATCTTGGCTTTTATTGCAAGGGGGATGGAGTATAAAAGCAGGGAAGTCTTGCTGCAGTTATACAGAGTACTGGTGAGGCCACACCTGGAATACTGCGTACAGTTTTGGTTTCCATATTTAAGAAAAGATATACTTGCTTTCGAGGCAGTTCAGAGAAGGTTCACTCGGTTGATTCCGGAGATGAGGGGGTTGACTTATGAGGAAAGGTTGAGTAGGTTGGGCCTCTACTCATTGGAATTCAGAAGAATGAGAGGCGATCTTATCGAAACATATAAGATTGTGAGGGGGCTTGATTGGGTGGATGCGGTGAGGATGTTTCCACTGATGGGTGAGAGTAGAACTAGGGGGCATAATCTTAGAATTAAGGGGCTGCCCTTTCAAAACTGAGACAAGGAGAAACTTCTTCACTCAGAGGGTAGTAAATCTATGGAATTTGCTACCTCAGAGAGCTGTGGAAGCTGCGACATTAAATAAATTTAAAACTGAGATAGACAGTTTCCGAGCTGATAAGGGAATAAGGGGTTACGGGGAGAGGGCAGGGAAGTGGACGTGAGTCTAAGTTCGGATCAGCCATGATCCTATTGAATGGCGGAGCAGGCCCGAGGGGTCGTATGGCCTACTCCTGCTCCTACTTCTTATGTTCTTATGTCCTTCTGAGTAGGACTGCCAGTGCAGATACGGGTCCCCATGACCCCCTAAAGCGCAGCAAGGTGCTCTCAAGCCACTTCCAAGCACTGGCCCCTTCTGGCCTGTGCAGCTTCAGGTGAGTGAGCAGCAGCCTGGTGCTCCTGATGCTCATCCTGCTGTTCCTGGTTCTGCTGCTGCCACCTCTGCTGCTGGAGATCCTCTAATTGCAAGAAGGGAAGGAAAAAAAGGTGTCCCATGCTTCTGGTAGATGCCTCCGCTGAGGAAGCGCTGAGTGATAGTGCCGAGCGGTGCTTCCCAGGAGATCACATTGGAGAAGTGTGTGAGGCTCCAACCTTCCACAGCTGTGCCTAAGCCTTGAAGAAGTAGCCCCAAGCCTGCAACAGCAAGGTCCTTCAACATACAAATGCTGTCCCTTTAAATCGCAGCTTTCCCGAATGACCTGCAGCCGAGAGCAAGCAAGTCGGCAAGCTTCACGCCAGGTTTCATCAGCGGGGTTCCCCACAGGCGTGTTTAGCGTGGGGAACCCCTGAAAATCGCATGGGCACCCTAAAATGGCATTAAACTTACCAATAATTGGTGATCAGGGTCCGACGGCCAGTCCCGCCAGCGGCGGGCGGGACTGATTCGAGTCGCGGAGAAACAGCGGTCCGAAAGTCACAGGGCAGGGAATCAGGCGGGGTGGGTGTCGCGACCCCCTATTTCGGCGATTTTCGGACCCCGCCCGCATGAAAACCCGCCCGACGGCTGGCAGAAAATCGGGGCCCCTGTCTACCCTCTCAGGTGGATGTAAAAGATCCCATGGCACTATTCAAAGAGCAGGGAAATTCTCCCCAGTGTCCTAGCCAATATGTATCCTTCAAGCAACATTACTGAAACAGATTATCTGGTCATTATCTCATTGCTGTTTGTGAGAGCTTGCTGTGTGCAAATAGGTTGCCATATTTCCCTACATTACTACAGTGACTACACTTCAAAAGTACTGCAAAAGTTGAACTTTGAACATTTTATGAAGTAATTGTTGGTTAAGGAAACTTAAGAAATGCACAAAGAGGTACATTTTCCACTCTATGCTACTGAAGCATGTTGGGAGTATACATTGGGGAATTGCATACCCCAAGCTTGCGATTTCCCATTCATTACTTTTACTGGATTGAACTTCAGGCAGGATGGTTCATAATTTCCTGCCAAGTGCTCTTGCTGTACACTAGAAGGTTTTTCCTAAACCTGTAACCTATTCCAATTAAGGAGAGGGATTCCTATTGCAAAACCTAGCATAGCCTGCCCCCCAGCCCCCACCCCGGTTGAATCTGCCTCCAAGCTACTGGAGCAGGTGAGCCTGCACCATGGGCCAGCACAAGTCCCATTTTTGACTATGTAACCTAGGTTCAGCTCCGGCACAGACTGGTGGAAAGTCTCTTCCCGCCCAGTTTCAACATCTCAGATCAAAATGGCTGATCTGGAAACAAAACTTGTAGCAATTCAGTTAAAAGTTGCCCTTCTGAAATGGAGGTGAAATTGAGGCAAAGCATCAACCACCCTCTTAAGACAGGCCCTCAGGATACTAGACTGGTTGCCAGCTCAAAGATTCTCCTTTAAGAATTTCCCTCATAGTGGCTAACTCTCTGCAACTGGTCCATTTAATCGAAGGTCTCCCTCTACATCTACTCGCAAGTGGTCCAGCTCTGCTGTCCTTCTCTCACCCAGCTATGTAGCTTTCCAACTCCATCTTTTTCAGAACTACACTCCTTTTGATCCCTATCCCCACTCAACACTATTTCCCAGCCTACTTCTCAGAGTTGCCATCCCATGCTAAGGTCCCTCTTGAAAATGACCCCACTCCCTCTGCTTCCCCTCTCTGTATTCTCTACCATGCCCATCATGACTCTCATTTCTGGCTCACCCAGAGCAACAACTCCAACAATCTTATCCTGGCGACCACCCCACCCAGCTCATTCCCAAGAGATTAACCTCTCTAGTTACTTCCCCATCCCTCTTTTCTTCTTCACTGACTCTAAATTATCCCTGACCCTGCCAGTGGACGTCAATCATTATCCCACTCCCCATGGCCCTCTAGAAAGTTTGCTCATTGACAAAAAAGGCCCTCACTGTGCATAACATCATGGATTAATCTACTGTCATTCTGGCCCTGACAGAAACACGAGTTATGGCCAGTAAACCCTCCCTATTAGCAAAACCTGCTGGCTACACATTCCATCACTTGCCTCGGCCAAACTGCCAAGGTGGTGATACTTCTCTGTACCTACTCCTCTGGCATGTTCCTCACTCCAGCATCTCACCTTCTATCTCATTTAAAATGACTGTTGTCTACTGCCCTCCCATGCCCCACAGCTGCTTCATCACAGAGATCCCTTCTCTTAGCCTTTGCAAAAACTCCTAATGCTTAGCGATTGCAACAATGGCTGAAATCCATTAGCTCCCTCTCCTCCAGCATCTCTCCTCCCAATTCTCATTCAATATCACTTTCACACAAACTCTTCCACCCACACTCACAGCCAGCCCTTTAACCTTGCCATTTTGTAGGCGTGGACAGTTGGTGGTTTAGTGTCTGAAAAGCAGTCTGTACTTCGTTGATACAAAAGGAAAGATCTGCTCCATAATAAAAGAAAATTGAAGCCTCTGTGGATCGACATAATTTGCAGCCAGCCTCACCGTTTGTTCCTAGAAAAAGAAACTTCCACAGCTCCTTTACAAATTCACACAAGCTCCCAGCTCCCTCTCCTCTGGCCTCTACTCATCACATCACCACTGCTGCTATTAACCTGCTCATCTGCTCCATTGTCTCTGCTTTGGACACCCTTGTTCCCAACAAGTCACTCACCATTGCTATAATTCCCAGCTTCATTTCCTTTAAAAGCACTATATAAATACAAGTTGTTGTTGTTAAGTCCAAGGGACACAAACTCAAGCTACTTCACAACTGGCCCAGTCAATCATCATCAGTTCTGGATTGGCCACATTAAGCTCTACTCTGCCTCACTTTCATCAGTCGAAACCCAACAATGTGCAGTAACCTAAGACAATTAGAAAGAAAATATACTTAATGCTAAACATGTAAACTAGAGCCCAGCCATCTGAGATCAACGTCATGCCCCTTTTTCACCCTCTTTCCCACCACAAAGTTTGATTAACCAGTTCTTATGAAGAGTTAAAATAGCCTTCATTTGTAATTCTGTTCCTACTGCTAAACAACAGGAAAACATCAAAATAAATTCTACATTTAATTGGGAAGCCATCCAAGGACTTTCCATTCTCACCATATTGATTAATAGTACTTTTCTGATCCGGAGTTCCCCCAAATAAACAGTAACTTTCAGGACTATTACCTTCATCTATATATGTACTCATCCCATGTGGGTTAAAGGATTCCACATCAAACCCACGACTGATTCTCAGTTCAACAGCTGTCAGGACTGGTTTATTTAGATCCACTAGGAGAATCTGCCCTGGTTGATCAGGGGCAAAGCTAGACAGCAATGGATATTTCAGGCCCTTAAAAGCAAGTGTAAAAACAAGAAACAGGGAAAACACACAACAGGTTGTGATTTGTGGTAATAGAAATAAAGCATGTTCAATGTAAAGCTCTGGAACTTAAACCTCTAGGTATAATAATCTGTACTTTTCAGAATTTTAAAGTAGTTACTCTTCACATATTTATAGAATTATAGAAGTTTACAGCAGAGAATAAGACAGTATAACTTGTTGTTGTAAACTGGGTACTGGTATCAAGCAGTATCTGCAGTATAACTGCACCATAGCTCACCCATTAATCAACCAATGGAAGTTTATGCCAAAGCTTTGTTAAAACACAATATGGCATACATACAGATTCAAACTATACTACTAGCTGATCTGTGTACCACTTTAAATTGAATTACAAAAAATTATCATATAAAACCCTCAATTTAGCTGCAAACCAGACACATTTTGAATTTAGTTTGAAATGTTTGGCACATTTTAAAATGAGAAAAATAGCTCCCGGCCACTATATTTTAAGAGGAAGAAAGATGAAATGTTGAAATCCTGCTCCAGAGTAAAAGGAGATCTGATATGTGTGTTCAAAATAAGGCATTTTAATAAAGTACGCTGGGAAAACTATTTCCACTGGTCAGTGAGCCAATGATTTGAGGGCACAAATTCATGATCATAACCAAAACTATGAAGGGACCAGTTAAGGGATTTTTATTTATTTATTTGTGTATTTATTTATTTACATAGAGGATTGGTGGCTCATTGAATGCCCTACCAGAAATAGCAGTGGAAGCAGAATCAATGCCAATTGCTTTTCAAAGGGAAGCATATTTTCTTTTAAATAAAGGTATAGGCAAATGGGACTAAATGGATAACTTTATCAGAGAGCCAGCACAGGACTAAATGACCTCCTCCTGTGCTATAAAATTCTATGGTTCCAGCCTCCTCACAAACACCAAATCAGATATTATTTCTAATTAGGTTTTTTACATTAGTAAAGTTTTTTAAACAGTGCACTTGTACTGGTTGTTGAAGTGTGAAACAGTACCCCTTCAGAGGCTTAGGTACATCACTTTATAAAGTAAATGAATGGCATTGTATGGACATTCAAATTAAAATCCATACATTGGAGGATATTTGCACTTTTATTGCTCACGTTTCCCTTAAACAAAATTCAATTCTCTCATGACGAGGCTAGGTAAGGAAAAGATAACCCATTTCATTCCTATAGCACTAAACCCCCGGTGTATTGACCTATGAAAAGTAAACATGCTACCATTAAAATAAAAAATCCTGAACATAGATTGTTTAGTTTATGTAAATATTTGCTTTCTAATGCCTTTGAATTACAGTTTTTTAAACTAGTCGATTAGATAAATATCAAATGCAGACTCACAGAGCTGATAAGGGCCAACCCTCCAGGGAGAATGTTAATATCTTCGGAACCATACCCAGGAACAGAAAAATATTCCATTCAGTTTCTCCGTCAATGAAGGAGAACAAAAAAAAATGGCACATTAGTCTGCAGGATACAGAAAACATTACAAGAGTAATAAAGGAACAAATAACTTACTAAATTTAGGTAACAAGTAGAATATTTTTTTATATCCAATAAACTAAAAGGTGAAATATTTAATCAAAGCCATAGCTTCATCTTTTCCTTCAGATTTTGATTGACTTTCCCCCTGGATTTTGATTACCTTCTATCTATGGGAGGAACAATCAGACAATGCCCAGTGGCCATCAGAGTATAGATCCAGCAGAAGCTACCAAGATGGTCACAGGAGCAGGGAGGACAGAGGAAAAGGCAAATGCTTAAGAGAAAATATTACTGGAATAGAGGCTGAATGCATAGCAGGAACCAAACCCAATAATAAACAGAAGAAAATCTTGCTATTTAGTAAAGCAGTTCTTCTAGCTTCACTAAGAACATAAGAAATAAGAGCAGGAGTAGGCCAGATGGCCCCTCGAGCCTGCTCCGCCATTCAATAAGATCATGGCTGATCATCTACCTCAACTTGACTTTCCCACCCGATCTCCATATCCCTTGATTCCCCTACAGTCCAAAAATCTATCTTTCTCAGCCTTAAATATACTCAAAGACTCAGCATCCAAAGCCCTCTGGGGCAGAGAATTCCAAAGATTCACAACCCTCTGAGTGAAGAAATTAAATGGCCGACCCCTTATCCGGAGACTATGCCCCCTAGTTCTAGGCACTCCAGCCAGGGGAAACAACCTCTCAGCATCTACCCTGTCAATCCCCTTCAGAATCTTGTATGTTTCAATGAGTTCACCTCTCATTCTTCTAAACTCCAGAGAGTATAGGCCCATTCTACACAATCTCTCATCATAGGACAGCCCTCTCATGCCAGGAATCAATCTAGTGAACATTCGTTGCACCGCCTCCAAGGCAAGTATATCCTTCCTTAGATAAGGAGACCAAAACTGTGCACAGTTCTCCAGGTGTGGTCTCACCAAGGCCCTGTACAATTGTAGCAAGACTTCCTTACTCTTAAACGCCAACTCCCTTGCAATAAAGGCCAACATGCCATTTGCCTTCCTTATTGCTTGCTGTGTTTCTTGCATGAGGACACCTAAATCTCTCTGAACACCAACATTTGAAAGTTTCACACCATTTAAAAATCTGTTTTTCTATTCTTCTTTCCAAAGTGAATAACCTCACATTTCCCTACATTATACTCCATTTGCCACCTTACTGCCCACTCACTTAGTCTATCTATATCCCTTTGCAGACTCTGTTCTCCTCACAGCTTACTGTCCCACCTAGCTTTGTATCATCAGCAAACTTGGATACATTACACTCGGTCCCCTCAACTAGGTCATTAATATAGATTGTAAATATCTGAGGCCCCAACACTGATCCTTGTGGCACCCCACTAGTTACAGCCGGTCAACCTAAAAAAGATCCGTTTATCCCTACTCTCTGTTTTCTGTCCGTTAACCAACCCTCTATCCATGCTACGATATTACCCCCAACCCCATGAGCCCTAATCTGGTATGTATATGGTATGGTAGTGTTTTCAAATCCCTCCATGGCCTCGCCCCTCCTCAGCTCTAACTTGCTCCTGCCCCACAACCCAACCCCTCCCACCCCTCAACAGAGATATCTGTACTCCTCTATTTCTGCCCTCTTGAGCATCCCTGATTATAATTGCTCAACCATTGGTGGCCATGCCTTCTGTTGCCTAAGCCCGAAGCTCTGGGATTCCCTCCCTAAACCTCTCTTTCCTCCTTTAAGCCTCTCCTTAAAGCCCATCTCTTTGACCAAGCTTCTGCCTTAAATTTCTCCTTATGTGGCTCGGTGACAAATTTTTGTCTTATAATACTCCTGTCAAGCGTCTTGGGACATTTTACAAAGTTAAAGGTGCTATATAAATACAGGTTGTTGTCAGTTATTTGTGGCAAACTATACAAGGTAGTGTGGAACTATATGCCCAGCATATGCTAATCCTCATTGAGCTGTGAACTCCTCACACCAATACCGTCAGAAAGTAGTCCCAGCCACGTCCCACAACCATAACTTCAAAAACGTGTCACCTACCAGCTATAATCATCAAAAGGGCTCTTCCATAGAACCAAGCTGCGTGATGAACTGAAGCAGAAAGGAAACGAACATCTGGCAGAGGAATTGATCCCAGACAGTACGCAGGAGCCAGTACTGAATCACAGAATGATATAAAACTTGCAAAGTAGTAAACAGTGAGAAGGATAGTAGCAGACTTCAGGACATAGACAGACTGAAATGGGCAGGCACGTGGCAAATGCAATTTAATGCAGATGAGTGTGAAGTGCTGCACTTTGGGAGGAACAACATGGAGAGGCAGTGTAAATGTACGGTTGAGGGTGCAAGAGCAGAGGGATCTGCAGTGTATATTCACAAACCTTGAAGACAGCAGGGCAAGTTGATAAGGTGGTTAAAGAGTATGGGATACTTGGCATTGTAAATAGGGGCACTGAATACAAAACAAGTATGTCTGCTAAACCTTTCCAAATCTCTGGTTAGGCCTCAGCTGGAGTATGGTGTAAAATTCTGGGCACCACACTTTAGGAAGGATATCAAGGCCTTGGGAGAGGGTACTGAGGTGGTTTACCAGAATGATACCAGGGATGAGAGAAGTTTAGTTATGTGGAGAAATTGGAGAATCTGGGATTGTTTTCCTTAGAGCAGAGAAGGTTAAGGGGAGACCCAATAGAAGTGTTGAAAATTATGAGGGGCTTTGATAGAGTAGGGAGAGAGACAGTTTTCTCGCCCCTTAGCAATCTCTGCTGTAAGGAAAACAATCCCAGTTTCTCCAGTCTCGCCACGTAACTTAAGTCACTCATCCCTGGTAACATTCTAGTAAATTTTATCTGCACCCTTTCCAAGGCCTTGACATCCTTCCTAAAGTGTGGTGCCCAGAATTGGACACAATACTCCAGCTGGGGCGTAACCAGTGATTTATAAAAGTTTAGCATAACTTCCTTGCTTTTGTACTCTATGGCTCGGTTTATAAAGCCTAGGATCCAGATTGCTTTTTTTAAACAGACTTTTCAACTTGTCCTGTCACCTTCAAAGATTTATGTATGTACACAACCAGGTCTCTGTTCCTGCACCCCCTTTAAAATTGTACCATTTAGTTTACATTGCCTCTCCTCATTCTTCCTACCAAAATGCATCACTTCACACGGCTTTACTTTAAATTGCATCTGCCATGTGTCTGTCCATTTCACCAGTCTGTCTATGTCCTCCTGAAGTCTGTTACTATCCTCCTCACTGGTTACTACACTTCCAAGTTACGTGTCATCTTGTAACTTTGAAATTATGCCCTATATACCAAAGTCCAGGTCATAAGTAGTAGTCCTAATACTGACCCCTTGGAGGACACCACTGTATCCTTCCCTCCAGTCTGAAAAACAACTGTTCACCACTACGCTCTGCTTTCTGTCTTAGCCAATTTCGTATCCATGCTGTTAGTTCCCCTTTAATCGCATGGGCTTCAATATTGCTAACAAATCTAATCTGTGGTACTTTATCAAATGCCTTTTCAAAGTCCATATACAAATCAATCGCACAACCTTCATCAACCCTCTCTTTACTTCATCAAAGAACACAATCAAGTTCGTCAAACACGATTTGTCTTTAACAAATCCGTGTTGGCTTTATTAATCCGTATTTTTCCAAGTGACAATTCTGTCTCTGATTATTGTCTCTAAACTTTTCCCCGCCACAGATGTTAGGCTAACTGGCCCATAGTTGCGGGTTTATCCCTCTCCCGTTTTTTGAACAAGGGTGTAACATTTACAATCCTCTAGTCCTCTGGCACTGCTCCCATATCTAAGGAGGATTGGAAGATTGTGGCCAGAGCCTTTGCTATTGCCAACCTTACTTACCTCAGCAACCTAGGATGCATCCCATTCAGACCAAGTGATTTTTCTACTTTGAGCGCTGCCAACTTTTTAAGTACTTCCTCTATCTATTTTTATCTGATCCAATTTCTCTAGTACCTCTTACTGTGACATTGCATCTGTATTCACCAAAGAAGAGAATGCTGCCAAAGTACTCATTTAGTACCTCAGCTATTCCTTCTGCTGCTACATTTGCAGATCTATATTAAATCCATCAAATCTATTGGTACAATCCATGTTTGTTGCATGAAATTTTACCTTTCGATTTTCATAGTCTCTCGTTTTTACAGCTGAATTCTAGTAAACAATTGAACTACATACCAATTCCTTTGATCAGATGGCAATTACCAGGCTCAATTGGATCCAGTTCTCTGAATACACCCAACTTATTGCTGCAAACTAATGGAAACAACATGATCAGGTTAACAGTCTGTTCAAACATATTGGAATAGATTTTCAACTTGCTGCACTGGCATAAAACTGGTGTCCGGATCAGCTGCCCAGCATAGAAACAGCCAGGTGTTTATTTCGATTGAAGTTAGTTTTATGCACAAACAGGAAGTTGAAATTCTACCCCATTAGATGGAAAAACAAACAATTTATATGCTTGTCTATATTAGATAAATGTAATAAGGTAGCTGCCTTTGCTACAGCATTACATGTGAATTGTGCTCACGCAGACCAGTAATCTTGCTCACACACACATAAATAAATAGTTGGACCACATTTACTTTTACACAGAAACAGCGTTTACCAGCATACTTTAATGTTTATAAAAAATGCCTTTTCTTACTCAAGGTATTTTTCTCCAGACACCTTGGGGGAGAAATTCAGTTGTTAGCGCCATCCGTTAGCGCCGTAAGAGGGCGATAAGTGGGGCGCGATGCGGCTAGCGCCCGGGCGCAACGAGACCTGCTCCTCTCGCGAAATTGAGTGGACATTTAGCGACGGCGCAAAACTGCAATGCCCGCTCAGCTGCGCGCGCAGATCCTGACGTCATTTCATGGTGCAACGCCCTTGGGGGACCCTGAACCGGAACTTCAGTGGCGCCCCCATCCTTTCCGCCTGGCGCTACCAGCGACTGGTTGACTGGAATGGTGCCCAGTCGCTGTGGGGCTGGGGGACGCTATTTAAAGGGGGCTCTTCCTGGCTTCTTAGTGGTAGCCATTTTGGACCACTTCTTCTGTGAGAGAGAGAGAGATTTGCAGAGAGACAAAGGGAGAGAGCTTTCTACATTGAGTCAGCGCTCGCACAGGTACTTCTGGCTTCGGCCCAGAACTTTGTAGTTGATTTGATTTTTCACTGGCATAACCTTGAGTGGCCACATACTATGGGGGCTGCAATGGGTGGAAACGTTGGGTTTCTCCATTGCATTGAGAGGGCTCAGAGACGCCGAGAGAGAGTGCCAATCATGGTCAGACGGAGGAGGGCCAACAGGCATCGGCACAGGAGGCCTTACCCTCCCAGGGTATTCCGCCAACGTTCTCATACCTCAACATGTCTGAGGAGCAGTGTTTTCGGAGGCTTCGATTCAGCAGGGAGGTGGTCACTGAGCTCTGCCACCTGCTTCAGCCAGATCTGTAGCCTCAACTGAGGAGCAGGACATCTCTGTCGGTGGCAGTGAAGGTGACAGTGGCTCTCAACTTCTATGCCACTGGCTCCTTCCAATCCGCTACTGGGGACATTGCCAATGTCTCCCAGTTCGCGGTGCATTGCTGCATCCGTCAAGTCACGAATGCCCTCTTTAAAAGGAGACATCAGTACATCTCCTTCCCCATGACCCTGGACAAGCAGCAATAGCGCGCAATAGGATTTGCAAGAATAGCGGGCTTCCCCATGGTCCAGGGCGCCATTGACTGCATGCATGTGGCTTTGCAGGGGCCGCAAGAAAATGCAGAGGATTACCGCAACCGGAAGGGGTGCCATTCGTTGAATGTCCAGTTGGTATGTGACCACAGACAGCTGATACTAGCTGTCAATGTCCGCTTTCCAGGCAGCAGCCATGATGCCTTCATCCTGTGCCAGACCTTTTCGAAGCCCCGGTTCACCCAGGAGGCTGGCTTCTAGGGGACAAGGGCTATCCTCTGTGCACCTGGCTGATGACCCCACTCCGTGCGCCCAGCACCCCTGCTGAAGAATGATACAATGAGAGACATCAAGTGACCAGGAACATCATTGAGCACACCATCGGCATGCTAAAGCAACGGTTCCGCTGTCTGGACCATTCCGGGGGAGCCCTTCAGTACTCACCTGAGCGAGTCTCCCATTTCGTTGTAGTGTGCTGCATGCTGCATAACCTGGCAATCCTCAGGACTCAGCCACTGCCACCAGACATTGGAGCACCAGCAGAGGAGGAGGAGTAGGAGGAGGAGGAGGAGGAGGAGCACCAAGACGGCAGGGAGCAACAAAGTGCAAGGGCCGTCCGTCAGCAGCTTATTGCAAGTCGGTTCTAGGCCCCCTCTGAGGGAATGGCTTGTGCCATTGAAAGAACATGAATGGAACCGTTCCACAACCCCTGAGCCGGTCAAGGCAACAAATACTTCAAAGAGCAAACATGCACAATCTGAATAAAGACACTTCTTTATTTAACAAACTGTGTGTCCTTCCCGCATGACAAAGTAATAGAGAGAAACACCAAAAAAAGCAGTCAGACACATAACTGGCTCTCACAACCTGGAGACAATGAACAAAAGAGTAAACAAAAAATGACCACAATCCTCGGCCTTCAGTAAAAAAATTAACAGCATTTTGCCACACTTCCTACTTTTTGCCCTTCAAGGGTGATCTGCTTCGCTTGCGAGGTTGGCCCCTTCCCACCCTGCAGCTCCTCCGCAATGGGACCCCAGGGACTGCAGCAAGGCTGGGGGAAGGCTGCTGAGTGTTAGAAACTGAGTCGGCAGATGCCCTTGAGGTACGGCCTGGACCAGCTTTGGGTCTGGAGGGCCCGGCTGCTGACTGCTCCAACTCTGCATGGGCAGCAGCAGTCTGTCCTACAGGTGGTGGCAGCTGCAGTGGAGAAGTGACAGTGTTGGCAGCAGGAATGCTGCCATCCTGACAGAGGACAGCCACTCCCTGGTCGGACGACACACTGGCACTCTCATGGGGCAGCACTGCAGCATGCGGAGCAATCTGCTGAAGCACAGACTGCTGGCCTGCTGCGGCGCGGTGAGGGCCCCGGCGAATCCTGCCCGATCCAGCGAAGGTGGCAGCAGTCAGTGCTCGTGTGGCCTCAATCTGCATCTGCATCAGACCAGCCACTGACTGCATTGCACCACTAAGCACTTGCGTGGAAGCCGCCTGTGCTGCACCGAAGTCCTGCAGACTCCTTGCCAGTGACTCAATGGATTCGGGCATCATTGCCACTGCAGCCATGAGCTCAGTGTGCCTCTGCTCAAGCCTGGGTGCCCATTTCAGTGAGGAGCCGTACCTCTTCTGTGCTCACTGTAGCAGGACTGGAGGCCAGACTCTCCCTCCGGGGAGAAGGCCGCCGAGCTTCCCTACCCCCCCCCCCCGCGTTGCTGCAGCCCGCTGGGCCCCGGAGCTTCACCCTCCTCAGACCCTTCCCCCCTGCTCCCCTCCAGGGAAGACGTGTCTCCATTATGGCCATGGGCTGCCTCGGCTGAGGGTGGCACTGATGGTCCGGCTTCCTCTTCCTCCTCGCCTTCAGAATCACTCACAGTGGCAGCTTGAGGGCCTGCCTCCTCAACTGGTGAATCAGCATCTGAAAGCAGGAAGGTACAAGAGTTGCTTTAGCGTGAGGACAGGGCGGCAGCGAGGGAGGCATGAGTGCTGCAATGCACTGTATTGGTTCGATAGTGGCAAAGGATGCTGGTGTGAGGCACAAGTGGAAGGAGAGAGGTCAAAAAGGTGATGACCTTACCATTGCTGTCCAGAACGGGGTCGGCATCTCCAGTGGCGACGGGGCCAATCATCCGGCCTGCCATAATCCGCTTGACTCGCTGCTCCAGATCGCTGAGGTCTTGAAGGTGAGGCCGGCCTCCCCCGGTCCATTGCTGCTGCCTCCTGTTATGGGCCAGCTTGCTCTGCAAGAGAAAGGACGGGCTCTGAGTACAGTGTGAAGCCCTGATTGTGGCTGCACTGCCTCCCATGGTGGAATAGTCCTTACAGTGTGAAGCCCTGATCTTGGCTGCACTGCCTCCCATGGTGGAATAGCCCTTACAGTGTGAAACCCTGATCTTGGCTGCACTGCCTCCCATGATGGAATAGCCCTTACAGTGTGAAACCCTGATCTTGGCTGCACTGCCTCCCATGGTGGAATAGCCATTACAGTGTGAAGCCCTGATCTTGGCTGCACTGCCTCCCATGGTGGAATAGCCCTTACAGTGTGAAGCACTGATCTTGGCTGCACTGCCTCCCATGGTGGAATAGCCATTACAGTGTGAAGCCCTGATCTTGGCTGCACTGCCTCCCATGGTGGAATAGCCCTTACAGTGTGAAGCCCTGATCTTGGCTGCACTGCCTCCCATGGTCGATTAGCCCTTACAGTGTGTAAAGTGCTGAATGTGCGTGTGAGTTTCATGAAAGGCCCATAGGTGTTGGATGAGGGCTGGGCATTGGGGCTTTCAGGACCCTTTGGCCATAAAGTGAGGTGGACATGCAGGGATGAAGAGGATACTGAAAAGGGTACTCACCCTGACGACCCGAGTGAGGTCGTTGAACTTCTTCCTGCATTGCACAGGGGTCCTAGGCACCATGCTGCTGAAGGTCACTCTGTGAGCCACCTCCCTCCAAGCTTTTCGATATTCATTGGGCAGCGGTCTCCTGCCACTGTCCGGAAACAGGATAGATCGCCTGCGCTCCACTGCGCCAACCAGAACCAGCAAGGCCCCCTCACTGAACTGCTGCGCTCACTCCCTGGCCCTCTCCATGGTCGTAGGTGTTAGAATGTGGCAGCAGGTCTGTCCAGGCCGAGAATCAGGGCTCCGATGCGCAGGGTGTGGCTGCAAGCCAAAATCGAACCTCCCCTTTAAGAGCTGACCAGCGCCAGCGTGTCTGCGTGCAATTGCTAACTGGCCGCACCTGCGCTGCGCCCGCCCTCGGTGGTAGCACCTCGCTTCTCTGGCTACGCGCCTTAAGACAGTCGTGCAGCGCCTGTTTTAGCGCTCCAAGCACCTCCTGGGGTGAAGCAGATCAATTTAGCAGTAGGTGGCGATAATTTGCGCTGGGCGCTAAATTTCGCGCCCGCTCGAGTATAACGCCCCAAATGTGGCGATACTGAATTTCTCCCCCTTGACTTTTATGGATTTTGAAATTTCAGAGATGCAGTTTGAGGAGATGGGCTCTAAATTAAAAAGCAGGACCTCTGGGTTATTGCCTGAGCCACGTGCAAATTGGCATAGAAGTAGATAGATCAGGAGAATTAACATGTGGCTAAAGGGCTGGTGTGGGAAAGAGGGGTTCCTTTTCATGGGGCACTGGCACCAGTTCCGGGACAGGAAGGAACTGTACTGATGGGACGGGCTCCACCTGAACCGGGATGGGACTCGTGTCCTAGCGGAAAGGGTAAATAGGGAGATGGCAAAGGCTTTAAACTAGTAAGAAGGGGGGAGAGATCTACAAGAACGTAAGCAGCCTAAATATAAACAAAACAGGAAAAGTGAGTATAGGAAAGAATAAAATAAGGGAGGGCATTGATGGCAAGAGAGCAAATAGAGTTACAGAACAGGAGTCTAAAAAGATGGTTAAACATAAAGTGAGAGGAAATCCTATTATAAATGAGTTAAACTGTCTGAACAGCAATGCACACAGTGTCTGTAATAAAACAGGGGAGCTGGAGGCAATCGTGCATTGGGAGGAACCAGACATAGCTACAGAAAAATCAGGGCTGGGAATTAAACATTGCAGGGTATAATATGTTTAGAATAGATAGAGGGAAAAAGGGGAGGTGGAGTAGCTATACTTATTAGGGATAACATAATGGCAGTAGAAAAAAAGGGATGTAGACATCAGCAAAACAAAAATAGAATCCATATGAAGAGAGATAAAAGATAAAAAAGGATCAATCACACTAATAGGCATAGTCTACAGACCACCTAATAATAGAAGGGAGATGGAGGAAGAACTATACAGAAAAAATAGAGAAATGAGTAAAAAACATAGAATAATAATTATGGGGGATTTCAACTACCCTGATATTAATTGGACAGAAGAGGTAGGTAAAGGGGATAAGGGAATAGAATTTCTACAATGTCTACAGGACTCCTTGCTAACCCAATATGTAAAAAGCCCAACAAGGGAGGATTCGCTATTGGATCTAGTTATGGGGAATGAGCCAGAGCAGATAAGAGAAGTAAAAGTAGGGAACATATAGGCAATAGTGACCATAATATAATATGCTTTAAGATGACAATAGAGAAGGACATAAGAATGACAAAAACCAAGTTAATAGATTGGAGAAAAGCTGATTTTGAGGGGCTGAGAATAGAACTTGGGAAGATAAAATGGGCAACAATATTGGCAAACAATGTAGAACAACAATGGGAATCATTTAAAAATGGTGTTCAACAGAGTGCAGGAAAAATATATTCCGCTAAATGGAAAGAACAAACTAAACACTAATGAGACTCCATGGATGAATAAAGACATAAGGAAACAATTGAGGGTAAGGAAAGAGGCATACATGAAGTACCTAGACAGCAGAGGAGTGCATGATAAGAGAGAATACAAAGGGATTAGGAGAGAACTCAAAAAAACAATTAGGAAGGCAATGAGGAACTATGAAATTTAATTATCAAGGAACATAAAACAAAAGTGAAATATTTTACAGGAACATCAATAAAAAAAGATTGGGATGGGAATAAGGCCATTAAGGGATGGACAGGACAATACCACAGGTAACGATAGGGAGATGGCAGAAATATTAAATTATTATTTCGCTTCGGTGTTTACCACAGAGATAGAACAGGTGGACATGACATTGGATGATGAGATTAGTAATGAGATGAGATAAGTGCATTTAAAATAAAAAAGGGGATATATTAAATAAACTGATCAAACTCAAAGAGGATAAAACTCTTGGTCCGGATGGATTGCATCCACGCATTTTAAAAGAATCTAGGGAAGAGATAGCAGAGGTATTACTACACATAATTAATATTTCATTGGAAAAGGTGTAGTGCCAGAGGTCTGGTGGATAGCTAACGTAACACATATATTTAAGAGGGATAGAACATGTCCAGGGTATTATAGACAAGTCAGCTTAGCATCAGTGGTAGGGAAGAAAATGGAATCCGTACTAAAGGAGATAAGAACATCTAGCAACGAAATGTATAATAATGAATAGTCAGCATGGATTTCAAAAGGGATAATCTTGCTTGACCAACCTCTGAGTTTTTTGAAGAGGTAACAGAAAGAGTAGACAATGGTAATGCAGTAGATGTAATTTATCTAGATTTTCAAAAGACCTTCGATAAGGTACCCCATAATAGACTGATGAATAAGGTCAGAGAATGCGGAGTCAGGGGACAAGTAGCAGAATGGATTGCTAGCTGGCTTCAAGACAGAAAGCAGAGAGTGGGAGTAAAGGGTAGCTATTCACAGTGCCAGAAGGTGGGTAGTGGTGTTCCACAAGGATCAGTGCTGGGACCACTGCTGTTCACAATTTACATTAACGATTTAGACTTTGGAATCAAAAACACAATTTCCAAATTTGTGGCTAATACCAAATTGTGGGGAGGGGGGGAATAGTCAATACTGAGGAGGACTGCAACAAATTACAGGAGGACATTAATGAACTTGCAGAATGGGCAAATACTTGGCAAATGAAGTTCAACACAGGCAAATGTGAGGTATTACATTTTGGTAGGAAGAATAGGGAGGTCACATCACTTGGAGGGTGCGAGTCTAGGTGGGGTAGAGGAACAAAGGGATCTCGAAGTACAAATACACAAATCTCTAAAAGTTTCGCCACAGGTTAGCAAGGCCATTAAAAATGCAAACCAAGCACTAGGGTTTATTTCTAGAGGAATTAAATTGAAAAGTAGGGAAGTTATGCTAAACCTGTATTGAACCTTGGTTAGACCACATTTGGAGTACTGCATGCAGTTCTGCTCGCCATATTATAAAAAAGGATATAGAGGCACTGGATAGGGAGCAGAGAAGATTTATAAGGGGGATACTAGAAATGCGAGGGGTTACATATCAGGAAAGGATGAACAGGCTGGGTCTCTTTTCTCTTGAAAAAAAAGCTGAGGGGTGACCTAATAGAGGTCTTTAAAATTATGAAAGATTCTGATAGAGTGGATACAGAGAGAATGTTTCCACTTGTGGGGAAGAGCATAACTAGAGGCCATCAATATAAGATAGTCACCAAGAAATCCAATAGGGAATTCAGAAGAAACTTCTTTACCCAAAGAGTGATGAGAATGTGGAACTCGCTACCACAGGGACTGGTTGAAGCGAATAGTATAGATGCATTTAAGGGGAGGCTGGACAAACATGTGCGAGGAGGGAGTAGAGGGTTATGCTGAGAGTTAGATGAGGAAAGACGGGAGGAAGCTCGAGTGGAGCACAAACACCAGCATGGACTTGTTGGGCCGAATGGCCTGTTTCTGTGCTGTATATCCTATGTAATGTAATTTTACTTTAAATGTCACCAATCAGCCAGTTCCCAAATACAACCAGCCCTACCTTCCCTTTAGTTCATGTGGACTGACAAGACTTCATCACGCTACCAGCCACTCCAGAGTTCTATAGCACATATCCTTCCGCATGAACCTCATGCTCATCACCCCTGTTGTTGCCAAACTCCAGCACATCAACTTTAAAATGCTTGTCTTAATTTTCAAAATCCTGCTACAGCTTTGCTCTATCCAATCTCTGGAACCTTTTCTAACTTCACTTTCCAGCACACACCCTCTGCTCTTTCAACTCTACATTTCTCCCCTTCCTATTTATCTTTCCCCATCTTCAAAAGCATCCAAATACCCTACCTCTTTACTATACCTGAATTTATTTTGTACTTTATGGTATTTTGTTATTCCCCTTGATAGCACTCCAACTCTGCTCAGAGTATCGTTCGTCCGCCGCTGACTGCAAAACCAGCCCATTATCCTTTCCACAAAAGAAACTATTCACAAATCCACCGTGGAATCATCTATTATTATGACAAACTACAACCATCTTCTTCCTGCAGCATTTCCTTTTCCACCAATCGCCTCTGCCTTAATTCAATTAACTGTTCTTCCTGAATGTCACTTCCAGCATAACCTAGTGCTTGAAATCTATTTGTTACAGCTATTTCTAGTGCTCTTCCAGCTTTTGTTTATAGCTGTTCCTGAATGTAACCCACTCCCTGCCTTCCGATAGCTCCAACTGCTGCTACATTCTCTCAGGTACTTGGAGCTCATTGATTTGTTCCTCTGAGTTTGTACCCATCACCAATTATTAACTATGACCTTACTAGAACCCTGTAAAATTTATTGAATCCTACGAGCACCTCAACACTAATCCCCAACTAGCCAACAATGTTCAAAATATTCGCCCTGTCTTAATTCTCAGCTAAGATTGTATACATGTTGTACCCATGTCATTGTGTCTTTGACAGCTGGCTGGACATCTTAATTACCAGCCATCACAGCTAATTGGTACAGATCAAATAAACCAATTTCCGTTTGATGCTATGCCTTTTCTCAATAGAGTGCATTTCAATCCACTGTCCATAAAAAGTGAATGCATGTGACAGCACATGAAGTTTTAGTACGGTATATGGAACACTGAGCAGCTGCAGGACACTGAGGGGGGAGGGTGAACAGCCAGAGGTTGTTGTCCATATCGGTACCAATGACATAGGCAGAAAGAGGGATGAGGTCCTGCAGACAGAGTTTAGTAAGCTAGAAGAGAGATTAAAAAGCAGGACCTCAAAAGGTAGTAATCTCCGGATTACTCCCGGTGCCACGTGCTAGCGAGTACAGGAATAGGACGACAAAACAGATGAATGCGTGGCTGGAGAGATGGTGCAGGGGGGAGAGCTTTAGATTCCCGAGGCATTGGGACCATTTCTGGGGAAGGTGGAACCTGTACAAGCAGGACGGGTTACACCTCAACAGAGCTGGGACCAATATTCTCGCGGGGAGGTTTGCTAGTGCTGTTGAGGAGGGGTTAAACTAGCTTGGCAGGGGGATGGGCACCAGCATACAGGAGTAGAAAAGAGGAATAAGGTGCATAAAAGAAAGAGAGTGTTGGATAGTACTAGAGAAGAAAGTAGTACTGGAGGTGGAAGTAGTACCACATTAGATAGCAGCAGACTAAGAAAGACTACGAAAAATTCAAAAATGGGTTTAGAATGCATGTACGTAAATGCACAAAGTGTGGTGAATAAGGTTGGTGAGCTACAAGCACAATTAACCGTGTGGCAATATGATGTTGTGGCAATAACGGAAATGTGGCTTAAAAACAGTGAGGACTGGGCACTTAATATTCAAGGGTACAAGGTGTTCAGAAAAGATAGGGAAGGAAAAAAGGGAGGTGGGGTGGCAGTGCTGATTAAGGAAGACATTGTAGTGTTGGAAAGGGAGGATGTTCTTGAGGGGACAAGGACAGAATCCATTTGGTTAGAGCTGAGGACCAAAAAGGGTATGATCACACCAATTGGGGGTATTCTATAGGCCTCCAAATAGTGAGGGAGGTAGAGGAGCAAATCTGCAGATATATGCAAGAGCTATAGAATGGTGATATTGGGGACTTTAATTACCCAAATATCAATTGGGATAGTGCTAGGGTAAAGGGAAAAGAGGGGGAGGAATTTCTGAAATGTGTTCAGGAGAATTTCCTTGACCAGTATGTTCTTGGCCCAACTAGGAAGGAGGCATTGCTGGATTTGGTGCTGGGGAATAAGGTGGGCCAGGTCGATCAACTGTCTGTGGGAGAACACTTGGGTACGAGTGATCATCGTATCATAAGATTTAGATTAGCAATGGAGAGGAGCAAGGAACAATCTAGAGTGGAACTTCTAAACTGGAATAGGGCTAAGTTCAATGCGATGCAAAAGGATCTAGCCAGGGTAAAATGGAACCAAAGACTGACAGGAAGAACTGTAATGGAACAATGGGTGATCTTTAAGGAGGAGATCTTCCAAGTACAGGCTAGGTACATTCCAACAAGAGGGAAGGGTAAGGGAACCAAAGCAAGGGCTCTTTGGATGACGAGGGAGATAGAGAAGATGATGAAACAAAGAAAAAGTGTATGATACATGTCAGGTGAATTCTTCAAGGGAGAACCAGACAAAATAAAATAAGTTGAGAGGGGAAGTGAAGATGAAAATAAGATTGGCAAAGAGAGAATGAGAGTAGAATGGCGGTTAACATAAAAGGGAACCCAAAAATCTTCAGTAAGCGGATAGTAAGGTGGGGCCTATTAGGAACAAAGAAGGCGATATATGCTTAGAGGCACAGGACAAGGCTAGAATACTCAAGGAGTACTTTGTATCAGTGTTTACTAAGGAGGTGGTTGCTGACAAAATATCGGTAGAAGTGGAAAAAGTAGAAGCAATGGAAGGGGTGAAAATTGATAGACAGGATGTACTAGAAAGGCTGGGTATGCTTAGAGTGGATAAGTCGCCTGGTCCAGATGTCTTGCATCCCAGGTTGCTAAGGGAATTGGGGGAGGAGATAACGGAAGGGCTTGCCATAATTTTCCAATCTTCCCTAGATGCGGGGGAGGTGCCTGAGGTTTGGAAAGTGGCAAATGTGACACCATTGTTCAAGAAAGGGTGTAAGGACAATCCTAGTAACTACAGGCCGGTCAGTTTAACATCAGTGGTGGGTAAAGTTTTAGAAACAATAATCAAGGAAAATATTAACAGGCACTTGGAAAGGTTTAAGCTAATTAAGGAGAGCCAACATGGATTTGTAAAAGGCAGATCATGTTTCACTAATCTAATTGAATTTTTTGATGAAGTAACAAAGGATTGATGAAGGGAATGCAATGGATGTTGTCTACATGGATTTTAGGAAGGCGTTTGACAAAGTACCACATAGAAGGCTGGTTAACAAAATTGAGGCTCATGGAATAGGTGGGTCAGTGGCAGCTTGGATAAGAAATTGGCTTAAGGACAGAAAACAGCGAGTTGTGGTAAATGGCTGTTTTTCAGACTGGAGGATGGTAGACAGTGGTGTTCTCCAAGGGTCAGTGCTGGGGCCACTGACCTGGATATTGGAATACAGAGTAGAATTTCTAAATTTGCCAGTGACACCAAACTTGAGGGTGTGGCAAACAGTGAGGATGATACCAATCGACTGTAACAGGACATAGAAAGGCTAGCAGAATGGGTAGATGGAATTTAATACAGAGAAGTGTGAGGTGATGCATTTTGGCAGAAGGAACAGGGAGAGGCAATAAACACTTAATGGCACAGTTTTAAAGCGTGTACAGGGACAGAGGGACCTGGGAGTTAATGTGCATAGGTCCCTGAAGGTGGCGGGACATATTGAGAGAGTGGTTAGCAAAGCATATGGGATCTTGGGCTTCATAAATAGAGGTATTGAGTACAAAAGTACAGAAGTTATGCTGAACCTTTATAAAACGCTGGTTCGGCCACAATTGGAGAATTGCGTCCAGTTCTGGTCACCCCACTTTAGGAAGAATGTGAAGGCCCTTGAGGGGGTGCAGAGGAGATTTACCAGAATGGTTCCGGGGATGGGGGATCTTAGCTACAAGGACAGCTTGGAGAAGCTGGATTTGTTTTCATTAGAGCAAAGGAGGTTGAGAGGTGATTTGATAGAGGTGTACAAGATTATGACGGGTTTGCATAGGCTAGACGGGGAAAGGCTGTTCCCATTAGTGATGGTACAAGGACTAGGTGACACGGATTTAAGGTTTTGGTTAAGAGATACAGGAGGGATGTGAGGAAAAACTTTTTTACGCAGTGAGTGGTGAGGACCTGGAACTCGCTGCCGACGGAAGTGGTGGAAGCAGAGACACTCAAATGTTTTCAAGGGGAGACTGGATAGGCATTTGTGGGAAATAAACTTGCAGGGCTACAGGGATAGAGTGGGGGAATGGGATTGACTGGATTGCTCTACAGAGAGACGGCACGGACTCGATGGGCCGAATGGCCTCCTTCTGTGCCGTTATGACTATGATTATGACTCTATGACTAGTTCTCAGTTATGATTCCTAGGGCATTCTATTGTTTAAAGAAAGATCAGACAGGAAAAGGTCCACTTACAGGAGGCATTAAATCAGAGAGTATAGTGCAAAAACACAAAAATTGTGACATAATTTCTCACACATGAATAATGGACAGAAAGAAATACCATACAATATTATTTAATAGACACTGGCCAGATAGAAGCAGCTGGGATTAAGATGTTTAATGCTAGTGATTTTCCCCTCTTAATAGAAATTCGGGTCTCCACGGGTGAGTACGCACAGGGTACTCACCCGTAGGCCCAATGGAAGTGCCAGTTTCCTGCATGCACTGCGCATGCGCGGGAAACTGGCACTTCCGTTCCCCTGAACGAAGAGGTTGAGGTCGAACGCGTGCACAGGAGAGGCTGCGCGTGCGCATCGAACTTCGTTTTTTTTTGCAGGTTTTCCCGGGAGGGTAAGTCTCCAGAAGTTAGACATGTAAAAAGCAGTCGTAAGGCCTGCTTTTTACAAGGTAAGTGGTGAATTAATTAAAATTAAAACATTTTTTCCACAGGTTTATTATTTTTAAATACTTTAAAGCAAGGTAAGTTTATTTTTAGCCTCGTTAGAAAATAAAATTATTTTTTTCAAAAATTTAAATTATTGTTCAAAATAGTTAGTGCTGGGGAACATGGAGTTGGCAGAAACGCTGAACAAATATTTTGTATCAGTCTTTACAGTAGAGGACATTAAAAATATCCCAACACTGGACAAACAGGGGGCTATAGGGGGGGAGGAGCTAAACACGATTAAAATCACTAAGGAGATGGTACTCGGTAAGATAATGGGACTTAAGGCGGATAAATCCCCTGGACCTGATGGCTTACATCCTAGGGTCTTGAGAGAAGTAGCGGTAGGGATTGCGGGTGCATTGTTGGTAATTTTCCAAAGCTCCCTGGATTCAGGAAAAGTCCCAGCAGATTGGAAAACTGCTAATGTAACACCCTTATTTAAAAAGGGAGGTAGACAAAAGGCTGGAAACTATAGACCAGTTAGCCTAACATCTGTGGTTGGTAAAATGTTAGAGTCCATTATTAAGGAAGCAGTAACAGGACATTTGGATCAGCATAATTTAATCGGACAGAGTCAGCATGGTTTTATGAAGGGGAAGTCATGTTTGACAAATTTGCTCAAATTCTTTGAGGATGTAACAAACAGGGTGGATAAAGGGGAACCAGTGGATGTGGTGTATTTGGACTTCCAAAAGGCATTTGACAAGGTGCCACACAAAAGATTACTGCACAAGATAAAAAAAATCACGGGATTGGGGGTAATATACTGGCATGGGTGGAAGATTGGCTATCTAACAGAAAACAGAGAGTTGGGATAAATGGTTCATTCTCGGGTTGGCAATCAGTGACTGGTGGTGTTCCGCAGGGGTCAGTGCTAGGACCCCAACTCTTTACAATCCATATTAATAATTTGGAGGAGGCGACCAAGTGCAACGTATCCAAGTTTGCCGACGATACAAAGATGGGAGGGAAAAGCAGTGAGTGAGGAGGACATAAAAAACCTGCAAAAGGACATAGTCAGGATAGGTGAGTGGGCATAAGTTTGGCAGATGGAATATAATGTTGGAAAGTGTGAGGTTATGCACTTTGGCAGAAAAAATCAAAGAGCAAGTTATTATCTAAATGGAGAGAAACTGCAAAGTGCTACAGTACAAAGGGATCTGGGGGTCCTGGTGCATGAAACACAGAAGGTTAGTATGCAGGTACAGGAAGGCCAATGGAATCTTGGCTTTTATTGCAACGGGGATGGAGTATAAAAGCAGGGACATCTTGCTTCAGTTATACAGGGTACTGGTGAGGCCACACCTGGAATATTGCGTACAGTTTTGGTTTCCATATTTAAGAAAAGATATACTTGCTCTCGAGGCAGTTCAGAGAAGGTTCACTCGGTTGATTCCGGAGATGAGGGGGTTGACTTATGAGGAAAGGTTGTGTAGGTTGGGACTCTACTCATTGGAATTCAGAAGAATGAGAGGCGATCTTATCGAAACATATGAGATTGTGAGGGGGCTTGATCGGGTGGATGCGGTGAGGATGTTTCCACTGATGGGTGAGACTAGAACTAGGGGGCATAATCTTAGAATAAGGGGCTGCCCTTTCAAAACTGAGACAAGGAGAAACTTCTTCACTCAGAGGGTAGTAAATCTATGGAATTTGCTACCTCAGAGAACTGTGGAAGGTGCAACGCTAAATAAATTTAAAACGGAGATAGACAGTTTCCTAGCTGATAAGGGAATTAGGGGTTACGGGGAGCGGGCAGGGAAGTGGACGTGAGTCTAGGTTCGGATCAGCCATGATCCTATTGAATGGCGGAGCAGGCCCGAGGGGCCGTATGGCCTACTCCTGCTCCTACTTCTTATGTTCTTATGTTATTTCATGTAATTTATAGTTTATTTTAAAAATGTGATGTTTTTTAATTTTTGAAGATTTAGTGCTGTTTTGGGGCCATAGTATTTATAACTTTTGACAGATCTTCCTGTCAATCTTATGAATGGAGCATTCCCTGCTCCGATTGGCTCCCCATGGCCCACATGATTCCAGGGGACGCATCGAACTAACTGCACCCCTGGGATACGCAAGCACTGCGCGCCAGCAGTTGGAGGAGGCCCAGGATCGGAATTCCACGGGGGCCCACAGCACAACGGCTGGCGCGCAAGGTAAGTGCAGGTTGTTGGCTTACACCAGCGGGAAGCCCCCGACCCGAATTTCTGGGCCAATATTTGCACTTCCAATATAGTGGCTGAACCACAGTGGAAAGTTGCACCCAAGAGCAAATAAGCACACAACATAGTTACCAAACACAGGTCATGCTTCAGAGTCTAGCCATGGAACAGTTATTTGTTTACTAAAGTTTAAACAAGATGACTGTGCAAATATCAAGCAAGCACATCATTAAAGACGACAACATACAAGAGAATAATCAGATCATAATGGTCACAGTTCATTAATTGGTTATAACAAAGTATATATATATATTTTTTAATCAGTACTAGAAATCTGAAACAAAACTGCTGGAAACAAACAGCAGGTTCACCAGCATTTGTAAAGATAAATGGTGTAAACATTTTTATATCGCTTTGGCTATTTTGACATTGTTCTTTGAGATGACGTTTCATATCCTCCGCGCTTCCTATTTTTGAATAAGCAGTTTGCTTATAAACCCATTTGCTTCCTGTGATTCCAAAACCTATTTCCCTCATCGCCCTCTTCCTGCTCTCCTACTTTTTATGCCCAACACTATTTAGGGGCTTTTTTAGTCTCAGTTCTGATTTTTAAAAAAGCTTGAAATGTTAACCTGTCTTTTCTCTTCCCAGATATTGACAGACCTCCCATATTTCCAGCATTTTTGTTTTTATTATTGGGAAAAAATATTCCAGCTGGCACATCATACAGTTTACTGCAGCTTAATCAGGATGTTGAAATATGTGATGTCAAAATCCTATCAGATTTCATTAGATTGTTCTCCTTAAAGTTAATAGTCAGATCAAAATGGAAAAAGGCACTGCCAAGGCTTTCCATTCTCCCCCCTCCAAACCTATTCTCTGGCATATCTTGGGCCAATGGGACGGTAATTGAAATAGTAATTATTCCATCACATCCTTGCCTCTTTTTCCCCAGAGGCAGGGCCCCCATAGAGCAAAATCTGCCCTTCCCATGTGCATGCAGGTCCATGCAAATCTGATTGCATGTCCTTCACTGCGTTTCCCAACATTTACACAGTTTGTATACTAGATGCCAGTAACATCTGCTAGACCCTGGCTTTAAAAGGTCAGCAGGAGGTCTAAGAGCTTTTTTTCCCCCCTCAGCAGCAGTCTGTGCAATCGCTCAGAAAATTGGCCCTAGGAGAAGCTTTAAAAAAAATTCTGAAAACATTTGCTGATTTTTCAGGCAGCTCAGAAGCAACATCATCACCCCACTTTTCCCCCCACCCCCGAGCCCGACTTTAGACTGCAAATGAACCAATGATGAGAACATAAAATATGCTGGCTGCGTTTATTTGCAGCACAAATGGGTTGGACCAGATTTCTGATTGGTCTCCTTGGAGGACAAGACACACCCAACAGTTTGTCTGGAATGTGCAATTTGATCCTGCCTGCTGTAGAGTAATTGAAGGTCTCTGCAATGTATAATTTGATCCAGTCTTTGTCACAGGCAGGCTCCAAGCTGCTCCTGTGCAGCCATGACAGTGGCATCTACCCGTTAACGTGGAGGTCACCTAGAAAAGCAAGATAACCCTCACACGGCCTGCCCAGTAGACCTCCTCCCAATCATCAGTTGAGTGATAACATAAAATGCTGGAAATGCTCAGCAAGTCAGGCAGCATTTGTGGAGAGAGAGAGAGTTAAAGTTTCAGGTCGATGGCCTTTCATCAGAACGTGAAACAGCAGCTCTGTTTCTCTTTCCATAAATGCCGCCTGATTTGCTGAGTGTTTCCAGCAATTTATATCAGATTTCCAGCATCTGCAGTATTTTGTTTTTGAAGCAGCAGAGTGAAAGTAGGACTCAGCAATGGTACCATCGGGAAACACCTGCACACTGCTGAGCTGTTCGCCAGTGCCAAGTTTAAGTTGACTTGTGGGCCCCTTCAAAAATATGATCCCATGAACAAGCGATGCAAGATCATGTGGGGTGCTGTAGCCGTCTCAGAGGCTGAATTTGACAAATCCACAGCATTGGCTGTTTTACATAATTTGAGCTGCAAGGTTGGTTTAATAATGCACATTTCATTCAATGAGAACAAGTGAGGGTGACGTCATTGTAAGCATCATCACTAACAGAACCGTAAATGTTTAGCATCTGCTGAGAATGATATCATCGAGTGGCCTGGCTCATGTGCAAGATGACATCATTAGTCAACCGAAAACCAGAAGTACGCACACTGTTGTTAATCATGCCATCAAACTAAACACCCCAGGTGAGAGCTGTGGTGGCTCATGGGGTTTTGTGTGTGGGTCACGGATTGTTAATAGATTTATTGGGTATGAAGTGAATAGTGACAGTGTTATGACTTCCAGATCTCGTCCAGTCCAATGACCTCACTGGCCACACACACACCAGCTTTGAGAAATCAACTCACTGCTGTTGATGGTCAAGAGCTAAGGGGGAGGAGAGGGAGATCATGGTGCAGGTAGCGTTGGAAGAACGTGATCCACATCTAAGAGGGGGGGAGAACGTGGTCTGTCTTCCCATCTGGATCACATTCTCACTCTCACCCCACCCCCCTTTAGACCTGAATCATGTTCTTCCCTGTTGTGTCCCCTTGTGTTCTTATATTACTATGTAATACAGACACTTTTAACTCATTTTAGTTTACAGCTTTTACTCAGTGCTTTCATGATGTTGCTGCCGCATGGTGCGGAGTGATACAAGATGTCCGACCTTGCACTGTGCACTGCCTGACACAGTGTGCCACATAGCAGTATAAATGCACTAACCAAAGTAGTTCCATATAACAATGTTACAAGTAGTTCCATTTAACGATGTGATAATATAACGATGTAACATCCCTCTTTCTCAAAACACTAAAACATGAAATTTAATTTAATTAAAAAAAATATTATATCTAAACTATTATTATCAAATACAAAGAATTGTGAGTTTTCTTTTCTTATTCGCGATATCGCTCAGGTGGTTGGATGTTGTCCCTCCATCTTGTGGATTTGGTGGTGACCACTCCTCTCTGTGGTATTTTGGTGTGTTCCGCTCTTGTTGTTGTTGCTGTCGCACTTAGAGTTGGAATGTGCATGCTCGTGGTTGTTTGATTTGTGGCGCTTGTTTCTGGCATTGTACTGCTTGTAGTAGCTGGTGTTGTCAATGTTGCTGATGTTGTCTGCTGCCTAACCAGTTCAGGTGAAGGTCTGATGTGGAGTCTGTTCCGTCTGTATTGGTTACCAGGTTCGGTCTCTACGAAGTAGGATCTTGGAGTATCAGCTTTTCCAATGACCTTGGCTGGATTCCAGGTTTTCAACACTGGGTCTTGCACATGCACTGATTGCCCATTCAGCAATTCTGGTAGCATCTTTGCATGTTTGTCATAATATTTGCTCCCTACGACTTGTGTTTCTGCCAGCTTCTGTCTGAAGTCCTCCTGGTCCTGGGGAGGATGTATTTTTGCTGGTAGTGTAGTCTTAAACTTCCTCCCATTCAGCAATTCCGCAGGTGATTTCATGTCTGCTTTCAGTGGTGTTGATCTGAGTGATAGGAGCAAGGTCTTGGTCTTCCCCAATCTCACTACTTTTGATGAGAGTTCTCTTGACAGTCCGGATCTGCCTTTCGATGAACCCGTGTCCCCTTGGGAAATGTGGGGATGAGGTTACTATTTTGAACCCATACTTTTCTGCCAGAGCTCTGAATTCACTCGGTGTGAACTGGGTTCCATTGTCACAGATTACCTTTTCCGGGATTCCTTGTTCAGCAAACAAGCTCTTTGCAATTCTGGTGGCAGTTGTGGCTCTCAGATCTTTCAACCTTCTCACAAAAGGAAACTTGGAATAGTAATCTGCCACTATGAGATACCATTCTTGATTGCACATGAAGAGATCTGCCCCAACAGTGTGCCATGGTCTTGATGGTATTTCATTAGGTATCATCTCCTCTTTCTGTTGTGCATTTCTGTATTTCTGGCATATACCACATGCAGAAACCATCTGTTTGATATTTTTGTACATGCCTATCCAGTATACAGCTGATCTGGCTCTCAGTTTGCATTTCTCCATTCCCATGTGGCCTTCATGTATTAGATGGAGAAGTTCTGTCTGCATCGTCTTTGGCATGATGATCCTCAATCCAGCAAGGAGAATACCATCTTCTACTGCAATATCGTCTCTAATCATCCAGTATTGACGAATTGTCACCTGTACCTGCTGGATTCTCTCCGGCCACCCCTGTATCACTTCACAGAATCACAGAAACCCCACAGTGCAGATAGAGGCCATTTCGGCCCATTGAGCCTGCACCGACACATATCCCACCCGATCCCTGTAACCCCTACACCAACACATATCCCACCCTATCCCCGTAACCCCACGTATTTAATCCCCCTAACACTAAGGGTCAATTTATCAGAGCCAATCAACCTAACCCGCATATCTTTGGACTGTGGGAGGAAACCGGAGCACCCGGAGGAAACCCACGCAAACACGGGGAGAATGTGCAAACTCCACACAGTCACCCGAGGCCGGATTCGAACCCGGGTCCCTGGCGCTGTGAGGCAACAGTGCTAACCACTATGCCACCGTGCTGCCCACTTGTTGTGTGAGTAGTTGCAATTCCTCATCTTTGCTAGTCTCATCTCTGATTTGACTGAGCTTTGTAGGGGTAACACTCACTAGGTGGTGGATTTGTACTGTTAGACCCTCCACCTCGTGTTTCTCATATGGTGACAATCGAGACAACGCATCTGCTAGCACCATTTCCTTTCCTGGCTTATATTTAAGCGTGAAGTCATAGCTTTGGAGCCTTAGAAGTAGTCTTTGCAGTCTTGCAGGTGCTTTGCACAGATTCTTCTTATAGATCTGTTCTAGTGGACGATGGTCACTCTCTATTGTAAACTGCCTTCCATACAGGTATGTATGGAATTTCTCGCATCCATACACTACTGCTAATAGTTCTCTTTCTATGTTGGCGTATCTCATCTCGGCTGACGTTAAGGCCTTTGATGCGAAAGCTATTGGCTTTCCTTCCTGCACAAGAGCTGCCCCTAGTCCTCTGGTAGAAGCGTCTACTTGCAGAGTGACTGGTTTTCTTCTGTCATAATATGACAGACTTGTTTCTTTGCACAACAGTTCTTTAAGCTGTTTGAAATTCCTTTTGTGTGATTCAGACCACTGGTATTCGGCGTCTTCTTTCATTAGCTCTCTGAGATTTGTTGTATGTTCCGACATGTTTGGGATGAAAGAACTCATGTATTGGATCAAGCCGAGGTAACTCCTCAGCTCTTTATCATCTTTGGGTGGTTTCATTTGAGCAATCGCCGCAATCTTCTCAGGATTTGGCTTGACTCCCTCTGGTGTGTAAATCATACCGAAGAATTGGCATTCCTTGACTTTAACTATGCACTTATTGGCATTTAACTTGATGCCAGCCTTCCTGGTACGCTCCATGGCCTCATGTAGGTGCATATCATGGTCTCTTTCATCTGTTCCATAGATCTGAATATCATCAGCTATTCCTATAGCTACTCCACAGCCTCTATATGTCTCCTCTACTTTCTGTTGAAAGATATCTTGACTGACCTTTAACCCGAATGGTAGCCGCAGGAATTTGTAACGCCCAAATGGTGTGTTGAATGTTGTCAGTGTTGTTGATTCCTCATCCAGTTTCACGTTCCAATATCCATTTCTGGCATCTAGTTTTGAGAAAACCTTGGCTCCTGCCAGTGATGGCATAATCTCCTCTAGCGTTGGGGTGGAATAGTGGTCCCTCTTTATCGCCTGGTTTAGATCTTTGGGGTCCAAACATATTCTGAGACGCCCGTTTGGCTTTTCTCGTACCACAATTGAGTTTACCCAGTCTGTGGGTTCAGTGACCTTTACGATCACTACCTTTTCTTCCATCTCCTTTAGCTCTCTTTCAAGCTTTGTCTTCAGCTCGATGGGTACTTTTCGTGGAGCATGGATAATGGGCTTTACCTCTGGATCGATGGTGATTTGGTATTGGAAATCTCCAAAACATCCCACTGTATCATCGAAACATTCCGGATACATGTCTATCAAGTCTTTTTTACTCTTGATTTGTGGGCGATTCTCCAGCGGGGTGTTGCTGTCTATCGTCCGTGACATTTTCATCAGCTCGTGATTCACTGAGATCAATCTCAACTTCTCACAACTGTTTAATCCCAGGATTGCTGGCCCCTCAGTGTCGGTGACATAGAACATGCAGTTGATGTTCTTTCTTTTATGTGTCCCTTTGACAAAGGTTATTCCGAGTTGTTTAATCTCACTCCCCCCGTATGCTGTCAGCGTGACATTACTCGCCTTTAAACAACCGTTTTTCGGGTAGCCATCTTCTCTCAAGTTTTCGGGAAAGATCTGCTGGTACAGTCTCAAAGGGAGAATGTTGCTCTGAGCCCCTGTGTCCAGCTTCAACTTTAAGTTGGATGGTTGTGGGCTGACCTTTGATCCTCTTTTCGATTTGGATGATGGTGTGCAATTCTCTCCTCGGAGTATTTTCCGCTCTGGACATCTCGTGAAGCTGTACCTTTATGGTTTCGATGTTTAGTGTATTGTCATGACCATAATCATCATCATCCTGCTCATCCATGGCATGGATATTGTGTTTCTTTCTCTGGTTCTGCTGTCTGCCTTTGTTTTTGATGCATGTTCCTTCTTTCTTCGTTCTACACCTCTTTTCCCAGTGGTTTAGTTTGCCACATGTATTGCAGCTTGTTCCATATGCTGGACATTTCCTCCTGTCTGTATAATCGTGCGGTCTTCCACAGTTTCTGCACGTTTCTCCCATTGTCATGTGCATATTTTTGTGTGTTGTACTTTTCTCTCACTGTATCCACTCTGTTGTCCGTTTCAGAAGCCGTCCGCATGTCAGCCGTTTGAGAAATCAGCGTTCTCATTTGCTGCTTCATGGCTTCATGAGCTCTCGCAGTATCTATAGCCTCTGTTATTTCGAGCTTTTCTTTCCCTATCAGGGCTTTTTGTACCTCTGCATGCGCTGACCCCCATATCAGCTGGTCCACAAGCCTTTCCTCCATTTCCTTAAATGCACACTTGCTGGCTTCATTTCTCAGCCTTGTTAAGAAATTGTCAACTGTTTCACCAAGTTCCTGTCTTAGGCTCTGGAATTTGTATCTGTGTATACGGTGATTGGATTTAGGCTCTAGATGGTTGCTGAATTTCTTAAAGATTGTTGCAGGGTTTTCCTTTTCCTCTTCAGTCAAACTCCAGCTATTATACAAATCTAGACCTTTTTCTCCTGCCCACAACAGAATGTAACTAACCTTTTCCTCGTCGGCAGTACCCTTCAGGAAGCTTTTGAATGTAAGGTCACATTTCTGTTTGGACTTGCGGAATGCCTCTACTATATCGCGGCTTCCCAGTTCATGAGGGGTTGCATTTGTGCAGTCAGTGCCGCAGCAGCCGCCATCTTAGTTGCCCGTATGATTCACGCTCAATCACGCAGACACCGGCACTCACGATCAGCTCATATATTCACTTTTTGTCTTATTCATAGTTTGTATGGCACAAGTTGTACTCACTTATACCACTGCCACCATGTTGTGTCCCCTTGTGTTCTTGTTACTATGTAATACAGACACTTTTAACTCATTTTAGTTTACAGCTTTTACTCAGTGCTTTCATGATGTTGCTGCCACATGGTGCGGAGTGATACAAGATGTCCGACCTTGCACTGTGCACTGCCTGACACAGTGTGCCACATAGCAGTATAAATGCACTAACCAAAGTAGTTCCATATAACAACGTAACAAGTAGTTCCATTTAACGATGTGATAATATAACGATGTAACATTCCCCATCCTCACTTTTCTCTCTGTGCTCCTCAGCACCTCCCTCTCACGAGCTCCTGATATTCTCTTGTCCCCTTTTGATCCACTCTCCTCTTCCCCCTCCCCCCTTCGAACCCTTCTCTTCTCCCCCACCCACCCACCTCTGATTGCCTGACAGTCTCCACACAAAATATGTCTGGCAACAGGGAAGGAAAATGGTTCAGGCAGCAGGGCGCAGAGCTATGGCTGGGTGCATGCGCGGTTGGAACATCGGTGTGCATGCGCAAGACGACTCAAGCTTGTTTGTGCAAATAATGGCCCGTATTTTCCGATCCCTACGGGTGTGTACGAGCTGTGTACACACCCGTAGGGACCTCGCAAGTACCGGTTTCAGGCATGCGAAGAATCCTCTTGACAGATCCTGCACCTGCACAAGAGAAGGGCCTCCGCGGGCAGACAGTTCCGCTTTCTGCAGAACCTCCGCCCGCTGAAATCCCTTAAAAATCTTACGCCTGGTAAAAGCAGGTGTAAGGCCTGCTTTTACCAGCATAGGAGTTTTAAAAAAAGTAAAAGAATAATTTTTCCCCCCACTCATTTATAATTTAAAAATACTTTTAAAAAAGCTAAGTTTATTTTTAGACCTGTAATTTTTTTTTCAAAAAATTATGTTTCAAATATTTAATTTAATGTAATTTTAACTAATTTTAAAAACGTGATTTAAAAAAAAGTATTTAATGTTTTGATGTGTTTTTTTAAGTGATCCCCATTCATACTTTTGACAGCTCTAAGCTGAGAGACCTGTCAAAAGTATGAAGGGGGATTCCCTTCTTCCATTGGTTCCCCATGGCCCACGTGATCCCAGGGACGCTTGCGAACTTCCTGCGTCCCTGGGATACCTGGGCCCTGCACATTTCGTAGAGCAGAGGCCCAGGTGCTGAAATGTCCGGACCTCTGGAGCCCTCAGATAAGGGCATAGATTTTTTTCCAGATCGGAGGCTTCCGCACGCAGGAAGCCTCCGATTGGAAAATACGGGCCAATCACTCCGAAATAGGTTTGACGAACCTTTTTCTAGGGAGCGGGGGTAGTGAAGAGAAGTAAAGGGAAAGAAGCTGTGCAGCACTTGTGCATCTATTTAAAAACACTTACCATAACAAAAAAAAGCTATTGCTTGGAATCACCAAAAGGTTTTCCTCCTCTTCCCAGAATTTTACTAATATCTAATGCCTTCAAATTAATCGGAGTGGAAATTTAAATTTTACATTTTTAATATACCTCAAGTCATTTAGTCAAATTAGTTATTTTGAAGAATCCTACACACTAAGGCAGGGAGAAACATAATTTAGAAAAGTTCATTCACCTCAGGTTCTGGCACTCCAAAGCAATTATCCACCACACTGGAATGCCTCTTTTCTAGATGAAGCTTTAATTATGCCAAATGCTCAAGGCACCAACAAAAACAAATAAGCTGATCTTTAATATCCCTTTTCACTTTTACAGTAGTATTATTAGCACCATTCAAAAAAAATCGAAGTAATATATTGGCCCAGAAATTCGGGTCGGGTGCTTCCTGCGGGTGTAAGCCCCCGACCTGCACTTACCTAGCGCGCCGGCAGTTGAGCTGTAGAGCCCCGTGGAATTCCGCTCTGGAGCCTGGCCCAGCTGCCGGCGCGCTGTGCTTGCGTGTCCCAGGGGCGTAGTTAGTGCGATGCATCCCCTGGGATCACGTGAGCCATGGGCAGCCAATCGGAGGAGGGAAAAGCCCATTCATAAGATTGACAGGAAGACCGGTCAAAACTTATGAATACTACGGCCCCAAAATAGCAGTAAACCTTCAAATAATTTTTTTTTTAAATCACACTATAAATAAGCTATAAATTACATGAAATAACTATTTTAAACAATAATTTAAATTTTTGAAAAAAATAATTTTATTTTCTAACGGGGCTAAAAATAAACTTACTTTGCTTTAAAGTATTTAAAAATAATAAACCTGCGGAAAAAATGTTTTAATTTTAATTAATTGACCACTTAGGCCTGCTTTTTACATTTCTAAATCCTGCAGGCTTACGATCCCGGGAAAACCTGCAAAAAAAACCTAAGTTCAAAGCGCACGTGCAGCCTCTCCTGCGCGCGTGTTCGACCTCTGAACCTCTTCGTTCAGAGGATCGGAAGTGTCGGTTTCCCACGCATGGGCAGTGCATGCAGAAAACCGGCACTTCCATTGGGCCTACGGGTGAGTACCCCGTGCGACTCACCCGTGGAGACCCGAATTTCTGGGCCACTATGAGAAATCTCCCAATAGCAACATTTGTTAACCTTACACAATAACTTCAGTTCTTTCAGTAAAACCCGTTTTCAAGCTATTTTAAATTCTCCAAAAGCAATGCAGTCAACAAATTTGTTGTGCACTTATTTCCAGAGTCTGATGTCTTGCATTTGTAAATTTATATACAGGTAGGCTACTCTTTATCCGGACTTCCGAAAACCGAAACCCTCTAAAAACCGAAGGTTTTTTCGTTCAGCGTAAGTCGTGCGTACGAACGAAAAAACCTTCGGTTTTTAGAGGGTTCCGGTTTCGGAAGTTCGGATAAAGGGTAAGTCGTGCGCACGACCCCCCGCGGACCCCACCGACCCCGCCAGCCCTGACAACCGCCGACCCCCCCGTGGACCCCGCCGGCCCCGACAACCGCCGACCCCCCCGCGGACCCCGCCGGCCCCGACAACCGCGGACCCCACCGGCCCCGACAACCGCTGACCCCCCCGCGGACCCCGCCGGCCCCGACAACCGCCGACCCCCCCGCGGACCCCACCGGCCCCGACAACCGCCGACCCCGCCAGCCCCGACAACCGCCGACCCCCCCGCGGACCCCGCCGACCCCGACTGACTTACGCTGAGCGTCAGCGTAAGTCGTGCGCACGACCCCCCGCCGACCCCCCCCGCGGACCCCCGCCGACCCCCCCGCGGACCCCCGCCGACCCACCTTCCGAAATCCAAAATTCTCCTTTATCCGAAACTCAGCTGGTCCCGAGGTTTTCGGATAAAGGATAGTCTACCTGTATAGCCCTGAATATACATATACTTCTTGTGTCACACTTTTTGTAACACTTTGTTGTCAAATCTATTTCTGTCATGATTAAACTTACATATTAATTTCATCTACTAGTGACTGTCCTCAAAATGAGGTAGCAGCTTTACTGCCTCCAATGCCACAGAGCTCTTTCTCCAAGCTAGGTAGCACTGTTCTGCACAGCACCACTGACCTTGGGAGATTCAAGAGTTAGGTCTGCTCCCCTCACTGCATCAGTAAGACCCACATTGATTTTAAAACACTAAATGCATAGGAAGAGCTTTAAGCTGGTTCCCAGCAACAGCCAGGGATGTTGATTATTGTGCAGGTTGTGAATCCAAGATGGCTCCTGGGCTGGCAGCTCCTTACCAAGCTGCTCTTCTCTGCAACTGTATCCTTTGTCATCCATTGCCATCCTTTGCCCTTTTCTTCCACCAATCGCCTTTCTTCCATTGCTTAAGATACTGTGGCTCTGATATTGAATGCACTATAGAACTGTGTTTTTATTTGTGGCACCTTGCAACCAGCAATGCCATGCCCCTCTCAGTGCTTCTGCACTCTGCCACTACAATCCTAATGTTTTCACATCCCAAGTCAACCCTCCCAACACTACCATACCTAATACTTTCGTACATTGCACCACACTCTGGGATCCCTCGGAGGTCTCTTCCCTCCCCCCGCCCACCCCCGGCATCCCGCTCCCCCTCCTACCAGTCCCTGGTGTCCCCTTCCCAGTGCTCCCAAACACCAGAGCCACCCCCCCCCGATTGCTTCCATATGCCTCCTCCTGGTTCTCCCAGACCCTCGCCCGCCCGCCCCCTCCCCTCCACATGTCCCCATTCTCCAGAAGCTCCAAACCCAGCCCACAGCTACTGCTACATACAGTCCAAACAATACCTTCCTCGTATCCTTGGGCTTTAGAAAAATGCAAGAGAAATTAGCTACGTAGTTAAACTAATTTGTAATAATAATCACTAATTTACAGTCTCCATGCAAATGTTCACATGAGCAAGGGGTCCATTAATGTACGCTTGTTATAAGAACATAAGAAATAGGAGCAGGAGTAGGCCATACGGCCCCTCGGGCCTGCTCAGCCATTCAATAGGATCATGGCTGATCTGAATCTAGACTCACGTCCACTTTCCTGCCCTCTCCCCGTAACCCCTAATTCCCTTATCTGCTAGGAAAATGTCTATCTCTGTTTTAAATTTATTTAATGTTGCAGCTTCCACAGCTCTCTGGGGTAGCAAATTCCATAGATTTACTACCCTCTGAGTGAAGAAGTTTCTCCTCATCTCAGTTTTGAAAGGGCAGCCCCTTATTCTAAGATTATGCCCCCTAGTTCTAATCTCACCCATCAGTGGAAACATCCTCACCGCATCCACCTGATCAAGCTCCCTCACAATCTTATATGTTTCGATAAGATCGCCTCTCATTCTTCTGAACTCCAATGAGTAGAGTCCCAACCTACTCAACCTTTCCTCATACGTCAACCCCCTCATCTCTGGAATCAACCGAGTGAACCTTCTCTGAACCGCCTCGAGAGCAAGTATATCTTTTCTTAAATATGGAAACCAAAACTGTACGCAGTATTCCAGGTGTGGCCTCACCAATACCCTGTATAACTGCAGCAAGACTTCCCTGTTTTTATACTCCATCCCCCTTGCAATAAAAGCCAAGATTCCATTGGCCTTCCTGATCACCTGCTGCACCTGCATACTAACTTTTTGTGTTTCATGCACCAGGACCCCCAGATCCCTTTGTACTGTAGCACTTTGCAGTTTCTCTCCATTTAGATAATAACTTGCTCTTTGATTTTTTCTGCCAAAGTGCATAACCTCACACTTTCCAACATTATATTGCATCTGCCAAATTTCTGCCCACTCACTTAGCCTGTCTATGTCCTTTTGCAGGTTTTTTATGTCCTCCTCACTCACTGCTTTCCCTCCCATCTTTGTATCGTCGGCAAACTTGGATATGTTGCACTTGGTCCCTTCCTCCAAATCGTTAATATAGATTGTAAAGAGTTGGGGTCCCAGCACTGACCCCTGCGGAACACCACTAGTTACTGATTGCCAGCCCGAGAATGAACCATTTATCCCAACTCTTTGTTTTCTGTTAGATAGCCAATCTTCCACCCATGCCAGTATATTACCCCCAATCCTGTGATTTTTTATCTTGATCGGTAATCTTTTGTGTGGAACCTTGTCAAATGCCTTTTGGAAGTCCAAACACACTACATCCACTGGTTCCCCTTTATCCACCCTGTATGTTACATCCTCAAAGAATTCGAGCAAATTTGTCAAACATGACTTCCCCTTCATAAAACCATGTTGACTCTGTCCTATTAAATTTTGTTTATCCAAATGCTCTGTTACTGTTTCCTTAATAATGGACTCCAACATTTTGCCAACCACAGATGTTAGGCTAACTGGTCTATAGTTTCCAGCTTTTTGTCTACTTCCCTTCTTAAATAACGGTGTTACATTAGCAGTTTTCCAATCTGCCGGGACCTTTCCTGAGTCCAGGGAGTTCTGGAAAATGATCACCAATGCATCCACAATCCCTACCGCCACTTCTCTCAAGACCCTAGGATGTAGGCCATCAGGTCCGGGGGATTTATCCGGCCTTAAGTCCCATTATTTTACTGAGTACCATCTCCTTAGTGATTTTAATCGTGTTTAGCTCCTCCCCCCCCCCATTGCCCCCTGTTTGTCCAGTGTTGGGATATTTTTAGTGTCCTCTACTGTAAAGATTGATACAAAATATTTGTTCAGCGTCTTTGCCATCTCCATGTTCCCCACCACTAGTTTCCCAGTCCCACCCTCTAAGGGACCAATGTTCACTTTAGCCACCCTTTTTCTTTTTATATAGCTGTAGTAACTCTTGCTATCTGTTTTTATATTTTTTGCTAGTTTACTTTCATAATCTATCTTCCCTTTCTTAATTAATCTTTTAGTTATTGTTTGCTGGCTTTTAAATGCTTCCCAATCTTCTATCCTCCCACTAGATTTGGCTACTTTATATGCCCTTGTTTTCAGTCGAATACTATCCTTTATTACTTTACTAAGCCACGGATGGCTGTCTTTTCTTTTACTCCCCTTTTTCCTCAGTGGAATATATTTATCTTGAAAGATGTGAAATATCTCCTTGAATGTAGACCACTGCTCTTGTACTGTCTTACACTTTAATCTGTTTTCCCAGTCCACTTTAGTCAATTCTACTCTCATACCTTCATAGTCTCCTTTATTTAAGCTTAGTACACTGGTTTGAGATCCAACTCTCTCACCCTCAAACTGAATTTGGAATTCAACCATATTATGGTCACTCATTCCAAGGGGATCCTTTACTAGGACATTTTTTATTACTCCTGTCTCATTACACAGGACCAGATCTAAGATTGCCTGCCCCCTGGTTGGTTCAGTTACATACTGCTCAAGGAACCCGTCCCTAATACACTCTATGAACTCTTCCTCAATGCTGTCAAGCCCAATTTGATTAGTCCAGTCAATATGAAAGTTAAAATCCCCCATGATTATAGCTGTTCCCTTATTACAAGCCCCAACTATTTCCTGATTTATACTCCGACCAACAGAGTTGCAACTGTTAGGAGGCCTATAGACTACGCCCACTAGTGACTTTTTCCCCTTATTATTCCTTATCTCCACCCAAACTGTTTCACTATCCTGATCCTTTGACCCAATATCATTTCTGACTATTGCAGTGATTCCATCCTTGATTAAAATAGCAACCCCACCTCCCTTTCCTTCCTGTCTGTCCTTCCTAACTGTCAAATACCCTTGTATGTTTAGTTCCTATTCATGATTATCTTGCAGCCATGTTTCCGTAATGGCCACCAGATCATACCCATGTGTAGTTATTTGCACCGTCAACTCGTCAATTTTGTTACGAATGCTGTGTGCATTTAGATAAAGAACTTTCAAATATGTTTTCTGACAATTTATTCCTGCTTTTACCCCTTTTACTACTTTACCTTTATCATTATACATTCTGTCCCTTCCTGACACGCTCTGGTTTTTAATTCCCCCACTGCTACCTTGCTCTATTGCCTTCTCCGCTGTCATTTTTATTTTTCGCTCTCTTAAAACCTCCCCGCCACTAATTAGTTTAAAGCCCTCTCTACAGCCCTAGTTATTCGATTCGCCAGGATTCTAGTCCCAGCACTGGCCAAGTGAAGTCCGTCCCAACGGAACAGCTCTCGCCTGTCCCAGTACTGATGCCAGTGTCCCAGGAAGCAAAACCCATTTCTCCCACACCAGTCTTTGAGCCACGCATTTAACTCTCTAATTTTATTTACCCTAGCCAAATTTGCACGTGGCTCAGGTAGTAATCCAGAGATTATTACCCTTGTGGTTCTGCTTTTTAACTTGGCCCCTAGCTGCTCAAACTCCCTCAGCAGAACCTCCTTCTTTGTCCTATCTATGTCGTTGGTACCAACATGGACCACGACAACTGGATCCTCCCCCTCCCACTCCAAGTTTCTCTCCAGCCCAGAGGAGATGTCCTTAACCCTGGCACCGGGCAGGCAACACAGCCTTCGGGACTCTCGCTCTTGGCTGCAAAGAACTCTATCTATCCCCCTAATGATACTATCCCCTACCACTACAACAGTTCTTTTAACTCCCCCCACTTGAATGGCCCCCCACTCCACGGTGCTGTGGCCAGGTTGCTCATCCTCCCCGCAGTCCCTGTTCCCATCCTCACAGGGAGTAAGAGCCTCAAACCTGTTGGACAAGAGCAAGGGCTGCGGCTCCTCCAACACTACCCCCTGGATCCCCGTACCTGCCTCACTTCTAGTCACACCATCCTGACCCTGCCTCCTGCCGACACCCGCGGTCTGAGGCCTTACCTGGGTCTCTGAAGCCTTTTTAAGCTTCCCGCTCGCGCCTCCCGCCGACACCCGCGGTCTGAGGCCTTACCTGGGTCTCTGAAGCCTTTTTAAGCTTCCCGCTCGCGCCTCCCACCGACACCCATGGTCTGAGGCCTTACCTGGGTCTCTGAAGCCTTTTTAAGCTTCCCGCTCGCACCTCCCGCCGACACCCGCGGTCTGAGGCCTTACCTGGGTCTCTGAAGCCTTTTTAAGCTTCCCGCTCGCGCCTCCCGCCGCCACCCGCAGTCCCTGTTCCCATCCTACTGGAGTAGTAATGCAGAGGCCTGGACTAATAATCCAGAGAATACAAGTTTGAATCCCACCATGGCAGTTTGAGAATTTGAAATCAGTTTTAACATAAAATCTGGAAATTAAAATGAAATTTGGTGTCAGTCAAAGTACGAGTATGAATGTATGAAATCTGGTATCAGTCAAAGTGACCAGGAACCAGTTGGATTGCTGTAAAAACCCAATGGTCCTTTAGGGAAGAAAACCTGCCATCTTTACCCAGTCTGGCCTATATGTCACATCAGTGCCAGACCAACGTGGTTGACTCTGAACCACTCACTGAAGTGGCCTAGTAAGCCACTCAGCTGTATCAAACCATGAGCACCTTCACCACACGGACTGCAGCAGTTCAAGAATCCAGTCCACCATCAGCATCTTCTCAGGGAAACTGGGCATAGGCAATAAATGCCGGTCTTACACGCAATGTTCACATCCCCAAAATGAATTAAAAAAATTCACAGCCAACAATATTACTGTAGGAGTCTACGTACTCCTAGCAAAAAATACTGAACTCGGAGAGGTTCAACAGAAAACGTTTAATTGTTGAGGCTGCATGCTGAACACAAAATGGAGTCAGAGACTACACAAAGTACGACTGCCTTTCATCAGTGCACAGCTTCGACTGCTCCTCCCCCGCTCTGGGCTTAACTATGTTGCAGATCGAGTTTCTTAAAGGTGTGATCCTTCTTAAAGGCATGATGCCTGATTTATAGTCTACGGACCGGAAAGCGGATTTTGTCCTTTCTGTGATCGGTACGCCACACAGCTCCCCCCAGAATCCGCTAGTAGGGAGTGTACGAACCGGCGTGGCGGCTTGATGGCACGGCCAGAACGGCTCTTGGCGGTTGGTGTCGGGAGCGGGGCGGTCGGACGCGTCGGGTTCTTAGGCGGTCTGCCCCGCGGTGGGGGTTGGCCCACTTGAACGGGTTTGTCGGGCTCTAGGTGTGCCAGCTTGAGCCGGTCGACCGACACCTTGTCAATTCTGCCGCCCACTTCGAGGAGGAAGAACGTGTTCCCCGTCTGGAGTACCTTGTAGGGTCCGTCGTATGGGGGCCATAGAGGTCCTCGGTGGGCGTCACGGCGCACGAAAACAAATTTGGCCATGTGCAGGCTAGGTGGTATGCGGGTTGCTGGTTTGCCATGCCGACCGGTGGGTACCGGAGCGAACTGTTGGACGGCTTGCACCTTGGCGGGCAGGGGAATGGCTCCGTCCTGCGTGATGTGGTGGCCGAGGAATTCCATCCTGCTGAGGCCGAATTGGCACTTGGCTGGGCTGATGATGAGCCCATGCTCACTGAGCCGCTGGAACAGGGTGCAGAGGTGCTTGATGTGTTCCTGCTTGGAGGAACTAGCTACCAGGATGTCATCCAGGTAGACAAAGAGGAACTTCAGGTCCCGGAGGACTGAGTCCATGAGCCGCTGGAAGGCCTGGGCCATGTTTTTGAGGCCGAAGGGCATTCGGAGGAACTCGAATAGCCCAAAAGGGGTGATTATGGCCGTCTTGGGAACGTCCGTGGGGTGGACTGGCACCTGATGGTAACCGCGCACCAGGTCGACTTTGGAGAAGACTGAGCGGCCGGCCAGTCTAGCCGAGAAGTCTTGAATGTGCGGTATGGTGTACCGTTCCGGCGTGGTGGCGTCGTTTAGGCGCCGGTAGTCCCCGCAGGGGCGCCATCCCCCGTCGGGTTTGGTGACGATGTGGAGTGGGGAGGCCCAGGGGCTGTTGGAGCGGCGGATGATGCCGAGCTGTTCCATTGTGGCGAACTCGGCCCGCGCGATCTCCAGCTTGGCCGGGTCCAGCCTGCGGGCGTGGGCATACACCGGTGGGCCTGTGGTGGGGATGAAGTGTTCTACCCCGTGCTTAGCAACCTTCGCGGAGAAGGTTGGGTTGGTGAGGGCTGGGAACTCAGCCAGGAGTGCTGAGTAGTCGTCCGTAGAGCGGGCGCGGCACTGCCACGCCATTTTGGCGGGTTGGGGGGGGCCATGGCGCCTGGGATAGGTGACATGGTGTTCATGTCCATGAGGCGGCGCCAAGGCATGTCGACCAACAGGCCGTGGGTGCACAGGAAATCCGCACCGAGGAGCGGGGAGAGCACCTTGGCGGTGATAAACTCCCAGTGGTAGCGGCGGCCTGCGAGGTCGATGGTGACGGTGCGGGTGCCGTATGTCTGGATGTCGGTGCCGTTGGCGGCAGCCAGCGCAGGGCCGCGGCTGCCTCGCTGGATCTCGAGGGCGGACGCGGGGATGATGCTGCGCTGCGCGCCCGTGTCACATAGGAAACGGTGTCCGGAGGCGCTGTCCGTAACGTACAGCAGCGCGCCTGCTTGCCCCACAGCCATCGTGTAGGCCGGTGTGGGGGCGGTTGGAAACGTGCAGGGATGGCTGCAGCGGCGTGCCCGTGTGCCGAACCGGGTATGGAAGTAGCAGTAGCCCTGGGTCGGAGGGCTTGGGGGACGTGGGGGCCTGGGGGGCCTCGTGGCCGAGCTGTGTGGCCGCGCGATAGAGGGTGGAGCACGCGCCGACGCTGCGGAGGCCAGGTCGGGGGTGACGGCGTGGTTGGAGCTGGCGGACAGGAGCTTATCGGCTTCGTCGGCCAGGGCCTCGAGGTCCATGAGGCTGGATGCCACGATCACCGGGCAGATGCTGGGAGGTAGTTGGCGGATAAAGAGCGTGCGGATGAGGGAGCCTGGCGGTTTCTCGTCGGTCAGAGCAAGCATGTGTGAGAGCAAGTCTGACGGCGTGGAGTCACCGAGGCCCGGGAGGTCGAGGAGGTGGCAGTTGCGCAAGAATTGGGAGGCTGTGAATTTTTTAATGAGCGCGGCCTTGAGATGTGTGTACTTGCCTTCCTCCGGAGGGTTTTGTAGTGTTGTCCAGACTTTCATGATTGTGGAGCTGCCCAGGGAGGCGGTGATGCCGCGGAGTCGGAATTGCGATTCGGCTTGAAGGAACCAGGCGGTGGCCAGGTTCTCCCAGAACTCCGGCAGCTTCACAGAAACTGCGTTTGTGTCAGCCATGGTTACGCTTAGGAGTCGTCCTGAGCATCGGGGTCACCAATGTAGGAGTTTACGTACTCCTAGCAAAAAATACTGAACTCGGAGAGGTTCAACAGAAAAGGTTTCATTGTTGAGGCTGCATGCTGAACACAAAATGGAGTCAGAGACTACACAAAGTACGACTGCCTTTCATCAGTGCACAGCTTCGACTGCTCCTCCCCCGCTCTGGGCTTAACTATGTTGCAGATCGAGTTTCTTAAAAGTGTGATCCTTCTTAAAGGCATGACGCCTGATTTATAGTCTACGGACCGGAAAGCGGATTGTGTCCTTTCTGTGATCGGTTCGCCACATTACCAACATTCTTACAGTACCACATATTTTTTAAGTTCTAGGCCTCATTCTTACTTCTTCTTAATTAGGCAATCCCTCGGAACCGAAGATGACTTGCTTCCACATTAAAAATGAGTTTGCAGGTGACTGATTAGTCCAATGCGGGACCTACAGTCTCTGTCACAGGTGGGGCAGATGGTGGTTGAAGGGGCGGGTAGGTGGGGTGCTTGGGTTGACGTGCGCTCCTTGCGCTGCCTGCGCTTGGCTTCTGCTTGCTCCCGGCGAAGAGACTCGAGGTGTTCGGCGCCTTCCCGGATGCTTCTCCTCCACTTTGTGCGGTCTTGGGCCAGGGATTCTCAGGTGTCGGTGGGGATGTTACACTTTTTCAAGGAGGCTTTAAGGGTGTCCTTGAAGCATTTCCTCTGCCCACCTGGGGCTCTCTTGCCGTGCCGGAGCTCCAAGTAGAGTGCTTGTTTTGGGAGTCTCGTATCGGGCGTGCAGACAATGTGACCTGTCCATCGGAGCTGATTGAGCGTGGTCAAAGCTTTGATGCTGGGGATGTTGGCCTGAGCAAGAACACTGACATTGGTGCGCCTGTCCTGCCAATGGATTTGCAGGATCTTGCGGAGGCAGCGCTGGTGGTACCTCTCCAGTGCTTTGAGGTGCCTGCTGTACATGGTCCATGTCTCTGAGGCATACAGCAGGGCGGGTATCACTGCTGCTCTGTAGACCATGAGCTTAGTGCCGGGTTTCAGGTCCTGGTCTTCAAACACTCTCTTCTTCAGGCGATCGAAGGCTGCACTGGCACACTGAAGGCGGTGTTGGACTTAAGTCATCAACGTCTGCCCTTGTTGACAGTAGGCTCCTGAGGTATGGAAAGTGGTCCACGTTGTCCAAGGCCTTGTCGTGGATTTTGATAATCGGGGGGCAGTACTGTGTGGCAGGGGCAGGTTGGTAGAGGACCTTTGTCTTATGGATGTTTAGTGTAAGGCCCATGCTCTCGTACACTTCACTGAAGGTGTTGACGATTGTTTGGAGTTCGACCTCCGAGTGAGCACAAACGCAAGCGTCGTCTGCATACTGTAATTTGACGACAGAGGATGGGACGACCTTGGATCTGGACTGGAGGCGACGGAGGTTAACAGTTTCCCGTTTGTTCTGTAAATTAGCTCCACTCCAGTGAGGAGCTTACTGAGGGTGAGATGGAGCATTGCAGCAAGGAAGATCGAGAAAAGCATTGGTGCAATGACACAGCCTTGCTTGACCCTGGTTCGTACATGAATTGGGTCTGTGGTGGAACCGTTGGTCAGGATCACGTCTTGCATGTCGTCGTGAAGCAGGCGGAGGATAGTGACAAACTTTTGAGGGCAGCCGAATTTGAGGAGGACACACCATAATCCCTCACGGTTGACAGTGTCGAAGGCCTTTGTGAGATCAAAGAAGGCCATGTACAGCGGTTGGTGCTGTTCCCTGCATTTCTCTTGTAATTGACATGCGGTGAAGATCATGTCCATTGTGCCCCTTAGTGGGCAGAATCCGCATTGCGACTCCGGGAGGAGCTCTTTGGCCACTGGGAGAAGGCGATTGAGGAGAATTCTTGCGATGACTTTCCCTGTGGCAGACAGCAGGGTAACTCCTCTGTAATTACCGCAATCGAACTTGTCACCTTTCTTGAAGATGGTCACAATTACGGCATCTCTGAGATCCCCTGGCATGCTCTCCTCCTTCCAGATAAGAGAAATAAGTTCATGAGTTCGCGCCAGTAGTGCTTCTCCGCTATGCTTTAGCGCCTTGGCGGGGATTCCATCTGCTCCTGAGGCATTGCTGTTCTTCAGTTGTTGGATGGCCTTTTCAACCTCATGCCGGGCTGGGGTTGTGCTGAGATGGTGGCGGGTAGCATGCCGTGGGATGGAGTTGAGGGCACTCGTGTCTAGGCCTCATTATCGCTCTGCCTGCTCCACCAGTCCACTATTGCTCTCTTGCTTATGATGCAATTCCTGTCTAGGCATAACAAAGTGGTCCAGCTCCCCCCAGCCTGATCACCAGCTGTTTATTCCCTGATGAGGTGCTTCTTTGTTCACAAGACAGCAGCACACTGGTGAGGAGAGAGGGAGAAATTGGGTGGTCAATGAGGTCGCCAGTGCAGCTGTGGGGATTGGCTGCATGAAGTTTACTGTGTGCGTGGTCTGTGGAGTGTACAGCAGAGAAGATAGCAGTGCCTTCCCTGCTCTTGTACAGCTCCATTCTGCAGACCCCAAATTTCAGCAAGCTACTGGACCTTCATGGTCTACGATTTTAGCAGTTATCACAAAGAAAGATTTATGCTAGAGATACCAGTCTGAAATTCAGTAACAGTTACAACAACTTGCATTTATATATAGCAGCCTTTAACTTAGTAAAACATCCCAAGGCAGGTTACAGGAACGATTATCAAACAAAATTTGACACAGAGCCACATAAGGAGAATTTAGGACAGGTGACCAGAAGCTTGGTCGAAGAAGTTGATCTTAAGGAGCGTCTTAAAGGAGGAATGAGAGGTAGAGAGGTTTAGGGAGGGAATTCCAGAGTTTAGGGCCCAGGCAGCTGAAGGTACGGTCGCCAATGGTGGAGTGAAGGAAATCTGGGATGTGTAACAGAATTGGAGGAGCAGAGAGTTGTAGGGCTGGACAAGGTTACAGAGTTACGGAGGGGTGAAGCCAGGCAGAGATTTGAAAACAAGGATGAGATTTTTTTTTTTTTAAAAAGAGGCATTATCAGACCAGAATGTTGGTCAGCGAGAACAGGGGTGATGTGAACGGAACTTGATCAGAATTAGGATACGGGCAACAGAGTTTTGGATGAGCTCAATTTTACAGATGGTGCAAGGTGTGAGGCTGGCCAGGAGAGTATTGGAATAGTTGAGTTTAGAGGTAACAAAGGCATAAGGGTTTCAGGAGCAGATGATCTGAGGCACGGGTGGAGATGGGCAATGTTACAGATCTGGAAGTAGGAGGTCTTGGTGATGGAGAGGATATGGTAGGAAGAACGAGGAGCGGCAATATAAACTAAAGGGTACAATCCTAAAGGGGGTGCATTAACAGAGAGACCTTGGGGTACAAGTGCACAAATCATTGAAGATGGCAGGACAGGTTGAGAAAGCGGTTATAAAAGCATACGGGATCCTGGACTTCATAAATAGAGGCATAGAGTACAAAAGCAAGGAAGTTATGATGAACTTTTATAAAAGACTGGTTCAGCCTCAACTGGAGTATTATGTCCAATTCTGGGCACTGCACTTTAGGGTGGATGTGAAGGCCATAGAGAGGGTGCAGAAAAGATTTACGAGAATGATTTCAGGGATGAGGGACTTCAGTTACGTGGATAGACTAGAGAAGCTGGGCTTGTTCTCCTTACAGCAGGGAAGGTTGAGAGGAGATTTGATAGAGATGTTCAAAATCATGATGGTCTAGATAGAGTAGATAGAGAGAAACTGTTCCCATTGGCGGAGAGATCGAGAACCAGAGGACACAGATTTAAGGTGATTGGCAGAAGAACTAACGGCAACATGAGTAAAAAACTTTTTTTTAACGCAGCAAGTGGTTAGGATCTGGAATGCACTGCCTGAAAGGGTGGTAGAGGCAGACTCAATCGTGGCTTTCAAAAGGGAATTGGATAAGTACCTGAAGGAAAAAAATTTGCAAGGCTACAGGGAAAGGGCTGGGGAGTGGGACTAGCTTAAATGCTCTTGCAGAAAGTCGGCACGGGCTCAGCGGGCTGAATGGCCTCCTTGTGCTGTAACCAATCTATGATTCTATGGGGTCAGAAGTTCAGCTCGGTCAAATAGGACACTAAGGTTGAGAACAATCTGGTTCAGCCTGAGACAGTGGCCAGGGAGAGGGATGGTGTCAGTGGCTAGGGAACCAAAGACAATAACTTTGGTCTTCCCAATATTTAATTGGAGGAAATTTCTGCTCATCCAATATTGGATGTCGGACAAGCAGTGTGACAAAACAGGCAGTGGGGAGGTCAAGAGAGGTGGTGGTGAGGTATAGCTTTGTATCGTCAGTGTACATGTGGAAACTGATGTGTTTTCAGATGATATCACCAAGGAACAACACGTAAATGAGAAAGAGGAGGGGGGGCCAAGGATAGATCCTTGGGGAACTGCAGAGGCAATTATGCAGGTGCAGGAAGAGAAGCCATTGCAGGTGATTCTCTGGCTACAGCTGGATAGATAGGAATGGAACCAGGAAAGGGCAGTTTTACCCAGTAGCCATGGGGAAGAGACTGCTGCACCCAGGGGGGAAGAGTTATATACAGTACAGTGTTATAAATGAGTCATAGCCATCAACTCGACTGCACTCTGTACAGTGTTATAAATGGGTCCGAGTTATGTACATTTGGAATCAGAGCTATATAGTGGGCATCAAAATATATACAACAACAGAAATGGGTTAGGGTTACATTAAATTATACATCAGAGTTGTATACGCCAGGGTGACGACTACAGTGTTAGAAATGGTGTTAGGGCCCCATCCAGCGTTGGAATGGCAACAGAGCCATTTACAGTGTTACAAACAGGATTATATACAGCAAAGAAAAATGGGTCAGAGTTATATACATTGGGGGTCAAAACTGATATATAATTTTAGAAATGTCAGTTTTATATACACAAGTGTTAGAAATGGCTCAGTGATAATACAATAGTGTTGGAGTCCACCTACAGCAAATCTAGTGCACTCCAAAGGAAATTTGTTTTGCCCCAACTTTCACAGAAATCACAGAAACCTCACAGTACAGATAGAGGCCATTTCGGCCCATCGAGCCTGCACCGACACATATCCCTCCCAATCCCCGTAACCCCTACACCAACACATATCCCACCCTATCCCCACGTATTTAATCCCCCTAACACTAAGAGTCAATTTTTATCATAGCCAATCAACCTAACCTGCACATCTTTGGACTGTGGGAGGAAACCGGAGCACCCGGAGAAAACCCACGCAAACACGGGGAGAATGTGCAAACTCCACACAGACAGTCACCCGAGGCCGGATTCGAACCCGGGTCCCTGGCGCTGTGAGGCAACAGTGCTAACCACTATGGTCACAACCATGAGATCCACTAGTAATATATTAAAAATGTCTTTCATCCATGCGCACATCCCATGAACTGCCCGATTTTCATCTCCACCTCTCGCAGCCACGGTCTACCTACCTAACTACCCACCAGGGCAACTGCCCTCTGCTTAGTTGTCTCTCCCAGCTTCCCACTGCTCCCAGTCTCCTTGTTGACTCTTGTGCCAACCATTAGCACCACACACCTACCCTTTCCAGCACCTCCTGGCCCATCCTGCCTCTTGCCCAGTTCCAGTCTTCCCCTTTTCTACTTTTTCCCCTCCATCCACATTGCTCCTTTCCCCACCATCTCCCAGCCTCTCCAAAGAACCACTCGCCAATGCTCCTGCTCTTCCTTCATCTGCCACCTTCATCTCCGAGAGCCCAAGCTCATCAAACCACCACTCCCTCCCTGTCTGTCTGCTAAAGTCCCAATAAAATCAATACCTGCTAAACTTGCCACCACAGCACCCAAAGGACGGAGCCTTTAATGCAGAAAATTAATCCCACTTATTTTCCAGTCTTCCCGGCCACTCTACCACCCGGCTCAATCTCCACTTAATGCCGCTCTTCCCCGTCACCTCCTCATAAACTTACCCTGAGTATTGCCACCGCCATATACTGGCAGTAAAGAACGATTTGCTTTGGCCAAGAACTGCTGTGATGAGAGGAGAGCAGTGCCATTTCACAGAGGGTGCGGGGGGAGGCGGATTGTGTGTGTCAGGGTGGGAGAGGCAGGGGCTCACCTCTCACTCAGCAGCTCCACAAGGCTCGGAGGAGCGGCTGGAGACACCAGCCTTGAGAGCGGAGCGAAACCTTCCGGGAAGCTCACCAAGAGGAAGACAGCCTGCAAACCCAGGCTGGAAAAAAGCAGGGTTTCTTGTGTCAGGAGCTAAAAGTCTTTGGGGGAGAAATTCGGTTGCTTGCGCCAGCGATTAGCGCCTAAAGAGGCCGAGAATTTGGGCGTTACCCAAATTTCGGGCAGGTGCAGTGAACCCAGCGCCTCTCGCCATATTGAGTGGTATTTTAGCGCCCGCGCCCGGGCGCAGGCAGATCATGACATCATTTCAGTGTGCAACGCCTTCTTGGCGCCCCGGACCGGAAATTCAGTGGCGCCCCCCCTCTGTTCCGCCCGGCGCTAATAAGGACAGCTTCCAGGAACGTTCCCCAGTAGCTCTCGGGCTTAGGGGGGCGCTATTTAAAGGGCACTGCACTGGTATAAAAGCGGCAGCCATTTTGGGAGCACAACTTATTTGTGATTTACACAGATTGGAACAGTTGAACTCTGAGCCATTTCACTACTGACCCAGCGCTGCCAGAGGACCTTCAGCCTTCATACCATCACCCTGCTGCTGGTGAGCGCTTACACCCTTTTTAATTTCTGCTGACCTATTATTATGGGGGCTGCTTTGGAGGGGAACGTCCTGCTGCTCGACCATCTTGAAAGGGCACAGGGACGGAGGGAGAGAGGGCCAGGAATGGCCAGACGGAGGAGGGCCAACAGACGTCGCCACACCAGACCTTACGCTGCCAGGGTATTCAGGCAGCAGTTCTCTTACCTCAACATGTCGGAGGAGCAGTGTGTTAGGAGGCTGCGATTCCGAAAGGAGGTGGTGACTGGGCTGTGCCACCTGCTTCAGGAAGATCTGCAGCCGCAGATAAGGTGCAGGACCTCTCTGTCGGTGGCTGTGAAGATAACAGTGGCATTGAATTTCTATGCGACCGGCTCCTTCCAGTCAGCAACTGGGGACATTGCCTGTAATGATCAGTAACATGTTATTCTAGAATTGTACACTAGGTGGAGCTGTATGTTTAGTAGTGGGTTATCCACAAGGCAGTAGTCAAGATGGATGCCTGTACACTAGTCCACATGGCTGAATAAATGACTACTACAAGCTAGCTGTTCATAATGAAAACGTCTATTTATTTATGAATAACATGCCAACATATCCCAGTTTGTGGTGCATAGCTGCATCCAGCAGGTTACAGATGCCCTGTTTAAAAGGCGGTGTCAGTACATCTCCTTCAATGTGACACCGGAGAAGCAGCTGGAGCGCGCAGAGGGCTTCACGGCAATAGCGGACTTCCCCATGGTGCAGGGCGCCATTGACTGCACGCACGTGGCTTTGCGGGCGCCTGTACAGAATCCTGAGGAGTTCCGCAACCGCAAGGGGTTCCACTCCTTGAATGTGCAGCTGGTCTGTGACCACCGACAGCTGATCTTGGCGGTCAATGCACAGTGCCCAGGCAGCAGCCACGACGCTTTCATCCTGCGCCAGACTTCAGTCGCTGACCTTTTCGAGGCCCCGGCTCACCCAGAAGGCTGGCTTCTCGGTGACAAGGGCTATCCACTGTGCCCATGGCTGATGACCCCGCTCCGTACGCCCAGCACCCCTGCAGAAGAGCACTACAACATCAGCCATCAGGCGACGAGGAACATTGTGGAGCACACAATCGGCGTGCTCAAGCAGCGGTTCTGCTGTTTGGACCATTCGGGAGGAGCCTTGCAGTACTCACCAGAGAGAGTCTCCCACTTCGTCGTTGTCTGCTGCATGCTCCATAACCTCGCCACCCTGCGCACCCAGCCAATGCCAGCAGAGATTGAAGGACCAGCAGAGGAGGAGGAGGAGCAGGAAGAGGAGGAGGAGGAGGAGGACCAAGACGGGAGGGTCTGAGAAAGTGGAAGGGCCGTCCGTCTGAGGCTGATAAGGAGTCGGTTCTAGGCCCCTCTCACGGACTGCTTGGTGCCATTGGAAGACCACGAATGGAACCATTCGGATAACCCAAAGCCTATGAAGGCCACAATGATTGTAAATAGCAGACATGGCCAATGACATTAAAAATCTTTGTTTATTTTGAAAACTTTGCTTCCTTCCAACATGACAAAGCAACGGCAACTGAAAGCTTAACTAACAAACTAACACATCCGTGACTTGCACACCCGGGAGACTATCCAAAACATGACTAACATTCAGACCACCATCCACGGCCTTGATTTCTAGAAATAGGACGTTTCTGCAGCTCCTTCTACTCTTTCCCCTTTGATGGAGATCTACTTCTCTTGCGAGAATGGCCGCTTCACTCCCTGCAGCTCCTCCGTAATGGGACCCCAGTGGCTGCATGAAGGCTGGGGGACGCCTGCTGACTGTCCAAACGCGCTGATGCCCCTGAGGGACGGCCTGGATGGACTCTGGGCTTGGAGGGGCCGGATGCTGGCTGCTCCAATTGGGCATGGGTGGAGCAGTCTGTCCTGCAGGTGATGGCAGCTGCAGTGGAGACGTGCCAGCATTGGCATCAGGAATGCTGACATCCTGAGAGCGGACACCAGCTCCGTGGTCGGCAGACACACTGGCACTCTAATGGGGCAGCACCGCAGCATGCAGACCCATCGGCTGGTCCACAGATTGCTGGCCTGATGTGGTGCTGCAAGGGCCCCGGGTAATCCTGCCTGAACCATGGAGGGTGGCAGCAGTCAGTGCTTGTGTGGCCTCAATCTGCCTCTGCATGAGGCCAGCGAGGGGCTGCGTGGCAGGTGCCAGTGCATCGGTGAAGCCCTGGACAGTCCTTTCCAGTGATGTCGCGACGCCATGGACAGTCCTTTCCAGTGATGTCGCGACGCCCTGGACAGTCCTTTCCAATGATGTCGCGACGCCCTGGGCAGTCTTTTCCAGGGCTGCCCCGAAGCCCTGGACAGTCCTTTCCAATGATGTCGCGACGCCCTGGGCAGTCTTTTCCAGGGCTGCCCCGAAGTCCTGCACAGATATCCTTTCCTGTGCTGCCCCAAACTCTTGCACACTCCTTGCCAGTGTCTCGACGGCTTCAGGCATCCTTCCAACTGCAGCCATCAGCTCAGTGTGCCTGAGTCGAGCCTGGGCACTCATTTCGGCGAGGGAATGCACCTCTTCTGCGCTCTGTGCAGCAGTCATCGTGGCCTGACGCGCCCTCCGGGGAGATGCTCCCGAACTTCCCTCCCCCCCTTGCGCTGCTGGAGGCCGCTGGTTCCTGCAACTGGTTCCTCCTCAGATCCATCCCCCCCCCGCTCCCTTCCAGGGAAGCACTATCCCCAGTCTGCAGATGGGCTGGCTCGCCTGAGGGTGGGACGGATGGTCTGGCTTCCTCCTGGTCGTCGCCTCCAGAGTCAGTGTCCCTGGCAGCTAGACGGCCCGGCTCCCGAGCTGGTGATGCAGCATCTGAAAGCAGGGAGGTTAAAGAGTGGATTTAGCGAAAGGCCAGGGTGGTAGCAAGGGATGCAAGAGTGCTGCAATGCTCTGACATGGGTCTAGGCTGAAAAAGCATGCTGGTGGGGGGAACAAGTGGAAGGAGAGAGTTCAAAAAGGTGATGACCTTACCATCGCTGTGCACAATGGGGTCGGCAGCTCCAGTGGTGACAGGACCTATCATCCGGCCTCCAGCAATCTGGTGGACTCTTTCCTCCAGGTCCGTCAGTTCCTGCAGCTGAGGAGGGCCCCCGCCAGTACGATTCTGTTCCCGCCGGTTCCTGGCCAGCTTGCCCTGCAGGAGAAAGGACGGGAAGTTCTGAAACATGCTGCCCTGAGTTGTCATCTCATGCCCCCCCATGGTGGATCAGCCCTTACAGTATGCCCTGAGTTGTCATGTCATGCCCCCCCATGGTGGATCAGCCCTTACAGTATGCTCTGAGTTGCCATGTCATGCACCCCCATGGTGGATCAGCCCTTACAGTATGCCCTGAGTTGTCATGTCATGCACCCCCATGGTGGATCAGCCCTTACAGTATGCCCTGAGTTGTCATCTCATGCCCCCCCATGGTGGATCAGCCCTTACACTATGCCCTGAATTGAATGTGCGTGTGCGTGTGTGTTCCCAGAAAGGGCCATGGGTCCTGGCTGACAGATGGCCATTGGGGCATCGCGCACCCTCTGGCCATAAAGTCAGGTGCAGATGGAGGGATGAAGAAGATTGCCAACAAGCCACTCACCCTAACGACCCGATTGAGATCGTTGAACTTCTTCCTGCATTGCACAGGAGTCCTGGGCGCCACGCTGCTGGAGTTGACTCTTTGACAAACGTCCCTCCAAGCTCTGCGGTACTCGTTCTGAAGAGGCCTCTTGCCATTGTCAGGGTACAGCACTGCTCGCCGGTGCTCCACTGCGTCAACCAAAGTATCCAATGCCCTTTGGGAAAAGCACTCCGCTCTCTGCCTCACCCTCTCCATCTTGTCAAAGTTTGCAACTCCTCAGTTTGCACAGTGCCGAAATTGAGGCCTACAGGGCGAGGAGTCTGGCTGCTGAACCTAAATGACCCGCCCCTTTAAGAGTTGGCCAGCGCCTGCATGTCTCGTGGTCATCGATTATTAACAGCACCTGCGCTGCGCCCGTCCGCCCAGATATTGAGTAGCGCCGGCAGGTTAGCGCCTTAGGAGTCCCGTGCAGTGCCTGATTTAACGCCGCAATCACCCTCAGGGGCGCAACAACCCAATATCGCTATAGGTGGCGATAAGTTGTGCCTGGCGATAAAATTTGCGCATTGCCAATTCTTGCGCCCCGAGCGGGGCTATACCCAATTTCTCCCCCTTTATTTATTAAATAAAACTTAGAAACTCTCGCCGCCACTGAGTGAGCCTCGCCGCCTGGCCAACCTTGGAGCCTGTTCCGGGCTCTCTCCGGGGACCCAGTCCTCAGCCCGGACCTCGCAATCCCCCAGGAGCAAAAACCAATCCCGCTTGTTCCCAGTCCACACGGCCACTCGCTTTCACTTCCACCCAACTCCTGGAAAAGTTTGCAGAACTCAGCCAGCCTCTGACCTGCTCTTGTAGCCACAGTATTTAAGTGGCTGGTCCAGTTAAGTTTCTGGGCAATGGAGACCCTCAGGATATTGATAGTGGGGATTTTGGTGATAGTAATGCCGTTGAATGTCATGGGGTGGTGGTTAGACTTTCTCTTGTTGGAGATTGTCATTGCCTGGCACTTGTGTGTTGCGAATGTTACTTGCCACTTACCTGTCCAAGCCTGAATGTCATCCAGGTCTTGTTGCTTGCAGGCATGGACTGCTTCATTATCTGAGGAGTTGCAAATGGAATTGAACACTGTGCAAAGATCAGTGAATATCCCACTCTGACCTTATGATGCAGGGAATGTCATTGATGAAGCAGCTGAAGACGGTTGGGCCTAGTACTGCAATGGTGTCCTGGGGCTGAGATGATTGGCCCTCAACAACCACAAACATCTTCCTTTGTGCTTGGCATGACTCTAGCCTGTGGAGAGTTCTCCCCCTGATTCCCATTGACTTCAATTTTACTAGAGCTCCTTGATGCCACACTCGGTTGAATGGTGCCTTAATGTCAAGGGCAGTCACTCTCACCTCACCTCTGGAATTCAGCTCTTTTGTTCATGTTTGGACCAAGGCTGTAATGGGGTCTAGAGCCGAGTGGTCCTGGCGGAACCTAAACTGAGCATTGGTGAGAAGACTAATGGTGTAAGTGCTGCTTAATAGCACTTTCGACGACACCTTCCATCACTTGGCTAATGATTGTGAGTAGACTGATGTGGCGGTAATTGGCCGGATTGGATTTGTCCTGCTTTTTGTGGACAGGACATACCTCGGCAATTTTCCACATTGTCGGATAGATACCAGTGTTGTAGCTGTACTGGAACAGCTTGGCTAGAGGCGCAGCTAGTTCTGGAGCGAAGGTCTTCAGCACAATAGCCAGGATGTTGTTGGGGCCCATAGCCTTTGCTGTATCCAGTGCGCTCAGCCGTTTCTTGATATCATGTGGAGTTAATCGAGTTGGCCAAAGACTGGCTTCTCTGATGGTGGGAACCTCAGGAGGTGGCCAAGATGAATCATCCACTTGGCACTTCTGGTTGAAGATGGTTGCAAACTTTCAGTCTTGCCTTTTGCACTCACGTGCTGGGCTCTGCCATCATTGAGGATGGAGATGTTCATGGAGCCTCCTCCTCCTCTTGTTAGTTGTTTAATTGTCCACCACCATTCATGACTGGATGTGACAGGACAGCAGAGCTTTGATCTGATCTGTTGGTTGTGGGATCGCTTAGTTCTGTCTATAGCATTCTGTTTCCACTGTGTAGCATGCATGTGGTCCTGTGTTGCAGCTTCCCCAGGCTAGTACCTCATTTTTAGGTACACCTGGTGCTGCTCCTGGCATGTTCTTCTACACTCCTCATTGAACGAGGGTTGCTCCCCAGGCTTGATGGTAATGGTAGATTGAGGAATATGCTGGGCCATGATGATATAGATCTTCAATAGTGTTGCTCACTGCATCAGAAAAATTCTGTTTTATAACAACAATAGTGTTTATGTGGGGTTTGGCTCACTGGTGAATTCCTGGTGTCTGTCAGCAGAGAAGGAAGGGGGACGATACGGGCTTGGCAGCAGTGGGAGTGAGGACCATGGAGATAGAGATATCCCAAGCTCGGTAGACTGGGTTTGTAACATTCTGAGAGACCTCAGTCATCATTAAATTTGTTGTTTTTTGATTAGTTGGTGGAACATTGGTCTAGAAATTCGAGGGTTTAGCGGCACCCATTACCGCCAGATTCAGGGGGAAAAATAGTGGCCGCCGCTCTTCCGCCCGCTGCTGGCAGGTCCCGCTGCAGCCGTGATTTTCGGATGGCCAGCAGCGCTGCTGATGTTGGTGCTCGGCAAAATTATGGAGATTGTGACGTCAGTAAGTGTGCAACGCTCACTTGACGGCCAATCTGCGAGTTTTGACTTTGCTGTTCTACATATCGGCACGCTTTAAGTGTGACGAGCTGAGCAAACATTGACAAGCAGGAAGGAGGCTCCAGCAGCGATATTTAAAGGGATCATCAGCAACAACTTGCACCTGACATGTTTCTTCACTTTGACTAGCTCTGTGCAACTTTCTGCAACTTCAGCAGCTTTATTAACTTCTTTCAAGGTTCTAAGGTAACAGGGAATGTTGGTGCAAGTGGAGAACATCTTCATTATTATTTAAAGGCTTCTGCTCACAACACTGGCTCACAGTCATGGGGGCTGTACTGCCAGTCACTCTCGCGCTCAAGTATCTTCAGCAGATGGAGCGGAGGCAGTGAAGAGGAGGAGAAGATGCACACAGAGGGAGGAGGGCCCACAACCATACCCACCTAGGGTCTTCCGAGGACACTTCTCTTACATCCACTTAAGCCAGGAGCAGTGTATTAGGAGGCTACGCTTCACCAAGGAGATGGTTACAGAACTCTGCCACCTCCTGCAACCTGAGAGCAGGGCGACCACAGGTCTCCCAGTGGCAGTCAAGGTCACCGTGGCCCTCAATTTCTTCCCCAGCGGAGTCTTCCGTCTGCAGCAAGAGACATAGCTAACATCTCACAGTTCGCCATCCATCGCTGCATCCGGGAGGTCACAGAGGCTCTCTACACCAGGAGAAGGGACTAAGTTTTCTTTTCTCTGAGCAGAGAGAAGCAGGACAAGTGCGCGTGAGGCTTTGCCAGGGTGCAGGACGCCATCGACTACACACATGTGGCATTGCGAGTGCCGCATAACTATCCTGAGATTGTCTATAACCACAAAGGCTATCCCTCACTTAATGTGCAGTTGGTGTGCGATGATGCCTAGCGCTTCCTGATGGTGAATGCCTGGTATCCTGGCAGCAATCATGATGCCTTCATCCTGTGCCAGTCCGGTGTGCCAGCAATCTTACAGCCACCACATGAAACTCGAGGGAGGCTGCTCGGAGATGGGGGGCTATCCGCTCTCCACCTGGCTCATGACTCCCCTCCGCAACCCCAACACTCGTGCCCAGCACTCATATAATGACAGCCATGTTTCCAACAGAAACATCATCGAGCAGACCATTGGCTGCTGAAGCAACGGTTCCACTGTCTTGACCATTCAGGAGGAGCCCTCCAGTACTCGGCGGAGCGGGTGTCCCATTTCACAACTTGGCCATCATAAGGGCGCAGCCCTTGCCACCAGGGATTGCGAGACCACCTCAGGAGGAGGATGAGGAAGAGGAAGATGAGCACTGGAAGAGAACGAAGAGGAAGGGAGTAGGCAGGCAGTCAATGCCCCTTCCGGACACCTGTCTGTGAATACCTCATCAGACTCCAATTACAATGAATGAAACCCGAGATCCCCATTGCTCACCACATCCCTATCATACCATCCCTCTGCCACGGAATATCATGGTCTCCTGGGCACAAAGCTGAAATGAGAGACACCACAAAAGATTCCAAACAAAATTAATAAATTTAGCAAAAATCTACTGATACATACGATATGAGCCGCGGTGAAGGCGAACGCAGCCGGTGCTAATAACCGGGCTGCAAGAAGCGACATCGGGGAAGCACGAATGCCCGAGGGAGCCGCGGTGAAGCGGAGACAGCGTCGGGGGAGTTACTAACCGCTGGGAAAGGGGAGCAGCAGCGGCACGCCAAACGCCATTGCAGCCAGTGGGTGAAGACCGTCAAGCGTGGGAAAACCGCCATTTTGTAGGCGGAGGACGAAGACAAGAGCGGGAAGCTGCCATCTTGGGATAAAATAAATTGCAACGATGCCTAAACATGGGAACATTGATACCTTTGATGGCGACATCGAAGATTGGGCCATGTATGTAGAACGCATACAAAATTATTGTAAAGCAAATAAAATCCCAGATGCAGAGAAAGCACTAACGTTATTGAACTTAATGGGTGCGAAGACATACGGGCAATTGAAACACCTTTTATCACCAGATGAACCGGCGGATAAGACGTTCGAGGAGATTGTTACTGTCCTGAAAAATCATCTAAACCCCACGCCGCTGATGCTAGCGGAACGATTTAAATTTTACAGCAGAAGGCAGCTGAAGGATGAAAGCAATGCTGAATATTTAATGGAATTGCGTAAGCTAGCAAAAGACTGTCAGTTTGGAACAGGACTAACAGACGCGCTAAGAGACAAATTTGTGTGTGGATTATTAAAAGAAGATACACAAAAGTGACTGCTCAAGGAGAATGAGCTGACGCTTGAGAAAGCGGTCACTATGGCAGCAGCACACGGAGCCGTAGCGAGAGGCACGGCAGTAATGCAGCTACGGTCACCGGAACACAGTACAAATAAATTGGGTTTGAGTACTGTAAAATGTTATCGTTGTGGAAAGACAACACACGATCAGAACCAGTGTTGGTTTAAAAACCAAGAATGCAGAACATGTGGCAGGCTTGGCCACATAGCTAAAGTATGCCGATCAGGAAAGAAGACCAGCAACAAAAAGTCACCGCAAGGAAAATACATAAAGGTGCACAAGGTGACAAAGACCAGTTCGAACGAACAGAAGTCAGATTCAGACGCTAGCAGTAATGAACTGGGTAGCTTAAGAGTACTCAGCACGGTGGCATAGTGGTTAGCACTGTTGCCTCACAGCGCCAGGGACCCGGGTTCGAATCCGGCCTCGGGTGACTGTCTGTGTGGAGTTTGCACATTCTCCCCGTGTTTGCGTGGGTTTTCTCCGGGTGCTCCGGTTTCCTCCCACAGTCCAAAGATGTGCGGGTTAGGTTGATTGGCTGTGATAAATTGACCCTTAGTGTTAGGGGGATTAAATACGTGGGGTTACGGGGATAGGGTGGGATATGTAGGGGTTACGGGGATCGGGTGGGATATGTGTCGGTGCGGGCTCGATGGGCCGAGATGGCCTCTATCTGCATTGTGGGGTTTCTGTGACTCTGTGACTCTGTGACAACGTTGGTAAGGATGCAGATCTCCAGACAATTTGGGTCACTCTTCAGATAGCAGGAGTCCAAGTAAAGATGGAGTTGGACACTGGATCGGCATTGACGGTCATGAATAAGAAAGATTACAAAAGGTTATTCCAACATATTCCCCTACGGGATACGGAGATTATATTGAAAACATACACGGGGCAAAGAGTGTACCCCATCGGAAAGATAGAGGTAAAAGTGGTCCACAAGGGCGAAGAAAGCCAAGTAATGGACTTATATGTGCTACCTGAAGGAGGTCCACCACTACTGGGACGGGAGTGGATTAGGAAAATGAATATGGACTGGCACTCCTTAAAAGCACTAACGGTAGATTCCGGGGAAACAGATGTCAAACCTAAACGATTGTCCAAAATATTGGATGATGCTAAAGAGGTGTTCCAGCAAGGACTGGGAACACTGAAAGGAATTACGGCAAACATCAAGATTGATGAACATGCACACCCAAAATTTTTCAAAGCCAGACCGGTACCCTATGCAATACGACCTACTGTAGAAGCGGAACTGGAAGCGCTAGAACGTTCAGGTGTACTGTCTAAGGTAGATTGGAGTGAGTGGGCTACGCCCATTGTTCCCGTTATGAAACGTCCTTCGAGCAACAAGCCAGGAGAACCAGGGAAGGTTCGCATCTGTGGAGATTTCAAGATCACCGTTAATCCGGTGCTTCACACGGTGCAGTATCCGCTTCCGCGGATTGAGGATATTTTTGCTTCGTTGTCTGGCGGGAAACACTTCACCAAGATAGACCTGGCGCAGGCGTACTTGCAGATGGAGGTTGATGAAGAGTCACGCCAGTACCTCACGATCAACACGCATAGAGGTTTGTACCGGTATAATAGGCTGGTTTTTGGAGTGGCATCGGCTCCGGCAATTTGGCAGAGGGCCATGGAGCAGGTATTACAGGGAATTCCAGCCACACAATGTTACCTGGACGATATTCTGATTACAGGTGATGGTGATGAAGAACACCTCGCAAACTTGGAACTGGTGCTCAACAGACTGAAAGAGTATGGACTTAGAGTTAATCGGCAGAAATGTGAGTTCTTTCAGAAGCGGATCTCGTACTGTGGTCATGTCATTGACCGGGAGGGGCTTCATAAGTCTCCTGACAAGATAGAGGCAGTTGTAAAGGCTCCCGCTCCGGATAATGTCTCTCAGTTGAGGTCGTTTCTGGGATTGATTAGCTATTACCATAAGTTTCTACCGAATCTATCCACGGTACTGCACCCGCTAAACGCTCTTTTACAGAAGGGGGTACCATGGGAATGGAGCGAAAACTGTAAGAAGGCATTTCGCAAAAGCAAAGAATTGATCACCTCAGAGGAAGTGTTGGCTCACTTCAACCCAACACTGCCTATTCGGTTGGCTTGTGATGCTTCTCCATATGGTATTGGGGCAGTACTCTCACACAAGTTGCCAAATGGCACGGAAAGGCCAGTCGCGTTTGCATCCAGATCATTGACCTCCGCTGAGCGCAACTATGCGCAGATCGATAGGGAGGCTCTCAGCCTTGTATGGGGAGTGAAGAAGTTTAATCATTACCTGCAGGGCCAAAAATTCACACTTCTGACAGACCATCAGCCGTTGGTATCCATTTTTAACCCTAAGAAGGGTGTTTCGGTGATGACAGCACAGCGACTCCAGAGATGGTCCCTTTTCCTAGGGGCACATCAATATCAAATAGAATTCAAAGGTACAAAGCAGCATGGCAATGCTGATGGGCTGTCGCGCCTGCCACTACCTGAAGCAGAAGAGACGACGAAAGTTGACCCTGTTGAGTTATTTCATTCGACCATCATCGAGTGTTTACCAGTCACCAATGCAAGTATTGAAAGAGAAACCAGGAACAACCCGACACTGTCCCGAGTTTACGAGGTGACAGTGAAGGGATGGCCAACACATGGTGATCCTCTGTTACCGGCATTCTCGGCAAGGCGAGACCAACTGTCCGTCTGCCATGGTACTTTGATGTACGGGACAAGAGTGATTATTCCTCCCAAGTTACGGGAAAGAGTTCTAAAGAAACTGCATGAAGGTCATCTGGGGGGAGTTAAGATGAAAAGTCTTGCTAGGGCTTATGTATGGTGGCCGGGCATTGACCAACAGATAGAGGAGTTGACGAAAAGCTGCGCTGGGTGCCAAAAAGTGCAAAATGCACCTCCGATCGCACCGCTACACCCATGGGAATGGCCTTCAGCCCCATGGCAACGCGTGCATATTGACTTTGCTGGTCCATTCATGGACTCCATGTTCCTAATTGCGGTGGACGCACATTCCAAACGGCCAGAAGTGATCAAGATGAATACCACTACTTCAGAAAAGACAATTGCGGTGTTAAGAACAATATTCGCAAGGAACGGATTGCCAGAACAGATCTGTTCGGACAACGGACCACAGTTCGTGTCGGAAGAATTCCAAAAATTCGTAAAGAAGAATGGGGTGAAACATTATACCTCTGCCCCATATCATCCGGCGACAAACGGGTTGGCCGAGAGATTTGTCCAAACATTCAAAAAGGCAATAAAGGCCATGAACGATGATCAGATTCCGTTACAACACAAGGTGGACAATTTCCTAATGGCATATCGAAACGCCGCTCATGCAGTGACTAACCAAAGTCCTGCCATGATGTTTTATAACAGGAGGTTGCGGTCCAGGTTGGACTTGTTAAAACCAAATGTGCGGAGGGAAGTGGAAAACAAACAGTTCCGGCATATTAATAACAAGTCCACTCGAAGTTTCGACGTAGGACAACCAGTGTTGGCAAGGGGCTATGGAAACGAAAAATGGCAGTCCGGAACAATTCGGGCCAGACAAGGACCTCTGATGTACGCAGTAGATATTGGTAACAATGTGATAAGGCGTCATGCGGATCAACTGGTAGAATCAAGAGCAAGGGTCGAACCCATGGTTGCGACAGAGACAACTGTGGAAGACGTTAATGAACCTGAAGCATCTACCTCGGCAGGGACTGTACCTGATGATGACTTCCAATACATAGGAAACCAACAAGAAGAGTCACCTCAGCAACATGAATCAGAGACCACTGAAAGGCGTTATCTAAACCGAATCAGAAGGCCTCCTGAGAGACTGAACCTTTGAACTGTTTATACCTGAAGTTATATATGTTATTATGTTATGTTAAATGGGGGTATGACTGTTAAGCCAAAAAGGGAGGATTGTGGTGTATGTAACCTGTTCCACCTTAAGAGAACTTAAGCCTGTTCCACCTTAAGTGATGTACTACTTTCTCTGGCTGCTGTATACGTAATACCGGTGGTGACCACCGGTATATAAGTACTGTGTAGTGATATTGCATTTAGTATAGTCCTGACCTCCAACTAGTAAAGACCTGTTGAACTTTATTCTGTAGTCTGTGTCAGTAATTAATCTTAATACAACTGGAACACACAGACTTAACAGGCAGCACCTCCGCATTCCTAGCAATCTGTTGGAGCACCTTGTAAGCCCCGGTCGACAGTGGTAAACCCAGACACGATGGCAGTAGTCTGAGCTTGGGTAGCATCAAGCTGAGACTTTATGAGAGTGGTCTGCGGTTCCGCTGCAGCACTAACACATTGGGTCGCTTCTGCCTGTGCTGCAATGGCAGTTTGCTACCTCACTTTTCACACGCAGCATCATGTCTTTGAGTCGACACGGTCTCCGGGAATTTTCCATCATTTCTAGCCTGGAAATCATGGGCTCCAAGCTCTGCACAAAGCTCTGTGCAATGTTGGAGGCGGACTCCTCCATGCTCCTTGACATTGCCAAGAGGCTCCCTGGCAGGCTTGCCATTGCACCTAGCAATTCGGTGTGCATGCCCATCACTCTTCTGAAGGCCATTCCATCGAAGCAAGAGAAAGGAAAGTGTGTGAGTTACTGTAGTGCAATGTGTTTGGGTAATTGGCCTACCATAGTTGAATAGCTGTCAGTGTGTGCAAGGTGTGAGATGTGGGTGTGAGTGTTGCAGCAGTGGTAAGGTTGTGATGGTGAAGTGAAGCTATGATTTACAAGGTGTGAATGGTGATAGATAGAGAGTGTTGGTAGGCGAGTGATGGGGGTGTGGTACATTAAGCAGTGTGTGAGGCTAGTGGTGCAGATGGTGGGATATGGCATTTGCTAAAGCCTTCACTCACCTTGACCTGCCACGTGAGGTCATTAAACTTCTTGTGGCTCAACAGGCCAGAGAAAGGGGTCCAAGGTTCTCGGATGCAGGACTGGAGGCCTTGGTCCAGGAGATCAACTCCAGAAGAGAGGCCCTCTTTCCACAGGGTGCCAGAAGGCCTTCCAGGCAACAGACAAGACTGCAGTGGGAGCAGATAGCCGATGTGGTCAATGCCAGCAGTGTAGCCCCTGGGACGTGGATGCAGCGCCGGAAGAAGTTTAATGACCTCACATGAGTGGTCAAGCTCAGTGAATTAATCTTCAGATGCCATATCCCATCATCTGCGCCACAAGCCTCACACACTGCTCAATGCACCACACCCCCATCACTCACCTACCAACAATCTCTACCAAACACGACTCATACCTCACAATCATAGCTTCACCTCACCCACACACACTTACCATTGCTGCAAGCCTCACACCCACATCTCACAGCTTGAACACACTGTCAGCTATTCAACCATGACAGGTACATCACCCAAACACATCACACCACACTCATTGACACACTACCCTTTCTCTTGCAGGAAAAGGTGTTGCATAACCGGTGCCAGCAAACCTTAACTGGTGAGCGCCATTCCTTCGAAGCTGACCACAAAATCTGGGCAATTTTGTTTACAGTGTTATTCTGGACAATAGACATTTCTGTTACCGAGATAAAATGGTGGACAAACATTTTTTTTAAAAAATTTGAGTAATTCGATTGATTCATCAACAAACAAATGCTTAAATGACAGAATAACATAATATGACTGTTTACATAACATGTTAATAGGAAGCAAAGTTAGTGGACAGAAGTGTGCGCTGTATAAAAGATTTTTAATAATATGTAATTTGCCAAAGAAGGTGAAGCAAGGTATCGTGGGAGAGCAACTGTGGAAATATATATAAAATACTGATAAGGCCACCCAGGTGTCTTACAAACCTGGAAGATCCGAAGCTCACGCCTAGTCTTTTTCTGAGTTAACTAATATCAGCCAAGATCAAGGGGGGGGTGGTGAGGGTTGGGGGAGGGGGTGTTTGGGAAGAGGCTGCAGTGGCAAGGGTACTATAGTTAGCCTCAGTGCCACTGGTTTTAGGAGACAGAAATGATGAAAGCTGCTGCTCCTGATTGGTGCCCAGTGATCCCCACTGGAAGTGTGTGTGTCTCTGTCTGTGTGTGTAAATAAGATTAGGTGAGGACAAGGCCAGATAATTTCAGAAAGCTAGTGAACTCTGATAACCTTTACAGAAGTCACAACTATAAATAGCAAGCTCCACATGACTGACGTATAAAATTACGCCCATAGTGCAGAATTATCATAATGTTTGTGTTGCCAATGTATTTCAAGCCCACTTACTCATTAGCATTACCAGGAACAAGTTGATTTGTGCTGCTTTTGAAAATGGAAGTAGAAAGTTCTCAGGCCCGAGCTGCCAGAATACTCAAAGCAACCTTTTTACAAGCCCTGCAGAATAATGACTGTCAAACACTAAAGGAGATCCTGAGGAAGAAGAAGATAGATGTTGATACAATTTTTGAAGTGGAAGATGAAACCATGATTTTGGCATCTTATAAACAAGGTACAATTCATCAGACTAAAGTTTGATTGAAATGGAAAGGCTAACTAACTGAGTGTAGTTTGTAAATCAAGGTCTATGAAGTTGCAAGTCTGCACTTAGATTGTAAAATTCCAATGAGAGATTGATATCAAACTAGTACATAGCTTAGCTTGAAATAGATGTTTGGATAGTTAGTAACTGTTACGAGTCATTGTTTTTAATAAAATTATTACATTTATTTAAATATTCATAAAAATGATGACCTATTTATCTAATGGATTCTAAGTTAAAACCAGTGCAGTCAATTGGCTTTGTCCATGGTTGTGTTGTCTGCCACCTGTTTACTGCTTAAAGTAGAATTATTATGTTGATAGTAACTCTGCTGACTTTCATGAATTCATATTTTGCACAGTTAATTTAAAAACGGCAATCCTTTTCCCGCAATTACTGAAATATTAGTTAACAAAATTATTAATGGGTAGACTTGACTTGGCCAAACAAATCTGCCAAAATTTGCCAAAACCTCTTGTGCACTGAATGCCCTTTTATAAAGCGTGTTTGAAGTAGGGTTTAGTACCTCCTACTCTCTTTAGGTGCTTTACATTATAGAGTAGAAATTCCTTTTGGGGTGCAGTTCAAGTGGGAGCAATGCGATGTGGAGATGGCAATGACTTCTTGCATGGCTGTTTCCATCTAAAATGCTTCCAACAGTACAACAGTGACTACACTTCAAAAGTACGAAATTGGCTGTGTTGCGTCTGTGTATAATAAGACACAGACTGCGGAGAATGGTACAACAGGTGTTTACTCAACGTGGCTCAGACTGCAACTGATCTGTACAGATTACTACTCAGTGTTATATACAGGTGTGGTCACTGCCGGTACTGCAGTATACATGAGCTGTAAAACATAGTTCCCCCCTTAAAGGTATATACATTACAATTCCTCCCCTTTTAGATTAACAGTACCATAACACTCATTTAACAATTAAATATCAACTAATTACAATTAACACTTTTAACATGCAACATTAGCTGAAAATAGTCTATTTATATATTCAGTCTTTGGGGAGGCTTCCTGATCCTTTCTGGATAGCCATGGTGTGGCGATGCCGGTGTTGGACTGGGGTGGACAAATGTAAGAAATCACACAACACCAGGTGATAGTCCAACAGCTTTATTTGAAATCACAAGCTTTTGGAGCACTGCTCCTTCATCAGGTGAAGTGGAGAAATGCATAAAGACACAGCTTATATAGTCAGAGAATAATGTCAGATGTTTACAGGTAATCTTTCCAACTGCCATTTATCACACCTCAGCAGAGAGATAATCACAGCAATCAAAGGTGTGAATGGTGTCCAAACAGGTTAGTCAGGAAAACATTACATCAAAGAGCAATGAGGTGGGGTCACAAGGGGTCAAATGTTGTAGATGCTGGGGTCTGTATGAAAAACAAAAAAAGACAAAAAACATTTTTTTATTTTTTTTTGCTGGAAATCACAGCAGGTCCGGCCGCATCTGTGTAGAGAGAACAAGCCAACGACGACTCGAGTCTGGATGACCCTACGTCAGGTGAGGTTACATGTAGCGTGACATGAACCCAAGATCCCGGTTGAGGCCGTCCTCATGGATGCGGAACTTGGCTATCAGTTTCTGTTCGACGATTTTGCGTTGTCGTGTGTCTCGAAGGCCGCCTTGGAGAATACTTACCCGAAGATCGGAGGCTGAATGTCCTTGACTGCTGAAGTGTTCCCTGACTGGGAGGGAACACTCCTGCCTGGCGATTGTTGCGCGGTGTCTGTTCATCCGTTGTCGCAGTGTCTGCATTGTCTCGCCGATGTACCATGCTCCGAGGCATCCTTTCCTGCAATGTATGAGGTAGACAACGTTGGCCGAGTCACATGAGTATGTACCATGTACCTGGTGGGTGGTGTCCTCACGTGTGATGATGGTATCTGTGTTGATGATCTGGCATGTCTTGCAGAGGTTGCTGTGGCAGTGTTGTGTGGTGTCGTGGTCGCTGTTTTCCTGAAAGCTGGGTAATTTGCTGCGAACAATGGTCTGTTTGAGGTTAGGCGGCTGTTTGAAGGTGAGTAGTGGAGGCGTGGGGATGGCCTTAGCGAGGTGTTCATCATCATCGATGACACATTGAAGGCTGCGAAGAACATAGCGTAGTTTCTCCACTCCGGGGAAGTACTGGACGACGAAGGGTACTCTGTTGGTTGTGTCCCGTGTTTGTCTTCCGAGGAGGTCTGTGCGATTTTTCGCTGTGGCCCGTCGGAACTGTCGATCGACGAGTCGAGTGCCGTATCCCGTTCTTACGAGGGCGTCTTTCAGCGTCTGTAGGTGTCCATCGCGTTCCTCCTCGTCTGAGCAGATCCTGTGTATTCGCAGGGCTTGTCCATAGGGGATGGCTTCTTTAACGTGGTTAGGGTGGAAGCTGGAGAAGTGGAGCATCGTGAGGTTGTCCGTGGGCTTGCGGTAGAGTGAAGTGCTGAGGTGTCCGTCTTTGATGGAGATTTGTGTGTCCAAGAATGAAACCGATTCTGAGGAGTAGTCCATGGTGAGTTTGATGGTGGGATGGAACTTGTTGATGTTATCATGTAGTCTTTTCAGTGATTCTTCGCCGTGGGTCCATAGGAAGAAAATGTCGTTGATATATTTGGTGTATAGCATTGGTTGGAGATCCTGTGCAGTGAAGAAGTCTTGCTCGAACTTGTGCATGAAGATGTTGGCATATTGGGGTGCGAATTTGGTCCCCATGGCTGTTCCGTGTGTTTGGGTAAAGAACTGGTTGTTGAAGGTGAAGACATTGTGGTCAAGGATGAAGCGGATGAGTTGTAGGATGGCGTCTGGAGATTGGCTGTTGTTGGTGTTGAGTACTGAGGCTGTCGCAGCGATGCCGTCATCGTGGGGGATACTGGTGTAAAGTGCCGAGACATCCATCGTGGCGAGGAGTGTTCCTGGTTCAACTGGTCCGTGGGTGCTGAGTTTCTGTAAGAAGTCTGTAGTGTCGCGACAGAAGCTGGGGGTTCCCTGTACGATGGGTTTCAGGATGCCCTCGACATATCCAGAGAGGTTCTCACACAAGGTTCCGTTGCCTGATACGATAGGATGTCCGGGTGTGTTGGCTTTGTGTATCTTTGGGAGGCAGTAGAAGTCTCCCACGCGGGGAGTACGTGGGATGAGAGCGCGTAGGATGCTTTGAAGGTCTGGATCGAAGGTCTTGATCAGTCTGTTGAGTTGGCGGGCGTGTTCTTTGGTCGGATCTGCAGGTAACTGTCTGTAGTGTTCCTGGTTGTCCAGTTGTCGGTATGCTTCTCTGCAATAGTCCGTTCTGTTCTGTATGACGATGGCTCCTCCTTTGTCTACTGGTTTGATGACGATGTTGCGGTTGGTCTTGAGAGCGTGGATGGCATTGCGTTGTGCTCGGGTGACATTCTGGACTGTCTTGTGAGTGCGGCTGACGAATCTGGCGTTGATGCATCTCCTGACAGCTTGAGCATACATGTCAAGCTTAGGGCAGCGACCCTCCGGAGGGGTCCAATTTGACTCTTTCTTCTTCGGTTGCTGCACTGCGGATCCCTCTGTCTGCTGTTCTGGATCATTGATTGTCTCATTGGGTTCGCTGCTGACATCTTGGGATTCATGGAAGAATTCCCAGAGCCTCATTCTCCTGATGAATTCCTCTGTGTCTGCCGCGAGACCGATGGGGTCCATTTTGGTGGTGGGGCAGAAATTGAGCCCTCGGCTGAGAACTTCAATTTCATCTGGTTGAAGGGTATGGTCGGACAGGTTGACAATTGACTTCCCTGTGGTTTCAACCGTGGTACCGGGGGAGGCTTGGTTGCTGCTGCTGGTGATGCCGAGTTTCTCAAGCTTCCTGTTCTTGGTGTGCATGTAGGCAGCGTAGTTCCGTTGCCTCATCTGTTTGGCGGTGTCTCGTAAGATGACGACGAACACCTCGCTAAGGCCATCCCCACGCCTCCACTACTCACCTTCAAACAGCCGCCTAACCTCAAGCAGACCATCGTTCGCAGCAAATTACCCAGCTTTCAGGAAAACAGCGACCACGACACCACACAACCCTGCCACAGCAACCTCTGCAAGACATGCCAGATCATCAACACAGATACCATCATCACACGTGAGGACACCACCCACCAGGTACATGGTACATACTCATGTGACTCGGCCAACGTTGTCTACCTCATACGTTGCAGGAAAGGATGCCCCGGAGCATGGTACATCGTCGAGACAATGCAGACACTGCGACAACGGATGAACGGACACCGCGCAACAATCGCCAGGCAGGAGTGTTCCCTCCCAGTCGGGGGACACTTCAGCAGTCAAGGACATTCAGCCTCCGATCTTCGGGTAAGCATTCTCCAAGGCGGCCTTCGAGACATACGACAACGCAAAATCGTCGAACAGAAACTGATAGCCAAGTTCTGCACCCATGAGGACGGCCTCAACCGGATCTTGGGTCCATGTCACGCTACATGTAACCCCACCTGACGTAGGGTCATCCAGACTCGAGTCGTCGTTGGCTTGTTCTCTCTACACAGATGCGGCCGGACCTGCTGTAATTTCCAGCAAAAAATAAATTTAAAAATGTGTTTTGTCTGTTTTTTTGTTTTTCATACAGGCCCCAGAATCTGCAACATTTGACCCCTTGTGACCCCACCTCATTGCTCTTTGATGTAATGTTTTCCTGACTAACCTGTTTGGACACCATTCACACCTTTGATTGCTGTGATTATCTCTCTGCTGAGGTGTGATAAATGGCAGTTGGAAAGATTACCTGTAAACATCTGACATTATTCTCTGACTATATAAGCTGTGTCTTTATGCATTTCTCCACTTCACCTGACGAAGGAGCAGTGCTCCAAAAGCTTGTGATTTCAAATAAAGCTGTTGGACTATCACCTGGTGTTGTGTGATTTCTTACATTTGTCCACCCCAGTCCAACACCAGCATCTCCACACCATGACTATCCAGAAAGGATCAGGAAGCCTCCCCAAAGACTGAATATATAAATAGACTATTTTCAGCTAATGTTGCATGTTAAAAGTGTTAATTGTAATTAGTTGATATTTAATTGTCAATTCAAGAACCTCCGGAACTCTTCGGACACAAACTGTGGTCTGTTGTCAGAGCAAATCTGTTCTGGCAAGCCATTCCTGGCAAAAATGGTCCGTAGGACTGCAATAGTTTTCTCTGTGGTAGTGGAGGACAATTTGATGACCTCAGGCCATTTCGAGTGTGCATCCACGGCTATTAAAAACATTGAGTCCATGAATGGACCAGCAAAATGAATATGCACCCGTTGCCATGGAGATGAGGGCCACTCCCATGGGTGTAGAGGGGCCTCTGGTGGTGCATTTTGGACTTTCTGGCATCCTGAGCAGCTCTTGGTCAGGTCCTCAATTTGTTTATCGATTCCCGACCACCACACATAAGCCCTGGCTAGGCTTTTCATTTTTACCCCTCCCAGATGACCTTCATGAAGCTCATTGAGCACTCTCTCCCTTAACCTGGGTGGAATTACCACTCGGGATCCACACATCAAGGTCCCCCGGCACACTAGACAGCTGTTCTCTCCTTGTCGAGAATGCTGGCAAAAGTGAGTCGCCATGTGCTGGCCATCCCTTCACCGTCAAATCATATACCCGAGACAGTGTCGGGTCATTTCGAGTTTCCTTTTCGAGACAAGCGTTAGTTACCGGTAGGTATTCAATTATAGTCGAATGGAATATTTCGACAGGATCCACTGCTGGTGCTTCCTCCGCAGTAGGCAGTGGCAGGCGTGATAGCCCATCAGCATTTCCATGCTGTTTCGTGCCCTTATATTCAATCTCATAGTGGTGTGCCCCTAGGAAAAGTGACCATCTTTGTAGTCGTTGCGCAGTCATCACCGGAACGCCCTTCTTCGGATTAAAAATGGAGACAAGAGGCTGGTGATCAGTCAGCAAGGTGAATTTCTGCCCGTGCAGATAGTGATTGAACTTTTTCACTCCCCACACTAGGCTGAGGGCCTCCCTGTCAATCTGGACGTAGTTACGCTTGGCTGAGGTTAGTGATCGTGACGCAAAGGCTATTGGCCTCTCTGAGCCGTCTGAGAATTTGTGCGACAGCACCGCTCCAATGCCGTAGGGTGACGCATCACATGCCAACCGAATTGGTACTGCTGGGTTGTAATGGGCCAATACCTCTTTCGATGTGATTAGTGTTTTGCTCTTCTGGAAAGCTCGACTACATTCGTTACTCCACTTCCATGGCACCCCAGTTTGCAATAGGGTGCTCAGTGGGTGTAGTATTGTAGACAAATTTGGCAAGAACTTATGGTAGTAGTTTACCAGCCCGAGGAACGACCTCAGTTGTGACACATTTTCCGATGCTGGAGCCTTGACTACTACCTCAATCTTCTCTGGGGACTTATGTAACCCCTCTTTATCGATAACGTGGCCACAATACGAGATCTGTTTTCTAAAAAACTCGCATTTGGGGCGGTTAACTCGGAGTCCATATTCCTGCAATCTAGTGAGCACCTGCTCCAGGTTGGCAAGGTGATCACTGTCATTTTCGCCCGTGACCAGGATGTCGTCCAAACAACACTGGGTCCCTGGGATCCCTTGCAGGACTTGTTCCATTGCCCTCTGCCAAATAGTCGGAGCTGATGCTACCCCGAATACCAGCCGGTTGTATTGGTAGAGACCTTTATGGGTGTTGATTGTGAGGTTATTTTTTTGATGCTTCTTCTACCTCCATTTGCAGATACGCCTGGGCCAGATCAATCTTAGTGAAGCGTTTCCCTCCAGATAGCGAGGCGAAAATATCTTCAATCCGCGGAAGTGGATATTGTACGGTGTGAAGGACCGGGTTCACTGTTACCTTAAAGTCCCCACAGATGCGAACCTTCCTTGGTTCCCCAGGTGTGCTGCTCAACGACTTTTTCATCACAGGGACGATGGGTGTAGCCCACTCGCTCCAGTCTACCTTGGACAGTACACCTGAACGTTCCAGACACTCCAGCTCTGTTTCGACGGCTGGGCGGATCGCATAAGGTACCGGTCTGGCCTTATAAAATTTTGGGCTTGCGTTTTCTTCAATTTTAATCGTCGCTGTCATGCCTTTTAGTGTTCCGAGTCCTTGCTGGAACACTTCTTTTGCGTCAGTTAGGATCTTTGACAGTCGCCCAGGTGTGACGTCATCTTCCCTTTTGTCAGCCACAGTCAGTGCCTGTATGGAATGCCAATCCAGTTGTATTTTCCGGATACATTCACGTCCCAGTAATGGTGGTCCTCCATCTTGCAATACATACAGGTCTAGTTTTGGTGTTTCCTTACCGTTATATATAACGTTCACCCTTATTTTGCCTTTGGGGTAGACTTTTTGCCCCGTGTACATCTTCAAAATAATTTTTGTATCTCTCAAGGGTATGTGTGAGAATAGCTGCTCGTAGTCCCGTCGGTTTATGACTGTTAGGGCTGATCCTGTGTCCAATTCCATCTTTACCTGGACTCCTGCTAACTTGAGAGTGACCCAAATGGTTCGGTGATCCTCCGTTGTGATCACATTATGTAGTTTCAGAGAACTCAGTTCCCTGCTTTCGGAGTCGTTATCACTCTTTTGTTCGTCTGAACTATTCTCCGTCATCTTATGTACCTTCTTGTACTTTCCTTTGGTAGGTTTCTTATTGCTGGTTTTCTTTCCCGACCTGCAGACTCGTGCTATGTGTCCTACTTTTCCACACTGTCTGCACACTTTGTCTTTGAACCAGCAATCATTCTGGTCATGTGTTGTTCTGCTGCAGCAATAGCACTTCTCTGTTCCATATGACATTTCGTTTGTGCCATATTCTTGCGGTCTCTGTTGTATCTCTGCAGCGCCCCGTGCTGCTGCTTCATATGATACCGCAATGCTGAAAGCCTTTTCCAGCGTAAGGTCCTTTTCAGATAAAAGCCGTTTCTGGGTTCCTTCACTTTGAAGCCCACACACAAACTTGTCCCTTAAGGTATCTGCCAGTCCCGCTCCAAACTGGCAGTGTTTCGATAGTTTGCGCAGTTCTGTTAAATAATCAGCATTGCTTTCATCCTTATGCTGGTTCCGTTTGTGAAACTTGAATCTTTCTGCTATCAGCAGTGGTGTGGGGTTTAAATGTTCCTTTAGTTTCGTTACTATGTCTTCAAAACTCTTTTCCATTGGCTTCGTTGGGGTTATTGGATTTCGTAATAAACCATACGTCTTTGCACCCATTAAATTTAACAATACCGACGCTTTCTTGTCATCTGACACCTCATTTGCCTTGCAGTACACCTCTATTCGTTCGACATATGTAGTCCAATCTTCGACTTCATTGTCAAATGCGGTGATACTGCCACACTTTGGCATTTTTGGTGTGGTTTAAAATGGCGTCTCCCAATGACTTAAAATGGCATCTCCTGCGCTTTCCTTCCTCCCCCGCTGCTGCCGACGCCGCTCCCGGCGGTTCTCGTGGCAATGGCGGCGCCCTGTACATTTCGCGCGCTTCTCCTGCGCTGCTGCCACGCCGCTCTCGGCGGACCTCGTGGCAATGGCGGCGCCTCGCGGGTTTCTGCGCGTCTCTCTCTCCCTCTCTCCGACTCTGCTCGGCCCCTGAACACCGGCTGCGCCCTGTGCGCTCTGCCCTCTCTCTCTCTCTCCCCCGTCGACGCTGCTCGGCCCTTTGCTGTGCCGCTCGGTCGGGCTCTAGCCTGCCGTTGTCCGGGAAGGGTCTGCGCACTACCTGTTGCCAGCCCGTTTCGCTGGGCCACCTCGACTGGAAAGCCAAGCCTGGCTCTCGACAGCCTCCCCCGCAATTCTCGAGTCTCTGCTGGATGACTGGCCGGTTGCCCGTGGTCGACGCCCGAGTCTCTGGCCTTGACCTCCAATCCACTGATCTCCAGGAACGAATCCCCGGGAGGTGATGCAGAGTTGCAGGTAGGTTCGAATCTGCCTCGTCGCCAATGTTGCGTCCGTGTATAATAAGACACAGACTGTGGAGAACGGTACAACAGGTGTTTACTCAACGTGGCTCAGACTGCAACTGATCTGTACAGATTACTACTCAGTTTTATATACAGGTGTGGTCACTGCCGGCACTGCAGTAGACATGAGCTGTAAAACATAGTTCCCCCCTTAAAGGTATATACATTACAGTCTGTAAAGCACTTTAGGACATCCTGAGGTCGTGACAGGCGCTACTTCAATGCAAGTTCTTTCTTTAAAATTCAGAATTTACATACATTAACTGATCAGAGCCTGCTTGAACAGGAGGCTGCCTGAAGCAGTGCTCACACAGTTGACAGGAATTTAAAGACCCAAATTCTCACCTGCACACCAAGGGGAGGGGGGTTGAAGCTGTACTGCCCCTGAGAAATGGGTGGGGGTGGGGGTGAAGTCTTATCTCCATATTCACAGGTGCTACCCTTGAAATCATGTTAGATGAAGTGAAGCAAAAGTGAACTACTTTCTTTGGTACTGTCCAGATAAAATGTTCTAAAATGCCTGACAGAAGTAAGCTGATACGGATATACAGTTCCTTATATAAAGTACTAGCTGGAGTGGTGCTGAGGCTTTTTCGAGGGCATGTTGTTGTTGGAAGAGAGAGAGAGAGCGACTGGGGGGGGGGGGGGAAGAGAGAGAGCGACTGGGGGGGGGGAAGAGAGAGCGCGACTGGGGGGGAAGAGAGAGCGCGACTGGGGGGGAAGAGAGAGCGCGACTGGGGGGGAAGAGAGAGCGCGACTGGGAGGGAAGAGAGAGCGCGACTGGGGGGGAAGAGAGAGCGCGACTGGGGGGGAAGAGAGAGCGCGACTGGGGGGGAAGAGAGAGCGCGACTGGGGGGGAAGAGAGAGCGCGACTGGGGGGGAAGAGAGAGAGCGACTGGGGGGGAAGAGAGAGAGCGACTGGGGGGGAAGAGAGAGAGCGACTGAGGGGGAAGAGAGAGAGCGACTGGGGGGGAAGAGAGAGAGCGACTGGGGGGGAAGAGAGAGAGCGACTGGGGGGGAAGAGAGAGAGCGACTGGGGGGAAGAGAGAGAGCGACTGGGGGGGAAGAGAGAGCGCGACTGGGGGGGAAGAGAGAGCGCGACTGGGGGGGAAGAGAGAGAGCGACTGGGGGGGAAGAGAGAGAGCGACTGGGGGGGAAGAGAGAGAGCGACTGGGGGGGAAGAGAGAGAGCGACTGGGGGGAAGAGAGAGAGCGACTGGGGGGTAAGAGAGAGAGCGACTGGGGGGTAAGAGAGAGAGCGACTGGGGGGTAAGAGAGAGAGCGACTGGGGGGTAAGAGAGAGAGCGACTGGGGGGTAAGAGAGAGAGCGACTGGAGGGGAAGAGAGAGAGCGACTGGGGGGGAAGAGAGAGCGCGACTGGGGGGAAGAGAGAGCGCGACTGGGGGGGAAGAGAGAGCGCGACTGGGGGGGAAGAGAGAGCGCGACTGGGGGGGAAGAGAGAGCGCGACTGGGGGGGAAGAGAGAGCGCGACTGGGGGGGAAGAGAGAGCGCGACTGGGGGGGAAGAGAGAGCGCGACTGGGGGGGAAGAGAGAGCGCGACTGGGGGGGAAGAGAGAGCGCGACTGGGGGGGAAGAGAGAGCGCGACTGGGGGGGAAGAGAGAGCGCGACTGGGGGGAAGAGAGAGCGCGACTGGGGGGGAAGAGAGAGAGCGACTGGGGGGGAAGAGAGAGAGCGACTGGGGGGGAAGAGAGAGAGCGACTGAGGGGGAAGAGAGAGAGCGACTGGGGGGGAAGAGAGAGAGCGACTGGGGGGAAGAGAGAGAGCGACTGGGGGGGAAGAGAGAGAGCGACTGGGGGGGAAGAGAGAGAGCGACTGGGGGGAAGAGAGAGCGCGACTGGGGGGGAAGAGAGAGCGCGACTGGGGGGAAGAGAGAGAGCGACTGGGGGGGAAGAGAGAGAGCGACTGGGGGGGAAGAGAGAGAGCGACTGGGGGGGAAGAGAGAGAGCGACTGGGGGGAAGAGAGAGAGCGACTGGGGGGTAAGAGAGAGAGCGACTGGGGGGTAAGAGAGAGAGCGACTGGGGGGTAAGAGAGAGAGCGACTGGGGGGTAAGAGAGAGAGCGACTGGGGGGTAAGAGAGAGAGCGACTGGAGGGGAAGAGAGAGAGCGACTGGGGGGGAAGAGAGCGTGCGACTGGGGGGGAAGAGAGAGAGCGACTGGGGGGGAAGAGAGAGAGCGACTGGGGGGGAAGAGAGAGAGCGACTGGGGGGGAAGAGAGAGAGCGACTGGGGGGGAAGAGAGAGAGCGACTGGGGGGAAGAGAGAGAGCGACTGGGGGGAAGAGAGAGAGCGACTGGGGGGGAAGAGAGAGAGCGACTGGGGGGGAAGAGAGAGAGCGACTGGGGGGAAGAGAGAGAGCGACTGGGGGGGAAGAGAGAGAGCGACTGGGGGGGAAGAGAGAGAGCGACTGGGGGGGAAGAGAGAGAGCGACTGGGGGGAAGAGAGAGAGCGACTGGGGGGAAGAGAGAGAGCGACTGGGGGGGAAGAGAGAGAGCGACTGCGGGGGAAGAGAGAGAGCGACTGGGGGGGAAGAGAGAGAGCGACTGGGGGGGAAGAGAGAGAGCGACTGGGGGGGAAGAGAGAGAGCGACTGGGGGGGAAGAGAGAGAGCGACTGGGGGGGAAGAGAGAGAGCGACTGGGGGGGAAGAGAGAGAGCGACTGGGGGGGAAGAGAGAGAGCGACTGGGGGGGAAGAGAGAGAGCGACTGGGGGGGAAGAGAGAGAGCGACTGGGGGGGGAAGAGAGAGAGCGACTGGGGGGGGAAGAGAGAGAGCGACTGGGGGGGAAGAGAGAGAGCGACTGGGGGGGAAGAGAGAGAGCGACTGGGGGGGAAGAGAGAGAGCGACTGGGGGGGAAGAGAGAGAGCGACTGGGGGGGAAGAGAGAGAGCGACTGGGGGGGAAGAGAGAGAGCGACTGCGGGGGAAGAGAGAGAGCGACTGCGGGGGAAGAGAGAGAGCGACTGCGGGGGAAGAGAGAGAGCGACTGGGGGGGAAGAGAGAGAGCGACTGGGGGGGAAGAGAGAGAGCGACTGGGGGGGAAGAGAGAGAGCGACTGGGGGGGAAGAGAGAAAGCGACTGGGGGGGAAGAGAGAGAGCGACTGGGGGGGAAGAGAGAGAGCGACTGGGGGGGGAAGAGAGAGAGCGACTGGGGGGGAAGAGAGAGAGCGACTGGGGGGGAAGAGAGAGAGCGACTGGGGGGGAAGAGAGAGAGCGACTGGGGGGGGAAGAGAGAGAGCGACTGGGGGGGAAGAGAGAGAGCGACTGGGGGGGAAGAGAGAGAGCGACTGGGGGGGAAGAGAGAGAGCGACTGGGGGGGAAGAGAGAGAGCGACTGGGGGGGAAGAGAGAGAGCGACTGGGGGGGAAGAGAGAGAGCGACTGGGGGGGAAGAGAGAGAGCGACTGGGGGGGAAGAGAGAGAGCGACTGGGGGGGAAGAGAGAGAGCGACTGGGGGGGAAGAGAGAGAGCGACTGGGGGGGAAGAGAGAGAGCGACTGGGGGGGAAGAGAGAGAGCGACTGGGGGGGAAGAGAGAGAGCGACTGGGGGGGGAAGAGAGAGAACGACTGGGGGGAAGAGAGAGAGCGACTGGGGGGGAAGAGAGAGAGCGACTGGGGGGAAGAGAGAGAGCGACTGGGGGGAAGAGAGAGAGCGACTGGGGGGAAGAGAGAGAGCGACTGGGGGGAAGGGAGAGAGCGACTGGGGGGAAGAGAGAGAGCGACTGGGGGGGAAGAGAGAGAGCGACTGGGGGGGAAGAGAGAGAGCGACTGGGGGGGAAGAGAGAGAGCGACTGGGGGGGAAGAGAGAGAGCGACTGGGGGGGAAGAGAGAGAGCGACTGGGGGAAGAGAGAGAGCGACTGGGGGGGAAGAGAGAGAGCGACTGGGGGGGAAGAGAGAGAGCGACTGGGGGGAAGAGAGAGAGCGACTGGGGGGAAGAGAGAGAGCGACTGGGGGGGAAGAGAGAGAGCGACTGGGGGGGAAGAGAGAGAGCGACTGGGGGGGAAGAGAGAGAGCGACTGGGGGGAAGAGAGAGAGCGACTGGGGGGGAAGAGAGAGAGCGACTGGGGGGGAAGAGAGAGAGCGACTGGGGGGGAAGAGAGAGAGCGACTGGGGGGGAAGAGAGAGAGCGACTGGGGGGGAAGAGAGAGAGCGACTGGGGGGGAAGAGAGAGAGCGACTGGGGGGGAAGAGAGAGAGCGACTGGGGGGGAAGAGAGAGAGCGACTGGGGGGCAGAGAGAGAGCGACTGGGGGGGCAGAGAGAGAGCGACTGGGGGGGAAGAGAGAGAGCGACTGGGGGGAAGAGAGAGAGCGACTGGGGGGAAGAGAGAGAGCGACTGGGGGGAAGAGAGAGAGCGACTGGGGGGGAAGAGAGAGAGCGACTGGGGGGGAAGAGAGAGAGCGACTGGGGGGGAAGAGAGCGAGCGACTGGGGGGAAGAGAGAGAGCGACTGGGGGGAAGAGAGAGAGCGAGTGGGGGGGAAGAGAGAGAGCGACTGGGGGGGAAGAGAGAGAGCGACTGGGGGGGGAAGAGAGAGAGCGACTGGGGGGGAAGAGGAGAGCGACTGGGGGGGAAGAGAGAGAGCGACTGGGGGGGAAGAGGGAGAGCGACTGGGGGGGAAGAGAGAGAGCGACTGGGGGGGAAGAGAGAGAGCGACTGGGGGGGAAGAGAGAGAGCGACTGGGGGGGAAGAGAGGGAGCGACTGGGGGGGAAGAGAGAGAGCGACTGGGGGGAAGAGAGAGAGCGACTGGGGGGGAAGAGAGAGAGCGACTGGGGGGAAGAGAGAGAGCGACTGGGGGGAAGAGAGAGAGCGACTGGGGGGAAGAGAGAGAGCGACTGGGGGGGAAGAGAGAGAGCGACTGGGGGGAAGAGAGAGAGCGACTGGGGGGGAAGAGAGAGAGCGACTGGGGGGGAAGAGAGAGAGCGACTGGGGGGGAAGAGAGAGAGCGACTGGGGGGGAAGAGAGAGAGCGACTGGGGGGGAAGAGAGAGAGCGACTGGGGGGGAAGAGAGAGAGCGACTGGGGGGGAAGAGAGAGAGCGACTGGGGGGGAAGAGAGAGAGCGACTGGGGGGGAAGAGAGAGAGCGACTGGGGGGAAGAGAGAGAGCGACTGGGGGGGAAGAGAGAGAGCGACTGGGGGGGAAGAGAGAGAGCGACTGGGGGGAAGAGAGAGAGCGACTGGGGGGAAGAGAGAGAGCGACTGGGGGGGAAGAGAGAGAGCGACTGGGGGGAAGAGAGAGAGCGACTGGGGGGAAGAGAGAGAGCGACTG